>NW_027361804.1:5445000-5957500 GCF_039654945.1 Dendrobates tinctorius | reverse complement strand
CGTGTGGAGTGAGATAAAAGAGCAGCCCAAGGTTAAATGATATATTTAATCACCTTAAGGGCACACTAGACAATACACTATATACATGATGGTTGTACAAATACAATGGTCGGATGTGCAAACACAAATAGTGGTATTACAAAGAGTGCAGAATGAGTCAGATAAAAGGAATGGCTTGCGGGGGGGGGGGGGGGGGTTGCCACATGGGAGGCTTGTGGTCCACTCTGTTCCTTGACTTCTCCCCACATATGTTGTCGCAACCTCTCCTAGGGAGACGGATTTGGTGCCATCGGGTCCGGCCGGGCCCCTGCTTCGCGTTGAGACCGAACACAGCTTTGCTACCTGGCTCCTACTAGCCATTCTACGCATCTCCCCACCCTGGTGTACTAGAATGGATCGAGACCCTGGAAGGCGTTTGGCCTGTTCCAGAGATCTATCTCAAAAATGTAACTGTGTGGCTAGGACGTAAGATAACATAGTAACCTCGTTAGTAAGGCCGAAAAAAGCCATTAGTCCATCCTGTTCAGCCTATAAAATTCTGTCAGAATAAATCCCCAGATCTCCATCCTTCTAAAGAACCTAATAGCTGTAAGATACAATATTGTTCCGCTCCAGGAAGACATCCAGGCCTCTCCTGAACCCCTCTTCTGAGTTCGCCATCACCACCTCCTCAGGCAGGGAATTCCAGATTCTCACTGCCCTAACAGTAAAGAATCCTCTTCTGTGTTGGTGGAGAAACCTTTTCTCCTCCAGACGCAGAGAATGCCCCCTTGTGACCGTCACCTTCCTTGGTATAAACAGATCCTCGGAGAGATATTTGTGTTGTCCCCTTATATACTTATACATGGTTATTAGATCGCCCCTCAGTCGTCTTTTTTTCTAGCCTAAATAATCCTAATTTTGCTAATCTCTCTGGGTATTGTAGTTCCCCCATCCCCTTTATTAATTTTGTTGCCCTCCTTTGTACCCACTCTAGTTCCATTATATCCTTCCTGAGCACCGGTGCCCAAAACTGTACACAGTACTCCATGTGCGGTGTAACCAGAGATTTCTGCAGAGGCAGTATAATGCTCTCATCATGTGTATCCAGACCTCTTTTAATGCATAAAATAAGTCCATATTCTCCTTATGAAGTATGTTTCTAAAATGTTCCAGAAGCTTTCCTTGGCAGATTAGATTCAAGCAAGCCCTAGTCATGAGCTTAGCTGGCTAAAGGTGTGAGATCTGTCACTCACAGCCTTTTGAGACTTGACCACCAGCTGAGCCAGGTGCCAGCTTTCTCCTTTGAAGATGAGAATCCTGGGCCTCCTGCTGCACCAGGTGTGCTGTTACAGCTGCACATGTTGAAGGAGGACTGTAGTATGGATATGACACAGTTCCTGGGCATGACTTAAATCCCCCCCATATACTGTATGAACCGGTATATGGCGTGTACACTGTATCTGTGGGGGGTCAGTAGTACTGTGTATATACCGGTATATGGCGTGTACACTGTATCTGGGGGTCGGTGTGCACTGTATCTGGGGGCACTATATCTGGGAGTCGGCATACAGCCTGTATACACTGTATCTGGGGTCAGTATACACTATCTTGGGGTCATTGTGCACTGTATCTGGGGGCACTGAATCTGGGTGTTGGTGTGCACTGTATCTGGTGGCACTATATCTAGGGATCGGCATACAGCCTGTATCTGGGGGACACTGGATCTGAGGGTGGCATACAGCCGGTATACACTGGATCTGGGGTCAGTGTGCACTGTATCTGGGGGTCGGTGTGCACGGTATCTGGGGGACAGTGCACTGTAACTGGGGGCACTGTATCTGGGGGTCGGTGGGCACTGTATCTGGGGGTCAGTGTGCACTGTATCTGGGGGCACTGTATCTGCGGGTCGTGTTCTGTATCGGGGTCAGTGTGCACTGTATCTAGGGGCACTGTATCTGGGGGTCAGTGCACTGTATCTGGGGGCACTGTATCTGGGGGTCAGTGCACTGTATCTGGGGGCACTGTATCTGGGGGTCGGTGGGCACTGTCTGGGGGTCGGTGAGCACTGTATCTAGGGGCACTGTATCTGGGGGTTGGTGTGCACTGTGTCTGGGGGTCTGTGTGCACTGTGTCTGGGGGTCTGTGTGCACGGTATCTGAGGGTCGTTGTGCACGGTATCTGAGGGTCGTTGTGCACGGTATCTGGGGGTCTGTGGGCACTGTATCTGGGGGTCTGTGGGCACTGTATCTGGGGGCACTGTAGCTGGGGGTCATTGTGCACTGTATCTGGGGGCACTGTATCTGGGGGTCGTCGTGCACTGTATCTGGGGGCATTGGATCTGGGGGTCATCGTGCACTGTATCTGGGGGCACTGTATCTGGGGGTCGTCGTGCACTGCATCTGGGGGTCGTCGTGCACTGTATCTGGGGGTCGTCGTGCACTGTATCTGGGGGTCGTCGTGCACTGTATCTGGGGGTCGGTGTGCACTGTATCTGGGGGTCGGTGTGCACTGTATCTGGGGGTCATCGTGCACTGTATCTGGGGGCACTGTATCTGGGTGTCGGTGTGCCCTGCATCTGGGGGTCGTCGCGCCCTGCATCTGGGGGTCGTCGCGCCCTGCATCTGGGGGTCGTCGCGCCCTGCATCTGGGGGTCGTCGCGCCCTGCATCTGGGGGGTCGTCGTGCACTGTATCTGGGGGTCGTCGCGCCCTGCATCTGGGGGGGTCGTCGCGCCCTGCATCTGGGGGGGTCGTCGTGCACTGTATCTGGGGGTCGTGCACTGCATCTGGGGGTCGTCGCGCCCTGCATCTGGGGGTCGTCGCGCCCTGCATCTGGGGGGTCGTCGTGCACTGTATCTGGGGGTCATCGCGCCCTGTATCTGGGGGTCGTCGCGCCCTGTATCTGGGGGTCGTCGCGCCCTGTATCTGGGGGTCGTCGTTCACTGTATCTGGGGGTCCTCGTGCCCTGTATCTGGGGGTCGTCGCGCACTGTATCTGGGGGTCGTCGCGCCCTGTATCTGGGGGGTCGTCGTGCACTGTATCTGGGGGTCGTCGTGCACTGCATCTGGGGGTCGTCGCGCACTGTATCTGGGGGTCGTCGCGCCCTGTATCTGGGGGGTCGTCGCGCACTGTATCTGGGGGTCGTCGCGCCCTGTATCTGGGGGTCGTCGCGCCCTGTATCTGGGGGGTCGTCGCGCACTGTATCTGGGGGGTCGTCGCGCACTGTATCTGGGGGGTCGTCGCGCACTGTATCTGGGGGGTCGTCGCGCACTGTATCTGGGGGGTCGTCGCGCCCTGTATCTGGGGGTCGTCGTGCACTGTATCTGGGGGGTCGTCGCGCCCTGTATCTGGGGGTCGTCGTGCACTGTATCTGGGGGTCGTCGCGCCCTGTATCTGGGGGGTCGTCGCGCCCTGTATCTGGGGGGTCGTCGTGCACTGCATCTGGGGGGTCGTCGTGCACTGCATCTGGGGGGTCGTCGTGCACTGCATCTGGGGGGTCGTCGTGCACTGCATCTGGGGGGTCGTCGCGCACTGTATCTGGGGGTCCTCGTGCCCTGTATCTGGGGGGTCGTCGTTCACTGTATCTGGGGGTCCTCGTGCCCTGTATCTGGGGGTCGTCGTGCACTGCATCTGGGGGTCGTCGCGCCCTGTATCTGGGGGGTCGTCGCGCCCTGTATCTGGGGGTCGTCGTGCACTGTATCTGGGGGTCCTCGTGCCCTGTATCTGGGGGGTCGTCGTTCACTGTATCTGGGGGTCCTCGTGCCCTGTATCTGGGGGTCGTCGCGCACTGTATCTGGGGGGTCGTCGCGCACTGTATCTGGGGGGTCGTCGCGCCCTGTATCTGGGGGTCGTCGTGCACTGTATCTGGGGGGTCGTCGCGCCCTGTATCTGGGGGTCGTCGTGCACTGTATCTGGGGGTCGTCGCGCCCTGTATCTGGGGGGTCGTCGCGCCCTGTATCTGGGGGGTCGTCGTGCACTGTATCTGGGGGGTCGTCGTGCACTGCATCTGGGGGGTCGTCGTGCACTGCATCTGGGGGGTCGTCGTGCACTGCATCTGGGGGGTCGTCGCGCACTGTATCTGGGGGTCCTCGTGCCCTGTATCTGGGGGGTCGTCGTTCACTGTATCTGGGGGTCCTCGTGCCCTGTATCTGGGGGTCGTCGTGCACTGTATCTGGGGGTCGTCGCGCCCTGTATCTGGGGGTCGTCGCGCACTGCATCTGGGGGTCGTCGCGCACTGTATCTGGGGGTCGTCGTGCACTGCATCTGGGGGGTCGTCGCGCACTGCATCTGGGGGTCGTCGCGCACTGCATCTGGGGGTCGTCGCGCACTGCATCTGGGGGGTCGTCGTGCCCTGCATCTGGGGGGTCGTCGTGCACTGCATCTGGGGGTCGTCGTGCACTGCATCTGGGGGTCGTCGTGCACTGTATCTGGGGGTCGTCGTGCACTGTATCTGGGGGTCGGGCCGCGCTGCCTCCTCCCCGTTATATAACCCGCCGCGCTCGCTCTGGCCCGGCCTCCTCCTCCTCCCGCCGCCGGCAGCAGCAGCAGCAGCGCCGTCTCCGCTGCCAGCGTCCGGGTCCCGGGATGATGATGGAGAATCTCCTGGAGAACCCGGTCCGCGCCGTGCTCTACCTGCGGGAGCTGACCAGCATCGTGCAGAACCAGCAGAGCCTCATCCACACCCAGCGGCAGCGCATCGACGAGCTGGAGCGGAGGCTGGACCAGCTGGGCACCGAGAACCGGAGCCTCCGGGACCTGCACCAGGCGGCGCCGCACAGCGCCCCCGAGAGCCCGGCGCAGTCCCCGGCGCATCAGCACCCGGAGCCCGAGCCGGAGCCCGGACAGAGCGCAGCGCCCCGGAGCTCCCCGCAGGTGCACAAGCCGCAGACCCTGTGCAAGGCCATCCTGGGGAGGAAAGCCGAGTGAGTACCGATCACAGGGGCCGTGTGTGGAGGAGCCCACCTGCCTGCTGCCTCAGATGCCCTCCAGGGGGTCGGTGTAAGTAGGGTCTATAGACAGATGCAGCTGAGCCATTAGTTGCCCTCTCTAGGGTCTGTATAGGACGATCAGGGTATTTGGGGTACAGCGATGGGCTCTTCTCTTTTCCCCTCACTTGCCTCATACCTTCTATGGGGTTGGTACGTTTGTTGCCCTTTCTAGGATCGTTCTTATTACCTTCTTTAGGGTTTATGTATAGAAGAAGTTTCCCTTCCGTGACTCCATATCTTGGTGTTAAGGGTACAGCGGTGGTCTCTCCTATTACCTCCATATAACCTCTTTCTCTGATGCCCTCTACAAGATTGTTCTAGTCATCTGCCCACTCTAGGGTTTGTTTGCCCTTTATAGGGCAGATATAATTAGTTGACTTCTATAGGATTCATATACAGTAGAGGCTTCTCAATGATGACTCTGTATCGGGGTATTAAGGATACTGCGGTGGGCTATCCTCATACACCCTTTTGCCTTATTTTTCGGATGCCGTCAATGGGTTGCTATAGTTTGTTGTCTCTATAGGGTTTGTTTAGAGTAGAAGCTTCCTGGTGAAGTCTGTCTATAAAGTTTTTTTTAAGGTACCCCATCTTTTTCTGATGATCTCTATGGGGTTGGTATACTGTAATTAGTTGCCCTATCTATGGTTGGTATAGTTAGTTGCCCTCTCTACAGTTTATGCAGAAACTTGACCCTATAATGGGGTAATTAGGGTACCGCAATGGGCTCCACCCTTTCCCTCCACCAGCCTTCTTTCTCTGATGCCCTCTATGGGTTGTTAATAGTTACCCTCTCTAGAGTTGGTATAACTAGATAGCCTCTAAGTGGTTCACATATAGTAGAAGCTTCCAGTGATAGCTTTATATTAGGGACAGAGATGGGCTCTCCATGCTCCTTTTACTTGTTTCTGCTTTCATTCTCTGATGTTCTTTATGGGTTGGTATAATTCGTTACCGTCTCCAAGATTGGTATAACTAGTTTGCATCTGGGGTGCATGTACAGTAGAAGCTTCCCGGTGATGAGTCTGTATCAGGGTATTTCGGGTACGACGATGGGCTCTTCCCGGCCCCATCTGCCGTCCTTTGATGCCTCTATAGGGTTGTTATATTTAGATGCCCAAATTATCGTTCATGTACAGGAGAAGCTTCCCGGTTATGGCTACATGTTAGGGTATGGCCATGGGCTCCCCCCCCCCTCACTCTGCCTTGTTTTTGTGTTGGCCTTTATGTTGAGTTTACCTTAGTGATCCATGTTCTGGTCTGCTGCCCGGGCATATGCCAGCCTCTGATCCTTTATATCTGTAGGCTAAGCCTTGGCATGGCAGTAGGCATCTTTTGGGCACTCCGTCAGTTATGGCACTGTATACAGAGTGCATTTTGCTTCTGCACACTTTCCATCTGAGGGAATCCTACAGAATCAGGTGCTCTCTGCTAAAAAAAACATAACCCCAATCATGCACACCATGCTTGGTGTTATAGTACCAGAAGAAATGGTGTGCCCATAAGATGCCGAGGTGCCCACATGGAGGGCTGGCCTTTATTCTCAGTTCTCCTTCTTTACTATTAACCCATGCAGTGCCAGTGCCTGTAGTTCTATAGCTTCCTGGGGGGAGGTGGGGGTCCTTCCTCCTCAGGGGGTAACACATTGCAGGGAGGTCGGTGGTCACGGCTCTGCTGTCAGTGTCTCAGGGTGACCTGTGCAGCTCATCTAGGTCCGGATCCCTTGTGCCAGCTGTACCCACCCCCTCTTTGGCACTGTTATAATCTCACCTTGACAGGGAAAGCAGACTTGTCCCCCCTCCCCCTTTTATTATGTGCCCCCCCCCCGTCCTCTCCGGTGCGGTGTAATAACGTCTTTGTCCCCTGTATTCGCTGAGCTGCTCGTTGGGTCATCTCTGCGCCAGGATCACAGGATGGATGATGGGAGGGATGGTGCAGCTCTACATGCGGAGAATCTGGATGTGTGAGGATTGTGGGAAACGGCTAGAGGAGCGTGCTGGTCCCAGAGGTCACTGAAGGGTGTACTGGTTATATGGTGATAGTATGGGGGGTGTACTGGTTATATGGTGATAGTATGGGGGGTGTACTGGTTATATGGTGATAGTATGGGGGGTGTACTGGTTATATGGTGATAGTATGGGGGGTGTACTGGTTATATGGTGATAGTATGGGGGGTGTACTGGTTATATGGTGATAGTATGGGGGGTGTACTGGTTATATGGTGATAGTATGGGGGCTGTACTGGTTATATGGTGATAGTATGGGGGGTGTACTGGTTATATGGTGATAGTATGGGGGGTGTACTGGTTATATGGTGATAGTATGGGGGGTGTACTGGTTATATGGTGATAGTATGGGGGCTGTACTGGTTATATGGTGATAGTATGGGGGGTGTACTGGTTATATGGTGATAGTATGGGGGGTGTACTGGTTATATGGTGACTGTATGGGGGGTGTACTGGTTATATGGTGATAGTATGGGGGGTGTACTGGTTATATGGTGATAGTATGGGGGGTGTACTGGTTATATGGTGATAGTATGGGGGGTGTACTGGTTATATGGTGATAGTATGGGGGCTGTACTGGTTATATGGTGATAGTATGGGGGCTGTACTGGTTATATGGTGACTGTATGGGGGCTGTACTGGTTATATGGTGATAGTATGGGGGGTGTACTGGTTATATGGTGATAGTATGGGGGGTGTACTGGTTATATGGTGATAGTATGGGGGGTGTACTGGTTATATGGTGATAGTATGGGGGCTGTACTGGTTATATGGTGATAGTATGGGGGGTGTACTGGTTATATGGTGATAGTATGGGGGGTGTACTGGTTATATGGTGATAGTATGGGGGGTGTACTGGTTATATGGTGATAGTATGGGGGCTGTACTGGTTATATGGTGATAGTATGGGGGGTGTACTGGTTATATGGTGACTGTATGGGGGGTGTACTGGTTATATGGTGATAGTATGGGGGGTGTACTGGTTATATGGTGATAGTATGGGGGGTGTACTGGTTATATGGTGATAGTATGGGGGGTGTACTGGTTATATGGTGATAGTATGGGGGCTGTACTGGTTATATGGTGACTGTATGGGGGCTGTACTGGTTATATGGTGATAGTATGGGGGGTGTACTGGTTATATGGTGATAGTATGGGGGGTGTACTGGTTATATGGTGATAGTATGGGGGGTGTACTGGTTATATGGTGATAGTATGGGGGGTGTACTGGTTATATGGTGATAGTATGGGGGCTGTACTGGTTATATGGTGATAGTATGGGGGGTGTACTGGTTATATGGTGACTGTATGGGGGGTGTACTGGTTATATGGTGACTGTATGGGGGGTGTACTGGTTATATGGTGACTGTATGGGGGGTGTACTGGTTATATGGTGACTGTATGGGGGGTGTACTGGTTATATGGTGACTGTATGGGGGGTGTACTGGTTATATGGTGACTGTATGGGGGGTGTACTGGTTATATGGTGACTGTATGGGGGGTGTACTGGTTATATGGTGATAGTATGGGCGCTGTACTGGTTATATGGTGACGGTATGGGGGGAGTACTGGTTATTTGGTGACTGTATGGGGGGTGTACTGGTTATATGGTGATAGTATGGGGGCTGTACTGGTTATATGGTGATAGTATGGGGGGTGTACTGGTTATATGGTGACGGTATGGGGGCTGTACTGGTTATATGGTGATAGTATGGGGGGTGTACTGGTTATATGGTGACGGTATGGGGGCTGTACTGGTTATATGGTGATAGTTTGGGGGGAGAACTGGTTATATGGTGATAGTATGGGGGGAGAACTGGTTATATGGTGATAGTATGGGGCTGTACTGGTTATATGGTGACGGTATGGGGGGTGTACTGGTTATACTGTGATAGTATGAGGGGTGTACTGGTTATATGGTGACGGTATGGGGGCTGTACTGGTTATATGGTGATAGTATGGGGGGAGAACTGGTTATATGGTGATAGTATGGGGGGTGTACTGGTTATATGGTGATAGTTTGGGGGGAGAACTGGTTATATGGTGATAGTATGGGGGGTGTACTGGTTATATGGTGATAGTTTGGGGGGAGAACTGGTTATATGGTGATAGTATGGGGGGAGAACTGGTTATATGGTGATAGTATGGGGGATGTACTGGTTATATGGTGATAGTATGGGGGCTGTACTGGTTATATGGTGATAGTTTGGGGGGTGTACTGGTTATATGGTGATAGTTTGGGGGGAGAACTGGTTATATGGTGATAGTATGGGGGGTGTACTGGTTATATGGTGATAGTTTGGGGGGAGAACTGGTTATATGGTGATAGTATGGGGGGAGAACTGGTTATATGGTGATAGTATGGGGGCTGTACTGGTTATATGGTGACGGTATGGGGGGTGTACTGGTTATATGGTGATAGTATGGGGGGTGTACTGGTTATATGGTGATAGTATGGGGGGTGTACTGGTTATATGGTGATAGTATGGGGGGTGTACTGGTTATATGGTGATAGTATGGGGGGTGTACTGGTTATATGGTGACAGTATGGGGGGTGTACTGGTTATATGGTGATAGTATGGGGGTTGTACTGGTTATATGGTGACGGTATGGGGGGAGAACTGGTTATATGGTGATAGTATGGGGGCTGTACTGGTTATATGGTGATAGTATGGGGGCTGTACTGGTTATATGGTGATAGTATGGGGGGTGTACTGGTTATATGGTGATAGTATGGGGGTGTACTGGTTATATGGTGATAGTATGGGGGCTGTACTGGTTATATGGTGATAGTATGGGGGTGTACTGGTTATATGGTGATAGTATGGGGGTTGTACTGGTTATATGGTGACAGTATGGGGGGTGTACTGGTTATATGGTGATAGTATGGGGGTTGTACTGGTTATATGGTGACGGTATGGGGAGAGAACTGGTTATATGGTGACAGTATGGGGGGTGTACTGGTTATATGGTGATAGTATGGGGGGTGTACTGGTTGTATGGGGGGTGTACTGGTTATGTGGTGACTGTATGGGGGGAGAACTGGTTATATGGTGATAGTATGGGGGGTGTACTGGTTATATGGTGATAGTATGGGAGGTGTACTGGTTATATGGTGATAGTATGGGGGGTGTACTGGTTATGTGGTGACTGTATGGGGGGAGAACTGGTTATATGGTGATAGTATGGGGGGTGTACTGGTTATATGGTGATAGTATGGGGGGTGTACTGGTTATATGGTGATAGTATGGGGGGAGAACTGGTTATATGGTGATAGTATGGGGGGAGAACTGGTTATATGGTGATAGTATGGGGGGAGAACTGGTTATATGGTGATAGTATGGGGGGTGTACTGGTTATATGGTGATAGTATGGGGGCTGTACTGGTTATATGGTGATAGTATGGGGGGAGAACTGGTTATATGGTGACTGTATGGGGGGAGAACTGGTTATATGGTGATAGTATGGGGGGTGTACTGGTTATATGGTGATAGTATGGGGGGTGTACTGGTTATATGGTGATAGTATGGGGGGAGAACTGGTTATATGGTGATAGTATGGGGGGAGAACTGGTTATATGGTGACTGTATGGGGGGAGAACTGGTTATATGGTGATAGTATGGGGGGTGTACTGGTTATATGGTGATAGTATGGGGGGTGTACTGGTTATATGGTGATAGTATGGGGGGAGAACTGGTTATATGGTGATAGTATGGGGGGAGAACTGGTTATATGGTGACTGTATGGGGGGAGTACTGGTTATATGGTGACTGTATGGGGGTTGTACTGGTTATATGGTGACAGTATGGGGGGAGAACTGGTTATATGGTGACAGTATGGGGGCTGTACTGGTTATGTGGTGACTGTATGGGGGTGTACTGGTTATATGGCGATAGTATTTGGGGAGAACTGGGGTGCCTCAGGGCTCAGTCCTTGGCCCCCTTCTCTTCTCTCTCTACATGGCCCCAATTGGACAGACCATCAGCAGATTTGGCTTTCAGTACCATCTTTATGCTGATGACACACAACTATACACGTCTTCCCCCGACCTTACCCCCGCTGTACTACAGAACGCCAGTGACTGTCTGTCCGCAGTCTCCAATATCATGTCCGCTCTCTATCTGAAACTCAACCTCTCCAAAACTGAACTTCTTCTGCTCCCGCCGTCTACTAACCTCCCTAAATCTGACATTTCCCTCTCCGTGGGTGGTACCACAATAACGCCCCGGCAGCAGGTGCGCTGTCTGGGTGTTATGTTTGACACCAATCTCTCCTTTACATCCCATATACAATCCCTTGCCCGCTCTTGCCGCTTACACCTAAAGAACATCTCTAGAATCCGCCCTTTTTTCACTATGGAAACAAAAACCCTCACTGTTGCATTGATCCACTCTCGCCTGGATTACTGCAACGCTCTATTAATTGGCCTCCCCCGTCACTCGACTATCCCCTCTCCAGTCCATACTCAATGCAGCGGCCAGGATCATCCATCTGGGTAATCGGTACTCGGACGCATCCGCTCTTTGCCATTCCTTACATTGGCTGCCCATTCATTATAGGATCCAATTCAAAGTACTTGTTCTCACCCACAAAGCTCTCCACAGTGCAGCACCCCCTTACATCTCTTCTCTCATTTCTGTCTATCGGCCTAGCCGATCGCTGCGCTCTGCAAACGACTTTCGACTAACCTCTGCACTAATCTGTACCTCCCACTCCCGACTCCAAGACTTCTCCCGTGCTGCTCCTATCCTCTGGAATGCTCTACCCCAAGAAATCAGGACTATCCACAATTTGCATAGTTTTAGGCGCTCCCTCAAAACACACCTGTTCAGAGCGGCCTATCACATTCACTAATCAAAGTCATTCTCAGTGAATGGGCTACACACGCACACTTACACAATCTCCATCCATCCTTCACTCCCGCAAGATGGCTGGACCTTCATTGTAAATACACCATTGTAAATACACACCTGTACTCTGTATCTCCCTCACCTCATTGTAGATTGTACGCTCTCACGAGCAGGGTCGTCTTATTTCGTCTTATTTTGCTTTAATTATTGTATTGTTAGCGTTGTTACTTATGACTTGTGTTTTGAAACTGTTAAACTGTAAAGCGCTGCGGAATATGTTGGCGCTATATAAATAAAGATTATTATTATATGGAGATAGTATGGGGGAGAACTGGTTATATGGTGACTGTATGGGGGGAGTACTGGTTATATGGTGACTGTATGGGGGGAGTACTGGTTATATGGTGACTGTATGGGGGGAGTACTGGTTATATGGTGATAGGGCCTTGATGTCTTTCAGAATGTGCAGTGTTTTGTGTGTCCAAACGTATCCGGGTTGTGAGGCAGAGATGGTAGGCAGCTGACCCAGCGATTGGGGAGGACGTATCACCAGCAGCGTCTTCTGTCCAGCTGGTGCCCGAAGATGTGACAGCACAGACTGACGGCTGCGATAATGTGTATTGGCAGAGAGCTTAGCATGGAGCCCCGTACTGTGACTCTTAGCCCACGTGCACCCTCAGCTGTGTGAGCAGGATTAGGGTCGGATGGGTACCCAAGGGTAATGATCAAGTGAGGATCTGGAGAATTTGGTCCTAAAATATGAGGAATATTAAATGATCCTTCAAAGATATCAATCCCCTGAGTATAAGAATCCGAGTTATCGATGATTTTACAAAGTAACCCAAAATACAGAAGGCTAGAAATGTTCAGAATCTGAAAAGTACTTTATGTATGAATACTGTCCAAGAATATAACTACTATAATACTGCCCCCTATGTACAAGAATATAACTACTATAATACTGCCCCCTATGTACAAGAATATAACTACTATAATACTGCCCCCTATGTACAAGAATATAACTACTATAATACTGCTCCTATATACAAGAATATAACTACTATAATACTACCCCTATGTACAAGAATATAACTACTATAATACTGCCCCCTATGTACAAGAATATAACTACTATAATACTGCCCCTATGTACAAGAATATAACTACTATAATACTGCCCCTTATGTACAAGAATATAACTACTATAATACTGCCCCTTATGTACAAGATTATAACTACTATAATACTGCCCCTTATGTACAAGAATATAACTACTATAATACTGCCCCTATGTACAAGAATATAACTATTATAATACTGCCCCTATATACAGGAATATAACTACTATAATACTGCCCTGTATGTACAGGAATATAACTACTATAATACTGCTCCTATGTACAAGAATATAACTACTATAATACTGCCCTCTATGTACAAGAATATAACTACTATAATACTGCTCCTATGTACAAGACTATAAGTACCATAATACTGCTCCTATGTACAAGAATATAACTACTATAATACTGCCCCTGTGTACAAGAATATAACTACTATAATACTGCCCCTGTGTACAAGAATATAACTACTATAATACTGCCCCCTATGTACAAGAATATAACTACCATAATACTGCCCCATGTACAAGAATATAACTACTATAATACTGCTCCTATGTACAGGAATATAACTACTATAATACTGCCCCTATGTACAAGAATATAACTACTATAATACTGCTCCTATGTACAAGAATATAACTACTATAATACTGCCCCATGTACAAGAATATAACTACCATAATACTGCCCCATGTACAAGAATATAACTACTATAATACTGCTCCTATGTACAAGAATATAACTACTATAATACTGCCCTCTATGTACAAGAATATAACTACTATAATACTGCTCCTATGTACAAGAATATAACTACCATAATACTGCCCTGTATGTACAGGAATATAACTACTATAATACTGCTCCTATGTACAAGAATATAACTACTATAATACTGCTCCTATGTACAAGAATATAACTACTATAATACTGCTCCTATGTACAAGAATATAACTACTATAATACTGCCCCTATGTACAAGAATATAACTACTATAATACTGCCCCCTATGTACAAGAATATAACTACCATAATACTGCCCCATGTACAAGAATATAACTACTATAATACTGCTCCTATGTACAGGAATATAACTACTATAATACTGCCCCTATGTACAAGAATATAACTACTATAATACTGCTCCTATGTACAAGAATATAACTACTATAATACTGCTGCTATGTACAAGAATATAACTACTATAATACTGCCCCATGTACAAGAATATAACTACCATAATACTGTTCCTATGTACAAGAATATAACTACCATAATACTGCCCCATGTACAAGAATATAACTACTATAATACTGCTTCTATGTACAAGAATATAACTACCATAATACTGCCCCATGTACAAGAATATAACTACTATAATACTGCTCCCATGTACAAGAATATAGCTACTATAATACTGCCCCTCTGTACAAGAATATAACTACCATAATACTGCCCCATGTACAAGAATATAACTACTATAATACTGCTTCTATGTACAAGAATATAACTACTATAATACTGCCCCATGTACAAGAATATACCTACCATAATACTGCCCCATGTACAAGAATATAACTACTATAATACTGCTTCTATGTACAAGAATATAACTACTATAATACTGCCCCTATGTACAAGAATATAACTACTATAATACTGCTCCTATGTACAAGAATATAACTACTATAATACTGCTCCTATGTACAAGAATATAACTACTATAATACTGCCCCCTATGTACAAGAATATAACTACCATAATACTGCCCCATGTACAAGAATATAACTACTATAATACTGCCCCTATGTACAAGAATATAACTACTATAATACTGCTCCTATGTACAAGAATATATCTACTATAATACTGCTCCTATGTACAAGAATATAACTACTATAATACTGCCCCATGTACAAGAATATAACTACCATAATACTGCCCCATGTACAAGAATATAACTACTATAATACTGCTCCTATGTACAAGAATATAACTACTATAATACTGCCCTCTATGTACAAGAATATAACTACTATAATACTGCTCCTATGTACAGGAATATAACTACTATAATACTGCTCCTATGTACAAGAATATAACTACTATAATACTGCCCCTATGTACAAGAATATAACTACCATAATACTGCCCCATGTACAAGAATATACCTACCATAATACTGCCCCATGTACAAGAATATAACTACTATAATACTGCTTCTATGTACAAGAATATAACTACTATAATACTGCCCCATGTACAAGAATATACCTACTATAATACTGCCCCATGTACAAGAATATACCTACCATAATACTGCCCCATGTACAAGAATATAACTACTATAATACTGCTTCTATGTACAAGAATATAACTACCATAATACTGCCCCATGTACAAGAATATAACTACTATAATACTGCCCCCTATGTACAAGAATATAACTACTATAATACTGCCCCTATGTACAAGAATATAACTACCATAATACTGCCCCATGTACAAGAATATAACTACCATAATACTGTCCCATGTACAAGAATATAACTACTATAATACTGCTATGTACAAGAATATAACTCCTATAATACTGCTATGTACAAGAATATAACTCCTATAATACTGCCCCCTATGTACAAGAATATAACTACTATAATACTGCTCCTATATACAAAAATATAACTACTATAATACTGCCCCTATATACAAGAATATAACTACTATAATACTGCCCCTATGTACAAGAATATAACCACTATAATACTGCTCCCATGTACAAGAATATAACCACTATAATACTGCTCCCATGTACAACAATATAACGACTATAATACTGCTCCCATGTACAAGAATATAACGACTATAATACTGCTCCCATGTGCAAGAATATAATGACTAATACTGCCCCCTATGTACAAGAATATAACTACCATAATACTGCCCCATGTACAAGAATATAACTACTATAATACTGCCCCTATGTACAAGAATAAACTACTATAATACTGCCCCTATGTACAAGAATATAACTACTATAATACTGCTCCCATGTACAGGAATATAACTACTATAATACTGTTCCCATGTACAAGAATATAACTACTATAATACCGCCCCTATGTACAAGAATATAACTACTATAGTACCGCCCCTATGTACAAGAATATAACTACTATAATACTGCCCCCTATGTACAAGAATATAACTACTATTATACTGCCCCTATGTACAAGAATATAACTACTATAATACTGCCCCCTATGTACAAGAATATAACTGCTATAATACTGCCTCCCATCTACAGTAATTTAACTACTATAATACTGCCCCCTATGTACAAGAATATAACTACTATAATACTGCCCCCTATGTACAAGAATATAACTACTATAATACTGCTCCTATGTACAAGAATATAACTACTATAATACTGCCTCCCATGTACAGGAATATAACTACTATAATACTGCCCCCATGCACAAGAATATAACTGCTATAATGCCGCCTCTATTATATATTATACACTGCTCAAAAAAATAAAGGGAACACTAAGGTACCACATCGTAGATGTCACTGAATGAAATATCGCAGCTGCAAATCTTTATTCATTACATAGCGGCATGCGTTGAGAACAAGAAAACATAAAAATGATCAATGTAAATCAAAATGAATATCCCATGGAAGTCTGGATTTGGAAGGATACTCAAAAATCAGAGTGGAAAATCAAATTACAGGCTGATCCAACTTCAGTGGCAGTGCCTGAAGACAAGGAAATGATGCTCAGTATTGTGCATGGCCTCCACGTGCCTGTATGACCTCCCTACAACGCCTGGGCATGCTCCTGATGAGGTGGTGGATGGTCTCCTGAGGGATCTCCTCCCAGACCTGGACTAAAGCATCCGCCAACTCCTGGACAGTCTGTGGTGCAACGTGACGTTGGTGGATGGAGCGAGACATGATGTCCCAGATGTGCTCAGTCAGATTCAGGTCTGGGGAACGGGCGGGCCAGTCCATAGCTTCAATGCCTTCATCTTGCATGAACTGCTGACACACTCCAGCCACATGAGGTCTGGCATTGTTCTGCATTAGGAGGAACCAGGGCCAACCGCACCAGCATATGGTCTCACAAGGGGTCTGAGGATCTCATCTCGGTACCTAATGGCAGTCAGGCTACCTCTGGCGAGCACATGGAGGGCTGTGCGGCCCTCCAAAGAAATGCCACCCCACACCATTACTGACCCACTGCCAATCCGGTCACGCTGAAGGATGTTGCAGGCAGCAGATCGCTCTCCACGGCGTCTCCAGACTCTGTCACGTCTGTCACATGTGCTCAGTGAGAGCCTGCTTTCATCTGTGAAGAGCACAGGGCGCCAGTGGTGACTTTGCCAATCCTGGTGCTCTGTGGCAAATGCCAAGCGTCCTGCACGGTGTTGGGCTGTGAGCACAAGCCCCATCTGTGGAGGTCGGGCACTCAGACCATCCTCATGGAGTCGGTTTTTAACCGTTTGTGCAGACACATGCACATTTGAGTCCTGCTGGAGCTCATTTTGCAGGGCTCTGGCAGTGCTCCTTTTGTTGCTACTTGCACAAAGGCGGATGTAGCTGTCCTGCTGCTGGGTTGTTGCCCTCCTACGGCCCCCTCCACGTCTACCGGTATACTGACCTGTCTCCTGGTATCTCCTCCAGCCTCTGGATACTACGCTGACAGACACAGCAAACCTTCTTGCCACAGCCTGCATTGATGTGCCATCCTGGATGAGCTGCACTACCTGAGCCACTTGTGTGGGTTGTAGAGTCCGTCTCGTGCTACAGCGAGCTTGAAAGCACAACCAACATTCAAAAGTGACCAAAACATCAGCCAGAAAGAATTAGTACTGAAATGTGGTCTGTGGTCCCCCCTGCAGAACCACTCCTTTATTGAGGGGTCTTGATATTTGCCAATAATTTCCATATGTTGTCTATTCCATCTGCACAACAGCATGTGAAATTGATTGTCAGTCAGTGTTGCTTCCTAAGTGGACAGTTTGATTTCACAGAAGTTTGATTCACTTGGAGTTATATTCTGTTGTTTAAGTGTTCCCTTTATTTTTTTGAGCAGTGTATAACTACTATGTCATCCCTACTATATATTCTAGAACTACTATAATGCTGCCTCTATTATATGTTATATAATTACTATAATGCCGCCCCTAATATATATTATATAATTATTATAATGCCACCCCTATTATGTTATATAATTACTATAATGCTGCCCCTATTATATATTATATAATTGGTATAATGCCGCTCCTATTATATATTATATAATTGGTATAATGCCGCCCCTATTATATATTATATAATTATTATAATGCCGCCCCTATTATATGTTATATAATTACTATAATGCCGCCCCTATTATATATTATATAATTGGTATAATGCCGCCCCTATTATATATTATATACTTGGTATAATGCCGCCCCTATTATATATTATATAATTGCTATAATGCCATCCCTATTATATATTATATAATTATTATAATGCCACCCCTATTATGTTATATAATTACTATAATGCCGCCCCTAATATATATTATATAATTATTATAATGCCATCCCTATTATATATTATATAATTATTATAATGCCACCCCTATTATATGTTATATAATTACTATAATGCCGCCCCTAATATATATTATATAATTATTATAATGCCATCCCTATTATATATTATATAATTATTATAATGCCGCCCCTATTATATGTTATATAATTACTATAATGCCGCCCCTATTATATATTATATAATTATTATAATGCCATCCCTATTATATATTATATAATTATTATAATGCCGCCCCTATTATATGTTATATAATTACTATAATGCCGCCCCTAATATATATTATATAATTATTTTAATGCCATCACTATTATATATTATATAATTATTATAATGCCACCCCTATTATATGTTATATAATTACTATAATGCCGCCCCTAATATATATTATATAATTATTATAATGCCATCCCTATTATATATTATATAATTATTATAATGCCGCCCCTATTATATGTTATATAATTACTATAATGCCTCCCCTATTATATATTATATAATTATTATAATGCCATCCCTATTATATATTATATAATTATTATAATGCCACCCCTATTATATGTTATATAATTACTATAATGCCGCCCCTAATATATATTATATAATTATTATAATGCCATCACTATTATATATTATATAATTATTATAATGCCACCCCTATTATATGTTATATAATTACTATAATGCCGCCCCTAATATATATTATATAATTATTATAATGCCATCCCTATTATATATTATATAATTATTATAATGCCGCCCCTTTTATATGTTATATAATTACTATAATGCCGCCCCTATTATATGTTATATAATTACTATAATGCCATCCCTATTATATATTATATAATTATTATAATGCCACCCCTATTATATGTTATATAATTACTATAATGCCGCCCCTATTATATGTTATATAATTACTATAATGCCGCCCCTATTATATGTTATATAATTATTATAATGCCTCCCCTATTATATATTATATAATTGCTATAATGCCGCCCCTATTATATATTATATAAATGCTATAATGCCGCCCCTACTATGTATTATATAATTGGTATAATGCCGCCCCTATTATATATTATATAATTGGTATAATGCCGCCCCTATTATATATTATATAATTGCTATAATGCCGCCCCTATTATATATTATATAATTGGTATAATGCCGCCCCTATTATATATTATATAATTGGTATAATGCCGCCCCTATTATATATTATATAATTGCTATAATGCCGCCCCTATTATATATTATATAAATGCTATAATGCCGCCCCTACTATGTATTATATAATTGGTATAATGCCGCCCCTATTATATATTATATAATTGCTATAATGCCACCCCTACTTTGTATTATGTAACATTCATTTCGGTCACTGTGGGTTTTGCGCTGTTAGTTGGTGTAGTTCTGGATGGAGACGTGTTAGTTTCCTGTAGGTTTCCCCTTGGGGTGGCGATGGGGGAGGAGGGTAACGAGCATAGATGGAGCTGGGTGAAGGAAGGGGGGTAACGTTGATTGTACTGAGAGGGGTCAGGCGCTGGGCACAGACTTCTCCGCGACATTCTCATTTTTAGGGATACCCTCTGTGCTCCCGCTGAGTGCGGTGATCGATCTTTTCCCGCTTGCTTCTCTTTCCGCTCGCTGCTTTGTCTATTTCTGGAAGATGTGGGCAATCGGGAGAAGTAACCTGTCCGCCCCCTCCCAGCCGCACCGGGGGAATCACTCAATTCAGAGATGCAGATTATGTGCGCTCTTCTTCCCACACTGCGGAGGAGCACGCTGTATACGGGGTACACTCTGCAGAAGGCACGTGCTGAGACTTGTAGTCCTCATGCAGCTGCAGTGCAGAATAGACAGACACGGAGCCCATTTGAAAGAATGCTACTTTTGCAGTCTATTGCTCCCTGTTATCAGCCATGATGAGAAATACCTGATTGCCTGCTTCTACAGGGAGATGTATCATTGCCCAAATATTGTGCCATGAGCCATCCATTCCCTTTTCCATACCAATAAAATTCTTACTGGGAGTCCTGGGCCATGTGTTCTATGCTTGATGATGGAGTGAGCAGGGGCCACGTACGAAGCAGAGGGCCACTCCAGGGGCCACGTACGAAGCAGAGGGCCACTCCAGGGGCCACGTACGAAGGAGAGGGCCACTCCAGGGGCCACGTACGAAGGAGAGGGCCACTCCAGGGGCCACGTACGAAGGAGAGGGCCACTCCAGGGGCCACGTACGAAGGAGAGGGCCACTCCAGGGGCCACGTACGAAGGAGAGGGCCACTCCAGGGGCCACGTACGAAGGAGAGGGCCACTCCAGGGGCCACGTACGAAGGAGAGGGCCACTCCAGGGGCCACGTACGAAGGAGAGGGCCACTCCAGGGGCCACGTACGAAGCAGAGGGCCACTCCAGGGGCCACGTACGAAGGAGAGGGCCACTCCATGGGCCACGTACGTAGCAGAGGGCCACTCCATGGGCCACGTACGTAGCAGAGGGCCACTCCAGGGGCCACGTACGTAGCAGAGGGCCACTCACGTAGCAGAAGTCCACTCCAGGGGCCACGTACGAGCAGAGGGCCACTCCAGGGGCCACGTACGTGGCAGAGGGCCACTCCACGTTCCCGTAATGAATACATAACGCTCGTCCCAGTACGCAGCCCCTGTGCATTAATATGACGGATGCCGCTTATCTTCAGGGTTCTCGCCAGGCAGGAGCAAATGAGAAAATATGGGCATAATTACGTCTCCATTCTCTGATGACCCAGATGCTCTGCAGCCGAGATCCCCCTCCCCCAATTCATTACCGCAGCAGTTGGGCACTTCCCAGGGGTCCATCAGGGGAAGGGGTCAAGGCACAGAGGCCCTCCTTCTGGCAAAAGCTCATCTGCCTAAAACCAAAGATTGTAGATAAAGACTTACATATATAGACGAAGGAGTCAAATCTCAAGCAGCACAGAGGGTTTCAGGAGAGGAATGCATTGATCTCTGTGGGAGATCACAGGCAGAGAGTTACCTGGAGGAAGCAGCAGATTCCCCAGCAGCACAGAGTATTTCAGTTGAGATAAAACGTTCACAGCGTTGGGTCACCAGCATTGCAGAGGTTTTCTGGAGTAGTGACTGCTGACCAATGCACCATGTGTTGTGTGTTAATGTTTTTTTTTTTTGGTGGGGGGGGTCTCAGACTGATGATGACACAGTAGAAGTATTTCAGGGTACATGGCTACATTTTACAAAATATCTGAAGATCCCTTGGATTTTTGTGAAATTGAAGACACCATTGTGTTTTTTTCTATGTGGGTCCTAGAAATCAGTGTCTGGTTGCTGTCCTCCTGTACTGCTAGATGTCAGGTTACTACCCTGCTGTGTTGGCAGATGTCAGGTTACTACCCTGCTGTGCTGGCGGATGTCAGGTTACTGCCCTCCTGTACTGGCGGATGTCAGGTTACTGCCCTCCTGTACTGGCGGATGTCAGGTTACTGTCCTCCAGTACTGGCAGATGTCAGGTTAATGTCCTCCAGTACTGGCAGATGTCAGGTTACTACCCTGCTGTGCTGGCGGATGTCAGGTTACTGCCCTCCTGTATTGGCAGATTTCAGGTTACTGTCCTCCAGTACTGGCAGATGTCAGGTTACTACCCTCCTGTACTGGCAGATGTCAGGTTACTACCCTCCTGTACTGGCAGATGTAAGGTTACTACCCTCCTGTACTGGCAGATGTCAGGTTACTACCCTCCTGTACTGGCAGATGTCAGGTTACTGCCCTCCTGTACTGGCGGATGTCAGGTTACTGCCCTCCTATACTGGCGGATGTCAGGTTACTACCCTGCTGTACTGGCGGATGTCAGGTTACTGCCCTCCTGTACTGGCGGATGTCAGGTTACTGCCCTCCTGTACTGGCGGATGTCAGGTTACTGCCCTCCTGTACTGGCGGATGTCAGGTTACTGCCCTCCTGTACTGGCAGATGTCAGGTTACTGCCCTCCTGTACTGGCGGATGTCGGGTTACTGCCCTCCTGTACTGGCAGATGTCAGGTTACTGCCCTCCTGTACTGGCGGATGTCGGGTTACTGCCCTCCTGTACTGGTGGATGTTGGGTTACTGCTCTCCTGTACTGGCGGATGTCGGGTTACTGCCCTCCTGTACTGGCGGATGTCAGGTTACTGCCCTCCTGTACTGGCAGATGTCAGGTTACTGCCCTCCTGTACTGGCGGATGTCAGGTTACTGCCCTCCTGTACTGGCAGATGTCAGGTTACTGCCCTCCTGTACTGGCGGATGTCAGGTTACTGCGCTGCTGTACTGGCAGATGTCGGGTTACTGCCCTCCTGTACTGGCGGATGAAAGGTTACTGCCCTTCTGTATTGGCGGATGTCAGGTTACTACCCTGCTGTACTGGCAGATGTCAGGTTACTACCCTGCTGTACTGGCAGATGTCAGGTTACTACCCTCCTGTACTGGCAGATGTCAGGTTACTGCCCTCCTGTACTGGCAGATGTCAGGTTACTACCCTGCTGTACTGGCAGATGTCAGGTTACTGCCCTCCTGTACTGGCAGATGTCAGGTTACAGCCCTCCTGTACTGGCAGATGTCAGGTTACTGCCCTCCTGTACTGGCGGATGTCAGGTTACTGCGCTGCTGTACTGGCAGATGTCGGGTTACTGCCCTCCTGTATTGGCGGATGTCAGGTTACTACCCTGCTGTACTGGCAGATGTCAGGTTACTGCCCTCCTGTACTGGCAGATGTCAGGTTACTGCCCTCCTGTACTGGCAGATGTCAGGTTACTGCCCTCCTGTACTGGCAGATGTCAGGTTACTGCCCTCCTGTACTGGCGGATGAAAGGTTACTGCCCTTCTGTATTGGCGGATGTCAGGTTACTACCCTCCTGTACTGGCAGATGTCAGGTTACTGCTCTGCTGTACTGGCAGATGTCGGGTTACTGCCCTCCTGTACTGGCGGATGAAAGGTTACTGCACTTCTGTATTGGCGGATGTCAGGTTACTACCCTCCTGTACTGGCAGATGTCAGGTTACTGCGCTGCTGTACTGGCAGATGTCGGGTTACTGCCCTCCTGTACTGGCGGATGTCGGGTTACTGCCCTCCTGTACTGGCGGATGTCGGGTTACTGCCCTCCTGTACTGGCAGATGTCAGGTTACTGCCCTCCTGTACTGGCAGATGTCAGGTTACTACCCTGCTGCACTGGCAGATGTCAGGTTACTACCCTGCTGTACTGGCAGATGTCAGATTACTACCCTGCTGTACTGGCAGATGTCAGGTTACTACCCTGCTGCACTGGCAGATGTCAGGTTACTACCCTGCTGTACTGGCAGATGTCAGGTTACTACCCTGCTGTACTGGCAGATGTCAGGTTACTGCCCTCCTGTACTGGCAGATGTCAGGTTACTACCCTGCTGCACTGGCAGATGTCAGGTTACTACCCTGCTGCACTGGCAGATGTCAGGTTACTACCCTGCTGCACTGGCAGATGTCAGATTACTACCCTGCTGCACTGGCAGATGTCAGATTACTACCCTGCTGTACTGGCAGATGTCAGGTTACTACCCTGCTGCACTGGCAGATGTCAGATTACTACCCTGCTGCACTGGCAGATGTCAGGTTACTACCCTGCTGCACTGGCAGATGTCAGGTTACTACCCTGCTGCACTGGCAGATGTCAGGTTACTACCCTGCTGCACTGGCAGATGTCAGGTTACTACCCTGCTGCACTGGCAGATGTCAGATTACTACCCTGCTGCACTGGCAGATGTCAGGTTACTACCCTGCTGCACTGGCAGATGTCAGGTTACTACCCTGCTGCACTGGCAGATGTCAGATTACTACCCTGCTGCACTGGCAGATGTCAGGTTACTACCCTGCTGCACTGGCAGATGTCAGATTACTACCAGGCTGCTGATAACCTGCAGTGAATACTGCCCTGTCCATGGTGCTGGAGAGCTGATGGGATCTCGGTTCCGTTCTCTGTAAATATCTCTGAATCATTGTGGAAGATAAAGATCTGTAGCTTTCTAATGGATTTATTTGTAATTCCTCTCCATTTTCACTATCTCTGATTGCTTTTGTTAAATAGGAGAATTTATTATTCACATTCAGAGGCCGAAAATCTGCTCCTGCTCTACTGACACAACTGCGGGGTGCGTTACAAGAGAGGAAGGCTTAGTCTGTACACATTACAGCGTTTTAATTCACTGACTGCAAGCAGACATCTTACATGTGGTGAGGAATAGTGTAAATTCTAGTGTGGCAGCGGATGCCCTGGTCGCGGCTGATTCACGGGTGTATATTGACAACCAATATGGCCGTTGTTACTGCCCCACAGGAAAGCCATACTGGTGGTCACCCAAACGTCAGCTTTTACAGGCCGATATTACAGTCCGCATCCTCCTTCGCTTAGCCTTCCCACTATGGTGACATGATTCAGAAATCACCAGACTGGACATATCGACCTGACATATTAGTAATTGATCTGTCATTGTATCCTGTGGCTCAGCAGATGAGGTGTGTCATAAATGGCTCTCATGCACATTTCCCCCCCACGTTACTACTACTGCCCATCAGTCGTGCATCAGTAACCTTGAGCATAATGTGTGCAGGTGGCGGACATTATAAACCTTTACTATTTTCAAAGGTAAAGGTCTTCCTGAATTTATGGCACCCTAGCAACCAATCGGAGGCCACGATTCATTTCTGTAGTACAGTTTACACAATCAAAGCTGCGCCCTGACTGGTTGCTACCTAGCAACCTTTGATACCTGAGGCCTAGAAGACAGTAAAAAGCCTAGAACCAGATAATCTGTGATTTTGATAATACGGACTCGGTCTGTAACATTCGTACTGTCCATATAAAGCCCATGTGACCTATTATGTCATTTATTTTGTTTCACTTTTCTTATATTTCATTGCAGCTACCTGCCAGACATTAACCCTTGGGTATCATACATGACTGTGACTTGTCCTGTATACTGCAATGAAAGTACAAGCGATCAAGCAGTCACACGTTCAGGTCCGTTCAGATGAGTTAAAAATAAAGTTAAAAAAAAAAGTTTTAAAAGTCTTAAAAAAAAAAAAATGGAAACATCCATTTTCTCCATTAAAAAAATAAATTACAAAAATAAAAAATATTCTGCACTGCCGCATCTGTAGATATCCGATCTATCAAGGAAAGAAAATGGCAACGCCTAAACTGCTGTGTTTACTCCTCCAAAAAAAATTATAAAAATATTAAAATGTCATACATGCCACAAAATGGTATCAATAAAAAAAAAAAAAAAAAAAGTACATCTCGGCTCGTAAAAATAAGCCCCCACATAGCTCCACTGTTGGGGGGGAAAAATCAAAAGTGCAGAAGATAAATGAATGCTGGCGCTCGCCTCTCGCGAACATGACGGTGACATCTGTGTGGGAATATTACGGAGGCGCCAATCTTCTAAATAACACAAAAAAAGTTGTTTTTTTTTTTTTTTCAGTGCGTCGTCCCCCGTGTTGATGTCCTCCGCACTTGTACCGGCGGTGAGATTTACATTCTCGTCTGAAATCCCTGAGCACATCTGTGTCGTGAACGAATGACGGATTCATTAGCGGCAAGGGATGAGCGGCCGCCTGAACGTGTCCAAACAGCAGGAGGGTCCTCGCAGGGAGGCTGGTGGCGAGAGCCTGTGACATCCGCGGCGATGAAGCCCCCCCTGTATGACGTGAGACAATGTGGGCCGATGTCTCCCTTTAAGGGACGGTAACGTTACCGTAGCCAGCGCTGCAAGACGAGGGTCTGATATCAGGGTCATAGTCACGCTCATAAAGCACTGGCAGTGGTTTCAGCTATTGTTCCCTGTTATCAGCCACAGCAGCCTGTGCCCAGATGATCAGCGCTGCAGACAAAAATCCCATTCGCTGCCATCAGCCTTGGAGTGGGGTTTTTGTGCGGGCCAGAAGCCATTATCACAGACACATCCCATTAGGTGTCATCATTTACAAGCAAAAAATCTGCGCATCAATATGTTGTGAGAAATTGGATGCAAATCAAAATTTTAATTTCCGCTCCGCGGATTAATATGTGGCCCCCCCCTTTATGATCTGTCAATTTTTCATTGTTTCCCGCCCCATTACTTTTTTATGTTTCTGTCCATAGCGCTGTATTATTTTTGCAGGACAAGCTGTAATTTTGAATCTCTCCCTTCACTTTACCATATAATGTACTGAAAACATAACAAAAAGTCTCCAAGTGCGGCAAAAAGGTGAAAAATCTGCAATTCCATCACTGTTGCTTTAGATTTCATTTATATGGTGTGCAAGAGGCCATAAAAATGACCCACTAAAATGATGATTTTTTTTCAGATCATTAAAACCACAGCAATACTAAACGTCTATGGGTTTTTTTTTATTATTATTTTAGTGGTTAAAATAAATTCTAAACTTTGTAAAAAAAAAAAAAAAATTCTGATGCCATTTTCTGAGACCCATACATTTTTTATTTTTCTGTGAATCCATATTTTTTAAAGGATGAGCTAATGTTTTTATTGACACCATTTTTCGGTGGATACGATGGATATTTTGATTGCTTCCTAAGTGCGGAGACCGAAGAATGGAATTTAGGCATTTTTTTACGCATTTTTTTTTTTTTTTATTCTTTGGCTTTTAACGTATGGTCTCAATATTTTTATATTTTCATAGAACAAACTCTTACGGAAACGACGATACCGACTACAGTTTTTTTGTGCTTTGATTTCACTTGGGGGTGATTTTAAATTTAATTTTTTTATATTTTGTAAAATGTTTTTATTTTGACATTATTTTTTTTCATCCGCTTGCAGGGCTTGACCAGGCGATCGTTTGATCCACCTACAGTCATATGTAAAAGTTTGGGCACCCCTATTAATGTTAACCTTTTTTCTTTATAACAATTTTGGTTTTTGCACCAGCTATTTCAGTTTCATATATCTAATAACTGATGGACTCAGTTATATTTCTGGATTCAAATGAGGTTTATTGTACTAACAGAAAATGTGCAATCTGCATTTAAACAAAATTTGACCGGTGCAAAAGTATGGGCACCCTTATCATTTTCTTGATTTGAACACTCCTAACTACTTTTTACTGACTTCCTGAAGCACTAAATTGGTTTTGTAACCTCATTGAGCTTTGAACTTCATAGCCAGGTGTATCAAATCATGAGAAAAGGTATTTAAGGTGGCCACTTGCAAGTAGTTCTCCTATTTGATTCTCCTATGAAGAGTGGCATCATGGGCTCCTCAAAACAACTCTCAAATGATCTGAAAACAAAGATTATTCAACATAGCTTTTCAGGGGAAGGATACAAAAAGTTGTCTCAGAGATTTAACCTGTCAGTTTCCACTGTGAGGAACATAGTAAGGAAATGGAAGAACACAGGTACAGTTCTTGTTAAGCCCAGAAGTGGCAGGCCAAGAAAAATATCAGAAAGGCAGAGAAGAAGAATGGTGAGAACAGTCAAGGACAATCCACAGACCACCTCCAAAGACCGGCAGCATCATCTTGCTGCAGATGGTGTCACTGTGCATTGGTCAACAATACAGCGCACTTTGCACAAGGAGAAGCTGTATGGGAGAGTGATGCAAAAGAAGCCGTTTCTGCAAGCACGCCACAAACAGAGTCACCTGAGGTATGCAAAAGCACATTGGGACAAGCCAGTTACATTTTGGAAGAAGGTCCTGTGGACTGATGAAACAAAGATTGAGTTGTTTGGTCATACAAAAAGGCGTTATGCATGCGCTGTATTGTTGACCGATGCACAGTGACACCATCTGCAGCAAGATGATGCTGCAGGTCTTTGGAGGTGGTCTGTGGATTGTCCTTGACTGTTCTCACCATTCTTCTTCTCTGCCTTTCTGATATTTTTCTTGGCCTGCCACTTCTGGGCTTAACAAGAACTGTACCTGTGTTCTTCCATTTCCTTACTATGTTCCTCACAGTGGAAACTGACAGGTTAAATCTCTGAGACAACTTTTTGCATCCTTCCCCTGAAAAGCTATGTTGAATAATCTTTGTTTTCAGATCATTTGAGAGTTGTTTTGAGGAGCCCATGATGCCACTCTTCATAGGAGAATCAAATAGGAGAACTACTTGCAAGTGGCCACCTTAAATACCTTTTCTCATGATTTGATACACCTGGCTATGAAGTTCAAAGCTCAATGAGGTTACAAAACCAATTTAGTGCTTCAGGAAGTCAGTAAAAAGTAGTTAGGAGTGTTCAAATCAAGAAAATGATAAGGGTGCCCATACTTTTGCACCGGTCAAATTTTGTTTAAATGCAGATTGCACATTTTCTGTTAGTACAATAAACCTCATTTGAATCCAGAAATATAACTGAGTCCATCAGTTATTAGATATACGAAACTGAAATAGCTGTTGCAAAAACCAAAACTGTTATAAAGAATAAAGGTTAACATTAATAGGGGTGCCCAAACTTTTACATATGACTGTATACTATGTACTGCAGTATATAGTGTAACTGACATTCTCCCTTAAAGCCTAACCTGATTGATAAGAGGACTGAGATGAAGACCATGGGGTCTTGAGCAGGCCCCCCATGGAAACCCATTGGCTTCCCACGATTGTGTTGCAGGGTGGCTGTTGGGAGGCGATGAACAAGCACACCTACAACTAAACCGTTTAAATGCTGCTGTCAGTGATAGACTGTGGAGCTTAAATGGTTAATCAGCAGCAATTGGAGCTAACTGGTTGTTACAGGCAGATCCCGACTCCTCAGCTTTCACCATACACCCTGTATGCAACCTGTGACAAAAGTGTACCTCACTGGTCTTTCACGGGTTAAAGGGAACATGTCACTTCCCAAAAATATGTATTTTTCCCTGGTGTAAATGCCGCTGTTCTCCTGAATCCGGTGATGTTTTCCTTTTGTTCCTGGGCCATTCCGGAGTTATGGCCCTCTCTTCCCTGAATATAAATCTGGTCTTTTTTACCCCAGTAGGTGTGGTCTTCATGGACACACCCACATAGAATTGAGAACCACGCCCACTTAGCTGAAAGAACAAGATTTAAATGCCAGGTAGAAGAGGCCATATTTCAGGATTGGAGAGGCTCAGGAACAAAAGAAAAATGACGCTGGATTCAGGAGAGCAGTGGCCTTTACATGTCTAAAAAAAAGTACACATTTATGACAAATGACAGGTCCCCTTTAAAGTCGATCCTTGATTAGAATATTGGATTTTGCTTTGTTCGCTGATTTGTAGATTGAACGAGCTGCCGCTACAGATGCAGCACGGTCATTGACAGTAGGTTTCCCTACAGATAGGTGTTCCCTGTTGGATAATGAACTATTTGTTGGTTAATCCTGAGCTTCCTTGTTCATGAACCATAGTAGGACAGATTGTACAGAGAGAAATGTTAGGACCTATTTGCCATGGCGATCGCCTCCGCAGCCGAGGTCAGCGACTCCGCTCATTAATTAATTGTGTCCTTGCATGTGTGAGTCCTCCCATCTGTAATTAAAGGAGATCACCCTAATGACCTGTGCTTCTGGAGGATGAACCTCGGATGTTACAGTGAAGGGGCCGATGTGATTCCTGGAGGAGCGTGTGAATCATGAGATTGTGCACCCGTTGTCATGGCAACAAGGCGTGCATCCAATATATTGTATTAGATGGCCGCGTGCACCGCTTGGGGTCACATTGGGGGGAGGTGGCGGTCATATGTATGCGACATCTTGATGGGGGGGGGTCAATAGCTTCATGTGTTAACTCTTCTTATCAAATGAAAAGGTCAAGATGGTTACTGAAGGTTGGAAAGAGACGATCACGTGGCTATCGAATCCGTGCATGATTGGAGTGATGGCGGCAGGATCCGTGTAAATATTCGCTCGGTCGTATATGACACAATGACTAGATGCCAGAAAAGCAGGGCGGTCTCGCATCACTCCCCGGGGTCTGTAGGGACCTGGAGTATCCTCAGATGCACTCCTGATTGTCCCTGCTGTGCAGTATTACCGGGGGTCTAGAAGGTCTCCGTAGGGGGCAGCGCGGGAAGCAGGCGATGACATTTGTAAAGTGCTTAAATGAAGAGACCAGGAAGATGATGAGAGGAGTAATTTATTCATTAGGATCAGCGCCACATAAAGTGGTTTAATTATAGAGCGGCTGAGAAGATGGAGACGACAACTGGGCCGCGTGTCATCCCAGGGAGAGCGCCACCATACATTATACACAGGCGCGTCCCACCAAATGAGAATATCATCAAAAAGGGAATTTAGTTCAGTTCTTCAATGCAAAAAGTGAAACCCAGATAATATAATATAGAGTCATTACACACAGAGTGATCTATGTCACGGGTTTAGTTCTGTTAATGTTGATGATTATGGCTTACAGCCAATGAGAACCCAAAAGTCATTATTCTTGTACATAGGAGCAGTATTATAGTAGTTATATTCTTGTACATAGGAGCAGTATTATAGTAGTTATATTCTTGTACATAGGAGCAGTATTATAGTAGTTATATTCTTGTACATAGGGGCAGTATTATAGTAGTTATATTCTTGTACATAGGGGGCAGTATTATAGTAGTTATATTCTTGTATATAGGAGCAGTATTATAGTAGTTATATTCTTGTATATAGGAGCAGTATTATAGTAGTTATATTCTTGTACATAGGGGGCAGTATTATAGTAGTTATATTCTTGTATATAGGAGCAGTATTATAGTAGTTATATTCTTGTACATAGGGGCAGTATTATAGTAGTTATATTCTTGTACAAAGGAGCAGTATTATAGTAGTTATATTCTTGTATATAGGAGCAGTATTATAGTAGTTATATTCTTGTACATAGGGGACAGTATTATAGTAGTTATATTCTTGTACATAGGAGCAGTATTATAGTAGTTATATTCTTGTATATAGGAGCAGTATTATAGTAGTTATATTCTTGTACATAGGGGACAGTATTATAGTAGTTATATTCTTGTACATAGGAGCAGTATTATAGTAGTTATATTCTTGTACATAGGAGCAGTATTATAGTAGTTATATTCTTGTACAAAGGAGCAGTATTATAGTAGTTATATTCTTGTACATAGGGGGGCAGTATTATAGTAGTTATATTCTTGTACATAGGGAGCAGTATTATAGTAGTTATATTCTTGTACATGGGGGCAGTATTATAGTAGTTATATTCTTGTACATAGGGACAGTATTATAGTAGTTACATTCTTGTACATAGGGGCAGTATTATAGTAGTTATATTCTTGTGCATAGGGGCAGTATTATAGTAGTTATATTCTTGTACATAGGGAGCAGTATTATAGTAGTTATATTCTTGTACATAGGGGCAATATTATAGTAGTTATATTCTTGTACATAGGGGCAGTATTATAGTAGTTATATTCTTGTACATAGGGGCAGTATTATAGTAGTTATATTCTTGTACATAGGGGCAGTATTATAGTAGTTATATTCTTGTATATAGGGGCAGTATTATAGTGGTTATAGTGTTGTACATAGGGGGCAGTATTATAGTAGTTATATTCTTGTACATAGGAGCAGTATTATAGTAGTTATATTCTTGTACATAGGGGCAGTATTATAGTAGTTATATTCTTGTACATAGGGGCAGTATTATAGCAGTTATAGTCTTGTACATAGGGGACAGTATTATAGTAGTTATATTCTTGTACATAGGAGCAGTATTATAATAGTTATATTCTTGTACATAGGGGCAGTATTATTGTAGTTATATTCTTGCACATAGGGGGCAGTATTATAGTAGTTATATTCTTGTACATAGGGAGCAGTATTATAGTAGTTATATTCTTGTACATAGGAGCAGTATTATAGTAGTTATATTCTTGTACAAAGGAGCAGTATTATAGTAGTTATATTCTTGTACATAGGGGGGCAGTATTATAGTAGTTATATTCTTGTACATAGGGAGCAGTATTATAGTAGTTATATTCTTGTACATAGGGACAGTATTATAGTAGTTACATTCTTGTACATAGGGGCAGTATTATAGTAGTTATATTCTGGTGCATAGGGGCAGTATTATAGTAGTTATATTCTTGTACATAGGGGCAGTATTATAGTAGTTATATTCTTGTACATAGGGGCAGTATTATAGTAGTTATATTCTTGTACATAGGGGCAGTATTATAGTAGTTATATTCTTGTACATAGGGGCAGTATTATAGTAGTTATATTCTTGTACATAGGAGCAGTATTATAGTAGTTATATTCTTGTACATAGGGAGCAGTATTATAGTAGTTATATTCTTGTACATGGGGTGCAGTATTATAGTAGTTATATTCTTGCACATAGGGGGCAGTATTATAGTATTTATATTCTTGCACATAGGGGGCAGTATTATAGTTGTTATATTCTTGTACATAGGAGCAGTATTATAGTATTTATATTCTTGTACATAGGAGCAGTATTATAGTAGTTATATTCTTGTACATAGGGGCAGTATTATAGCGGTTATAGTGTTGTACATAGGGGGCAGTATTATAGTGGTTATAGTGTTGTACATAGGGGGCAGTATTATAGTAGTTATATTCTTGTACATAGGAGCAGTATTATAGTAGTTATATTCTTGTACATAGGGAGCAGTATTATAGTAGTTATATTCTTGTACATAGGGGCAGTATTATAGCAGTTATAGTCTTGTACATAGGGGACAGTATTATAGTAGTTATAGTCTTGTACATAGGAGCAGTATTATAATAGTTATATTCCTGTACATAGGGGCAGTATTATAGTAGTTATATTCTTGCACATAGGGGGCAGTATTATAGTAGTTATATTCTTGTACATAGGGGCAGTATTATAGTAGTTATATTCTTGCACATAGGGGGCAGTATTATAGTAGTTATATTCTTGTACATAGGGGGCAGTATTATAGTAGTTATATTCTTGTACATGGGGGCAGTATTATAGTAGTTATATTCTTGTACATAGGGGGCAGTATTATAGTAGTTATATTCTTGTACATAGGAGCAGTATTATAGTAGTTATATTCTTGTACATAGGGGCAGTATTATAGTAGTTATATTCTTGTACATAGGGGGCAGTATTATAGTAGTTATATTCTTGCACATAGGGGGCAGTATTATAGTAGTTATATTCTTGCACATAGGGGGCAGTATTATAGTAGTTATATTCTTGCACATAGGGGGCAGTATTATAGTAGTTATATTCTTGTACATACGGGGCAGTATTATAGTAGTTATATTCTTCCACATAGGAGCAGTATTATAGTAGTTATAGTCTTGTACATAGGGGCAGTATTATAGTAGTTATATTCTTGTACATAGGGGCAGTATTATAGTAGTTATATTCCTGTACATAGGGGCAGTATTATAGTAGTTATATTCTTGTACATAGGGAGCAGTATTATAGTAGTTATATTCTTGTACATAGTGAGCAGTATTATAGTAGTTATATCCTTGTACATAGGGAGCAGTATTATAGTAGTTATATTCTTGTACATAGGGGCAGTATTATAGTAGTTATATTCTTGCACATAGGAGCAGTATTATAGTAGTTATATTCTTGTACATAGGGGGTAGTATTATAGTAGTTATATTCTTGTACATAGGGGCAGTATTATAGTAGTTATATTCTTGTACATAGGGGGTAGTATTATAGTAGTTATATTCTTGTATATAGGGGCAGTATTATAGTAGTTATATTCTAGTACATAGGAGCAGTATTATAGTAGTTATATTCTTGTACATAGGGACAGTATTATAGTAGTTATATTCTTGTATATAGGGGCAGTATTATAGTAGTTATATTCTTGTACATAGGAGAAGTATTATAGTAGTTATATATTGTATATAGGGGCAGTATTATAGTAATGTTCTTGTATTATTTTTGACATGTAAGTCAGTACTGGTTTTGGATTCGCCCTTTTTTCTCTGTGTGGAGTTACATGGAGATGATGAGTGTTGTGTTCTTCCCCCGTGTAGATAATTTTATGAGGATCAGTACATTTTCAATAAGCAGAAGACATGACAGAATAGATGTATAAACCAATAAATCAGAGTCAGAGGCGGCACATCGGAGGGTGGGAGATTTCTAATCCACTCTTCTCTCCAATCTATCAGGATCCAGGCGGCTGCAGCTTTTATATTACAACAAATCTGTTTATTCTGCTGCTTTCAGGGAATAGCCGCCCGCTCGATTTCAGGTTTTCATCCTCATCTCATTTGTGTCCTCAGTTTTACAATTGGAACACGCAGAGAAAAAGTATTCTATTATTTGACTGCACACAGCGGCACAGAGTATTTGAGGAAAGGGTAGTAGTAAGAGTTTGGGATGATGTTAGTGATTCCAGGGCTTTATTTCATACATGGTAGAGGAAGAAAGTGGCGGTTGCAGGGCTCCCCAGCAGCACAGAGTATTACAGCACAGGCCTCCGGCGGGATTATGCTCTTGAGAGCTGATATAACAGTATTATACGTTCTTTTTCTTTCCAGGAATGAGACGGTTTTGCACCAGTTTTGCTGCCCGGTCGCGGATGCGGAGCAGAAGCAATCTCCACCCAGGTAAGACCCCCGTGATTACACACCAATATGGGCGCAGGGTCGCCATGGCAGCCTGATGCGCCACACACCGTAACACATAGCTGCTCGGTCTGACTACTCACAGGTTTGTTTGTAGTCTGTAACCATGGAAACGTATCATTCTGCATCGATGCTGTAAAACTCAAAACAGTAAGAGATTTTTTTTTTTATCAAGGCATTTTTGCAGACAAGTTTGTGTATTTTGGGAATTCAAGGAAAAGGTCGCAAAAGTATTTTAACACTTCAGTGAGAGAGGAAATTATTGCACTGATCTATGATAATTAGTAAAAATGCGACTCGTACGTCTATAAATATTTTGAGGTCTCTGGTTGTTGAAAAAATCACAACCCTTCTCCCCTGAAATACTCTGCGCTGCTCCTTACTTTTCCAGTACGCAGCTTTCACCCTATATCTTTCCAAAACTTCAGCACATCCATCTCCTTAAATACTCTGCATTGCAGGTAACCCGTCTCCTTTCATTCTGTACCTGCCAGCCTTTCTGCACACAAGCTGCTAATACTCTATGCTGCTGGCAACCCTTTTTCCTTCACTGTGTGACTCTTAGGTGTCAGTATGGCTATATACTTAAATACTCTGTGCTGCTGGAAACCCTTTATGAGGGCCACCCAGCGGGCGTCGGGAGGGCCACCCAGTGGGCATTGGGAGGGCCACCCAGCGGGCGTCGGGAGGGCCACCCAGCGGGCGTCGGGAGGGCCACCCAGCGGGCATTGGGAGGGCCACCCAGCGGGCGTCGGGAGGGCCACCCAGCGGGCGTCGGGAGGGCCACCCTGCGGGCCGTCGGGTGGGCCACACAGCGGGCGTAAGGGGGCACAGCGGACGTCGGAAGGGCCACCTAGAGGGCTGTCGAGAGGGCCGTCGGGAGGGTCACCATGGGTGCTGTAACCCGTCTCCTTTCATTCTGTACCTGCCAGCCTTTCTGCACACAAGCTGCTAATACTCTATGCTGCTGGCAACCCTTTTTCCTTCACTGTGTGACTCTTAGGTGTCAGTATGGCTATATATTTAAATACTCTGTGCTGCTGGAAACCCTTTATGAGGGCCACCCAGCGGGCGTCGGGAGGGCCACCCAGCGGGCATTGGGAGGGCCACCCAGCGGGCATTGGGAGGGCCACCCAGAGGGCATTGGGAGGGCCACCCAGCGGGCGTCGGGAGGGCCACCCAGCGGGCGTCGGGAGGGCCACCCAGCGGGCGTCGGGAGGGCCACCCAGCGGGCGTCGGGAGGGCCACCCAGCGGGCGTCGGGAGGGCCACCCTGCGGGCCGTCGGGTGGGCCACACAGCGGGCGTCAGGAGGCACAGCGGACGTCGGAAGGGCCACATAGAGGGCTGTCGAGAGGGCCGTCGGGAGGGTCACCATGGGTGCTGTAATCTTGCGGTGGACTCCACAGAAGGGGGTGGTCTGTCTCCCGTCTTTCCAGTGGGTGCGGGGTATATCTGCCTTTTCTGCCTCCTGGTGCGTGTGTGGGCAGGACGGGGTTACTCTCTTGGTTTTTGCTCTGTTTCCTTTGCATAAAATTAATGCTGATTTTCCTCCTGTAATTAACCTGGAAAAAGCTGCGGAAGCAGCAAATATTCTCCGGAGAGTCCTACAGCAACACCTGGCGGGATCGGAGAGCTGTGCCAACAGAAGAGACTGCTTCGAATGTGTGAAGGGGAGAAGAGACTGCTCCGAATATGTGCCAGGAGGGAAGAGACTGTTCCGAATATGTGCCGGGGAGAATATACTGCTCTGAATATGTGCTAGGAGGGAGGAGACTGCTCGGAATATGTGCCAGAGGGGAAGAGACTGCTCGGAATATGTGCCGGGGAGAAGAGACTGCTCCGAATATGTGCCGGGGAGAAGAGACTGCTCCGAATATGTACCAGGTCGAAGAGACTGCTCCGAATATGTGCCGTGGAGAAAAGACTGTTCCGAATATGTGCCAGAAGGGAAGAGTCTTCTCCGAATATGTGCCACTGGGGAAGAGACTGCTCCGAATATGTGCCGGAGAGAAGAGACTGCTCTGAATATGTGCTGGGGAGAAGAGACTGCTCCCTATATGTGCCAGGTAGAAGAAAATGCTCCAAATATGTGCCACTGGGGAAGAGACTGCTCTGAATATGTGCTGGGGAGAAGAGACTGCTCCCTATATGTGCCAGGTAGAAGAAAATGCTCTGAATATGTGCCAGAAGGGAAGAGACTGTTCCGAATATGTGCCACTGGGGAAGAGACTGTTCCGAATATCTGTTAGAGGGGGTTGAGACAGCGCAGGTAGAGCTGCTGCGTGTGTCAGAATCACTGAGAAGACGCGACATCCACAGACTCCCGGACCCATACACTGCAGCTACCTGACTTCGGTAGTACTACAACTCTCAGCGTGCACTGCTCCTTCCACCTTGTAAGACTGTGTGCACACGTTGCGTTTTAAGGGTTTCCGCAGCGTTTTTGCCGCAGTTACTGTGCCCATGCTGTGTATTTTTCCGCAGCGGAATCGCATTGCGGTAATATACGCAGCATGTTCATTACTTTTGCGGAATCGTGGCGATTCCACCGCCATAGACTTGCATTAGAACGCTTGAAATCCGCAAATATGAAAAATGTTTGTGGACTTCAAGCTCATTTGCTGCGGTTTTGTGAAACAAAACCGCAGCAAATAGGAAGTGACATCATGGGAGGCGTTCCATGGTGTGGGTGGGCTATGTGTGTGTGCAGGGGTCTTGCGGGGCTGTACGGGGTCTTGCAGGGGTCTGCCGGGGCTGTGCAGGGGTCATCGGGCTGTGGGGGGGTCTTGCGGGGCTTTGGGGGGTCTGGCGGGGTGTCCGGTGGTCTGTGGGGCTGTGCGTGTGTGTTTATGCAGGCATCGTCCAATGACAGTGATTGACACATTAGCCAATGATGGGACAGTAGTAGTCCCATCATCCGGCTAACTTGTTGAATGTAAAAAAAAAACCACATACACACATATAGTTCATACTTACCATATAATGCTAATCCCCGAAGCCCTCGCTCGCCTGAAAAACAATTAAAATAATAAACAAACACTATACTGCCTGTCCGACGTAATTCAATTAATATGATTGTCCCAGGACGATCTCCCGTGGAGAGCTGTCACATCAGCTGATATGACCGCTCTCCAGGGGCTCCAGTGATACAATGCGGAGGATTATTTCCATCATTGTATCATTCTGCCGCCGACAGGTCACCAGAGTTCACCTGTCACTTTGCGGCACTACAGCGTGGGAATTTTCTCACGCTATAGTGCCGTAACGTGAGAGGCTTATCTCCAATGACACACTGCCGGAGGGTTATCTCCGGTCAGTGTGTCATCGGAGGCCTATAGAGCGGTCACATCTGCGGGAGATCATCCTGGGACAATCGTTATTAATGGGATTACGTCGGACAGGGAGTATATTGGTTTGTTTATTTATTTTTTGCTGGTGATCGATGGCTTCGAATGGATGCAGGCGTGTAATAAAAATTATGAAAAAATGTGTTGTGTTTCATTTCATTAAAATACTTTATCCTTATGTGTGTGTTTTTTTTAACCCTTTATTAGATTAATAATGGAGAAGCGTTTTTATTGACGCCTCTCCATTATTAACCAGGCTTAATGTCACCTTACAATAGCAAGGTGACATTAACCCCTTGATACCCCATGAATATCAGCTTGCAGCTGTCTGCGTAGCCTTTCTGGCTATAAAATATATGGGGACCCAACGTCATTTTTTTCTTGGAGGGGGTGGTCTCCCTATTTTAATAGCCAGTAAAGGCTATACAGACAGCTGCGGGCTGATATTCATAGCCCGGGAAGATCCATGGGTATTAACCCCTTCCCAGGCTACAAATATTGGCCCCCGGCCGTCGGCTTTCCCCCTCTGGCCCACGCCATTTTTTTTCCCTTTTTTTTTTTAATTAAACATATTGTTCATTAATAAACATCGGCCTTGCTATTATTTATCTTTCCATCCCATATCTATCTATAGATAGAAGGAATGAGAGAGACAGCTAGATAGATATGGGATAGATAGATCTATAGATAATATCCATCAATCTATGTATAGATAGAAAGATATATCTATCTGTCTGTCTGTGGGTTGGACAAATGTAAAAGAGGAGCTTGGACAGAAATGACATCACAATTTTTTTTTTTTTTGGTAAATAACATATCTTTATTTAGCTTACAAAAATGCAGACAATCCAAGAGGTGTTGTACTGGGAGGTGACCTCATGGGAGCTTTTTTTTTTATCTTTTGACCCAACTTTATTTGTGCTCATAAACGCTTAGAAAAAACGCATCAAAATCCGCATGCGTTTTTCTGGGTAAGGGGGTGCGGATTTGCTGAAGAAAAATCTGCTTCAATTCTGCAACGTGGCCACACAGCCTAACTCTTTGCTTCCCCCGTCTTTCTTTTCCCCTCCTCCGGTCCTGTCTCTGCCTCCTCTGTGGCCTCTCCTGAAATGCTCTGCACTGCTGCCCCACTGGAAGTCTGGAGGACACAGTGACATTGGAAAGACAATCAGCACAAAACAACAATCTAAACATATCTGCCATTAGCTGCCGACACATCGGCTCTCATCACCCCGCGCCGGCACCGTCCTAATCATCCCTGAATTCATATACATATTTAGTGCAGCGGCACCGGAGGGCGGACTCATCATCTACCGCCATGTCACATCCAATATCCCCACCGAAATCCGCACAGCACAGTCCGCGCTCCATCTTACATCTCCTCATCTCCGCTGCATTACATTCATATCCAGAAAACACTGAACATCTTTAGTGATAAAAAAAACATCTCTGTGTCCTCGAATATGATTATATATACATATTACACAGGCGTACTTATATCCAACCGCTATCCCATCATCACATGTAACATGTCCTTCATCTATAATACTATCTCATCCACAGGGGGCAGTATTATAGTAGTTATATTCTTGTATATAGGAGCAGTATTATAGTAGTTATATTCTTGTACATAGGGGGCAGTATTATAGTAGTTATATTCTTGTACATAGGAGCAGTATTATAGTAGTTATATTCTTGTACATAGGGGCAGTATTATAGTAGTTATATTCTTGTACATAGGGGGCAGTATTATAGTAGTTATATTCTTGTACATAGGGGGCAGTATTATAGTAGTTATATTCTTGTACATAAGGGGCAGTATTATAGTAGTTATATTCTTGTACAGAGGAGCAGTATTATAGTAGTTATATTCTTGTACATAAGGGGCAGTATTATAGTAGTTATATTCTTGTACATAGGGGGCAGTATTATAGTAGTTATATTCTTGTACATAGGAGCAGTATTATAGTAGTTATATTCTTGTACATAGGGGGCAGTATTATAGTAGTTATATTCTTGTACATAGGGGGCAGTATTATAGTAGTTATATTCTTGTACATAGGGGGCAGTATTATAGTAGTTATATTCTTGTACATAAGGGGCAGTATTATAGTAGTTATATTCTTGTACAGAGGAGCAGTATTATAGTAGTTATATTCTTGTACATAAGGGGCAGTATTATAGTAGTTATATTCTTGTACATAGGGGCAGTATTATAGTAGTTATATTCTTGTACATAGGGGGCGCTATTATAGTAGTTACGTTCTTGTACATAGGAGCAGTATGAGCAGTATTATATCAGTTATATTCCTGTACATAGGAGCAGTATTATAGTAGTTATATTCTTGTACGTAGGAGCAGTATTATAGTAGTTATATTCTTGTGTATAGGGGGCAGTATTATAGTAGTTATATTCTTGTACATAAGGGGCAGTATTATAGTAGTTATATTCTTGTACATAGGTGGCAGTATTATAGTAGTTATATTCTTGTACATAGGAGCAGTATGAGCAGTATTATAGCAGTTATATTCCTGTACATAGGAGCAGTATTATAGTAGTTATATTCTTGTACATAGGGGCAGTATTATAGTAGTTATATTCTTGTACATAGGAGCAGTATTATAGTAGTTATATTCTTGTACATAGGGGCAGTATTATAGTAGTTATATTCTTGTACATAGGGGCAGTATTATAGTAGTTATATTCTTGTACATAGGGGCAGTATTATAGTAGTTATATTCCTGCACATAGGGGGCAGTATTATAGTAGTTATATTCTTGTACATAGGGACAGTATTATAGTAGTTGTATTCTTGTACATAGGGGCAGTATTATAGTAGTTATATTCCTGTACATAGGAGCAGTATTATAGTAGTTATATTTTTGTAAATAGGAGCAGTATTATAGTAGTTATTTTCAATTACATAGGAGCAGTATTATAGTAGTTATATTCTTGCACATAGGGGCAGTATTATAGTAGTTACAGTTGTGGCCAAAAGTATTGACACCCCTGCAATTTTGTCAGATAATACTCAGTTTCTTCCTGAAGATGATTGCAAACACAAATTCTTTGGTATTATTATCTTCATTTAATTTGTCTTAAATGAAAAAACACGAGAGAATGAAGCAAAACATTGATCATTTCACACAAAACTCCAAAAATGGGCCAGACAAAAGTATTGGCACCCTCAGCCTAATACTTGGCTGCACAACCTTTAGCCAAAATAACTGCGACCAACCGCTTCCAGTAACCATCAATGAGTTTCTTACAATGCTCTGCTGGAATTTTAGACCATTCTTCTTTGGCAAACTGCTCCAGGTCCCTGATATTAGAAGGGTGCCTTCTCCAAACTGCCATTTTTAGATCTCTCCACAGGTGTTCTATGGGATTCAGGTCTGGACTCATTGCTGGCCACCTTAGAAGTCTCCAGTGCTTTCTCTCAAACCATTTTCTAGTGCTTTTTGAAGTGTGTTTTGGGTCATTGTCCTGCTGGAAGACCCATGACCTCTGAGGGAGACCCAGCTTTCTCACACTGGGCCCTACATTATGCTACAAAATTTGTTGGTAGTCTTCAGACTTCATAATGCCATGCACACGGTCAAGCAGTCCAGTGCCAGAGGCAGCAAAGCAACCCCAAAACATCAGGGAACTTCCGCCATGTTTGACTGTAGGGACCATGTTTTTTTTCCTTTGAATGCCTCTTTTTTTCTCCTGTAAACGCTATGTTGATGCCTTTGCCCAAAAAGCTCTACTTTTGTCTCATCTGACCAGAGAACATTTTTCCAAAACGTTTTAGGCTTTTACAGGTAAGTTTTGGCAAACTCCAGCCTGGCTTTTTATGTCTCGGGGTAAGAAGTGGGGTCTTCCTGGGTCTCCTACCATACAGTCCCTTTTTATTCAGACGCTGACGGATAGTACGGGTTGACACTGTTGTACCCTCGGACTGCAGGGCAGCTTGAACTTGTTTGGATGTTTGTCGAGGTTCTTTATCCAACATCTGCACAATCTTGCGTTGAAATCTCTTGTCGATTAATTCTTTCCCATCCACATCTAGGGAGGTTAGCCACAGTGCCATGGGCTTTACACTTCTTGGTGACACTGCGCACGGTAGACACAGGAACATTCAGGTCTTTGGAGATGGACTTGTAGCCTTGAGATTGCTCATGCTTCCTCACAATTTGGTTTCTCAAGTCCTCAGACAGTTCTTTGGTCTTCTTTCTTTTCTCCATGCTCAATGTGGTGCACACAAGGACACAGGACAGAGGTTGAGTCAACTTTAATCCATGTCACCTGGCTGCAAGTGTGATTTAGTTATTGCCAACACCTGTTAGGTGCCACAGGTAAGTTACAGGTGCTGTTAATTACACAAATTAGAGAAGCATCACAGGATTTTTCAAACAGTGCCAATACTTTTGTCCACCCTCTTTTTTTATGCTTGGTGTGGAATTATATCCAATTTGGCTTTAGGACAATTATTTTTGTGTTTTTTTCATTTAAGACAAATTAAATGAAGATGATAACAAAGAATTTGTGTTTGCAATCATTTTCAGGAAGAAACGGAGTATTATCTGACAGAATTGCAGGGGTGTCAATACTTTTAGCCACAACTGTATATTCTTGTACATAGGAGCAGTATTATAGTAGTTATATTCTTGTACATAGGAGCAGTATTATAGTAGTTATATTCTTGTACATAGGGGGCAGTATTATAGTAGTTATATTCTTGTACATAGGGGGCAGTATTATAGTAGTTATATTCTTGTACATAGGAGCAGTATTATAGTAGTTATATTCTTGTACATAGGGAGCAGTATTATAGTAGTTATATTCTTGTACATAGGGGGCAGTATTATAGTAGTTATATTCTTGTACATAGGGGGCAGTATTATAGTAGTTATATTCTTGTACATAGGGGGCAGTATTATAGTAGTTATATTCTTGTACATAGGGGGCAGTATTATAGTAGTTATATTCTTGTACATAGGGGGCAGTATTATAGTAGTTATATTCTTGTACATAGGGGGCAGTATTATAGTAGTTATATTCTTGTACATAGGGGGCAGTATTATAGTAGTTATATTCTTGTACATAGGGGGCAGTATTATAGTAGTTATATTCTTGTACATAGGAGCAGTTTTATAGTAGTTATATTCTTGTACATAGGAGCAGTATTATAGTAGTTATATTCTTGTACATAGGGGGCAGTATTATAGTAGTTATATTCTTGTACATAGGAGCAGTATTATAGTAGCTATATTCTTGTACATAGGGGGCAGTATTATAGTAGTTATATTCTTGTACATAGGGGCAGTATTATAGTAGTTATATTCTTGTACATAGGAGCAGTATTATAGTAGTTATATTCTTGTACATAGGGGCAGTAATATAGTAGTTATATTCTTGTACATAGGGGCAGTAATATAGTAGTTATATTCTTGTACATAGGGAGCAGTATTATAGTAATGATTTTCCGTTGTATGGTGTTAATATCGGCTGTGACTATATGTGATCACTGTTGTTGTCTTGTGAAGTATGTTGTTTCACTTCCCTCCAGTATCATTGCAGAGTCTTTGACCTATGGAGACCCCAGACCCTAAGTTGGGCTGACAAACAACAGCATGTTAAAGGTTCCTGCATTTTTGAGACAGACACCTGCTTTTTATCTCATTTTTCATCTTCTGTGACTTCCCCTAACATGCTGCTGTTTGTCATTGCACAGGCCCAGACAGTGACGTACCCCACTCTGGATCCCCACTCCCAGGGAAGCATCATATCAGCCGGGCCATCAGGTGTATGAGAGGAGCATCGTGTCAAGGCGTTGCTCAAACAGCCCCCACTCCGGATCAGGACCCTTTGTAATGCTTGCAACTCCATCACATTAGGACAGAGACTTGTAATACATAATGTTACAGCACAAAGCGTTTTATTTATCTCCAGACCCTCATATTCCCACTTCTCTGGAATCACTGGTGAAAAAGTGGTGGAAACTTTACAAAGAAGCCAAATATTATATCCAGACAATGAAGGGACGACTGTTGTATCATGGACCAATATTCATTAATGCTCAGCAGTTTAAATAGCGACTCTATGAACTACCGTAATACTGCCCCTATGTACAAGAATATAACTACTATAATACTGCTCCTATGTACAAGAATATAACTACTATAATACTGCCCCCTATGTACAAGAATATGACTACTATAATACTGCCTCTATGTACAAGAATATAACTACTATAATACTGCCCCTATGTACAAGAATATAACTACTATAATACTGCTCCCTATGTACAAGAATATAACTACTATAATACTGCCCCTATGTACAAGGATATAACTACTATAATACTGCTCTTATGTACAAGAATATAACTACTAAAATACTGCCCCTATGCACAAGAATATAACTACTATACTACTGCCCCTATGTACAAGAATATAACTACTATACTACTGCCCCTATGTACAAGAATATAACTACTATAATACTGCTCCTATGTACAAGAATATAACTACTATAATACTGCCCCTATGTACAAGAATATAACTACTATAATACTGCTCCCTATGTACAAGAATATAACTACTATAATACTGCCCCTATGTACAAGGATATAACTACTATAATACTGCTCTTATGTACAAGAATATAACTACTAAAATACTGCCCCTATGCACAAGAATATAACTACTATAATACTGCCCCTATGTACAAGAATATAACTACTATACTACTGCCCCTATGTACAAGAATATAACTACTATAATACTGCTCCTATGTACAAGAATATAACTACTATAATACTGCCCCCTATGTACAAGAATATAACTACTATAATACTGCTCCTATGTACAAGAATATAACTACTATAATACTGCTCCATGTACAAGAATATAACTACTATACTACTGCCCCCTATGTACAAGAATATAACTACTATAATACTGCCCCTATGTACAAGAATATAACTACTGTACTACTGCCCCTATGTACAAGAATATAACTACTATAATACAGCCCCTATGTACAAGAATATAGCTACTATAATACTGCTCCTATGTACAAGAATATAACTACTATAATACTGCCCCTATGTACAAGGATATAACTAGTATAATACAGCCCCTATGTACAAGAATATAACTACTATAATACATCCCCTATGTACAAGAATATAACTACTATAATACTGCCCCTATGTTCAAGAATATAACTACTATAATACTGCCCCTATGTACAAGAATATAACTACTATAATACTGCCCCCTATGTACAAGAATATAACTACTATAATACTGCCCCTATGTACAAGAATATAACTACTATAATACTGCCCCTATGTACAAGAATATAACTACTATAATACTGCTCCTATGTACAAGAATATAACTACTATAATACTGCTCCTATGTACAAGAATATAACTACTAAATTTCTGTACCCTATGTACAAGAATATAACTACTATAATACTGCCCCTATGTACAAGAATATGAATAGTATAATAGTTATATTTTTGTACATAGGGGCAGTATTATTTATTACTGATTAATTAATCTGTGACATCACTGGGGCACTCTGATTTAATCTCAGCAGTCTCACTAATATTTGTTGCTGGCCTCTCCTGTGATGTAGGTGCCAGACAGTGACAGGCAGGATAACCTCGGGGATGATATTTCCATGCTGAATTTCTCAGGTTTTTGCTAAGACTCAGGTTGTAGTGACACATGTACTGTCTGATTCTGCTTTGGGAGTTTATGGCTGTTTTTCCTTCATGGATCTTAGGATTGTGTATTGTGCCAGCTATTATTTCGGTGCTGAAATCCAAATATCTTCCCATAATGTATATATGCTGTATACTGCTCTGCTGTATCACCTAGTATATACAGTATATGCTGTATCCTCCAGTGTATATAAACTGTATCCCCCAGTGTATATACAGTGCCTTGCGAAAATATTCAGCCCTCTGGAACTTCTCAACCTTTTCCCACATATCATGCTTCAAACATAAAGATACCAAATGTAAATTTTTGGTGAAGAATCAACAACAAGTGGGACACAATTGTGAAGTTGATCGAAATTTATTGGCTATTTTACATTTTTGTGGAAATTCAAAAACTGAAAAGTGGGGCGTGCAATATTATTCGTCCCCTTTCCTTTCAGTGCAGCAAACTCACTCCAGAGGTTCATTGTGGATCTCTGAATGATCCAATGTTGTCCTAAATGACTAATGATGATAAATATAATCCACCTGTGTGTAATCAAGTCCCCGTATAAATGCACCTGCTCTGTGATAGTCTCAGGGTTCTGTTTGAAGCACAGAGAGCGTCATGAAGACGAAAAAACACAACAGGCAGGTCCGTGATACTGTTGTGGAGAAGATTAAAGCCGGATTTGGATACAAAATGATTTCCAAAACTTTAAACATCCCAAGGAGCACTGTGCAAGTGATCATATTGAAATGGACGGAGTATCATACCACTGCAAATCTACCAAGACCCGGCCGTCCCTCTAAACTTTCATCTCAAACAAGGAGAAGAGTGATCAGAGATGCAGCCATGAGGACCATGATCACTCTGGATGAACTGCAGAGATCTACAGCTGAGGTGGGACAGTCTGTCCATAGGACAACAATCAGTTGTACACTGCACAAATTTGGCCTTTATGGAAGAGAAGCAAGAAGAAAGCCATTTCTCAAAGATATCCATAAAAAGTGACGTTTAAAGTTTGCAACAAGCCACCTGGGAGACACAAAAAACATCTGGAAGAAGGTGCTCTGGTCAGATGAAACCAAAATCAAACTTTTTGGCAACAATGCCAAACGATATGTTTGGCGTAAAGGCAACACAGCTCCTCACCCTGAACACACCATCCCCACTGTCAAACATGGTGGAGGCAGCATCATGGTTTGGGCCTGCTTTTCTTCAGCAGGGACAGGGAAGATGGTTAAAATTGATGGGAAGATGGATGAAGTCTGCAAAAGACCTGAGACTGAGACGGAGATTTGTCTTCCAACAAGACAATGATCCCAAACATAAAGCAAAATCTACAATGGAATGGTTCACAAATAAACGTATCCAGGTGTTAGAATGGCCAAGTCACAGTCCAGACCTGAATCCAATCGAGAATCTGTGGAAAGAGCTGAAAACTGCTGTTCACAAAAAATCTCCATCCAACCTCACTGAGCTCCAGCTGTTTGCCAAGGAAGAATGGACGAGAATTTCTGTCTCTCCATGTACCGAACTGTTCCACAAAAATGTAAAATAACCAATACATTTCGTTCAACTTCACAATTGTGTCCCACTTGTTGTTGATTCTTCACCAAAAATTTACATTTGGTATCTTTATGTGTGAAGCATGGTATGTGGGAAAAGGTTGAAAAGTTCCAGGGAGCCGAATACTTTTGCAGGGCACTGTATACTGTATCCCCCAGTGTATATATGCTGTATCCCCCAGTGTATATATGCTGTATCCCCCAGTGTATATATACTGTTGTATCCCCCAGTGTATATATGCTGTATCCCCCAGTGTATATATGCTGTATCCCCCAGTGTATATATGCTGTATCCCCCAGTGTATATATGCTATATACTGTTGTATCCTCCAGTGTATATATGCTGTATCCCCCAGTGTATATATGCTATATACTGTTGTATCCTCCAGTGTATATATGCTGTATCCCCCAGTGTATATATGCTATATACTGTTGTATCCCCCAGTGTATATATGCTGTATCCCCCAGTGTTTATATGCTGTATCCCCCAGTGTATATATGCTGTATCCCTCAGTGTATATATGCTGTATCCCCCAGTGTATATATGCTGTATCCCCCAGTGTATATATGCTGTATCCCCCAGTGTATATATGCTGTATCCCCCAGTGGATATATGCTGTATCCCCCAGTGTATATATGCTGTATCCCCCAGTGCATATATACTGTATCCCCCAGTGTATATATGCTGTATCCCCCAGTGTATATATGCTGTATCCCTCAGTGTATATATGCTGTATCCCTCAATGTATATATGCTGTATCCCCCAGTGTATATATGCTGTATCCCCCAGTGGATATATGCTGTATCCCCCAGTACATACATGCTGTATCCCCCAGTGTATATATGCTGTATCCCCCAGTGTATATATGCTGTATCCCTCAATGTATATATGCTGTATCCCCCAGTGTATATATGCTGTATCCCCCAGTGGATATATGCTGTATCCCCCAGTACATATATGCTGTATCCCCCAGTGTATATATGCTGTATCCCCCAGTGTATATATGCTGTATCCCTCAGTGTATATATGCTGTATCCCCCAGTGTATATATGCTGTATCCCTCAATGTATATATGCTATATCCCCCAGTGTATATATGCTGATCCCCCAGTGTATATATGCTGTATCCCCCAGTGCATATATGCTGAATCCCCCAGTGTATATATACTGTATCCCCCAGTGCATATATGCTGTATCCCCCAGTGTATATATGCTGTATCCCCCAGTGTATATATGCTGTATCCCTCAATGTATATATGCTGTATCCCTCAGTGTATATATGCTAAATACCCCAGTGTATATATGCTGTATCCCCCAGTGTATATATGCTGTATCCCCCAGTGTATATATGCTATATACTGTTGTATCCCCCAGTGTATATATGCTGTATCCCCCAGTGTATATATGCTATATACTGTTGAATCCCCCAGTGTATATATGCTATATACTGTTGAATCCCCCAGTGTATATATGCTGAATACCCCAGTGTATATATGCTGTATCCCCCAGTGTATATATGCTGTATCCCCCAGTGTATATATGCTATATACTGTTGTATCCCCCAGTGTATATATGCTGTATCCCCCAGTGTATATATGCTATATACTGTTGAATCCCCCAGTGTATATATGCTATATACTGTTGAATCCCCCAGTGTATATATGCTGAATACCCCCGTGTATATATGCTGTATCCCCCAGTGTATATATGCTATATACTGCTGTATCCCCCAGTGTATATATGCTGTATCCCTCAGTGCATATATGCTGTATCCCCCAGTGTATATATGCTATATACTGTTGAATCCCCCAGTGTATATATGCTGTATCCCCCAGTGTATATATGCTGTATCCCCCGTGTATATATGCTGTATCCCCCAGTGTATATATGCTATATACTGCTGTATCCCCCAGTGTATATATGCAGTATCCCCCAGTGTATATATGCTGTATCCCTCAGTGTATATGTGCTGTATCCCCCAGTGTATATATGCTGTATCCCCCAGTGTATATATGCTGTATCCCCCAGTGTATATATGCTATATACTGCTGTATCCCCCAGTGTATATATGCTGTATCCCCCAGTGTATATATGCTATATACTGTTGTATCCCCCAGTGTATATATGCTGAATTCCCCAGTGTATATATGCTGTATCCCCCAGTGTATATATGCTATATACTGCGCTATCCTCCAGTGTATATATGCTGTATCCCCCAGTGTATATATGCTATATACTGTTGTATCCTCCAGTGTATATATGCTGTATCCCCCAGTGTATATATGCTATATACTGTTGTATCCCCCAGTGTATATATGCTGTATCCTCCAGTGTATATATGCTATATACTGTTGTATCCTCCAGTGTATATATGCTGTATCCCCCAGTGTATATATGCTATATACTGCGCTATCCTCCAGTGTATATATGCTGTATTCCCCAGTGTATATATGCTATATACTGTTGTATCCTCCAGTGTATATATGCTGTATCCCCCAGTGTATATATGCTATATACTGTTGTATCCCCCAGTGTATATATGCTGAATCCCCCAGTGTATATATGCTGTATCCCCCAGTGTATATATGCTATATACTGCGCTATCCTCCAGTGTATATATGCTGTATCCCCCAGTGTATATATGTTATATACTGTTGTATCCTCCAGTGTATATATGCTGTATCCCCCAGTGTATATATGCTATATACTGTTGTATCCCCCAGTGTATATATGCTGTATCCTCCAGTGTATATATGCTATATACTGTTGTATCCTCCAGTGTATATATGCTGTATCCCCCAGTGTATATATGCTGTATCCCCCAGTGTATATATGCTATATACTGTTGTATCCCCCAGTGTATATATGCTGTATCCCCCAGTGTGTATATATGCTATATACTGTTGTATCCCCCAGTGTATATATGCTGTATCCCCCAGTGTATATATGCTGTATCCCCCAGTGTATATATGCTATATACTGTTGTATCCTCCAGTGTATATATGCTGTATCCCCCAGTGTATATATGCTATATACTGTTGTATCCCCCAGTGTATATATGCTGTATCCCCCAGTGTATATATGCTATATACTGTTGTATCCCCCAGTGTATATATGCTGTATCCTCCAGTGTATATATGCTATATACTGTTGTATCCTCCAGTGTATATATGCTGTATCCCCCAGTGTATATATGCTGTATCCCCCAGTGTATATATGCTATATACTGTTGTATCCCCCAGTGTATATATGCTGTATCCCCCAGTGTATATATGCTATATACTGTTGTATCCCCCAGTGTATATATGCTGTATCCCCCAGTGTATATATGCTATATACTGTTGTATCCCCCAGTGTATATATGCTGTATCCCCCAGTGTATATATGCTATATACTGCGCTATCCTCCAGTGTATATATGCTGTATTCCCCAGTGTATATATGCTATATACTGTTGTATCCTCCAGTGTATATATGCTGTATCCCCCAGTGTATATATGCTATATACTGTTGTATCCCCCAGTGTATATATGCTGAATCCCCCAGTGTATATATGCTGTATCCCCCAGTGTATATATGCTATATACTGCGCTATCCTCCAGTGTATATATGCTGTATCCCCCAGTGTATATATGCTATATACTGTTGTATCCTCCAGTGTATATATGCTGTATCCCCCAGTGTATATATGCTATATACTGTTGTATCCCCCAGTGTATATATGCTGTATCCTCCAGTGTATATATGCTATATACTGTTGTATCCTCCAGTGTATATATGCTGTATCCCCCAGTGTATATATGCTGTATCCCCCAGTGTATATATGCTATATACTGTTGTATCCCCCAGTGTATATATGCTGTATCCCCCAGTGTATATATGCTATATACTGTTGTATCCCCCAGTGTATATATGCTGTATCCCCCAGTGTATATATGCTGTATCCCCCAGTGTATATATGCTATATACTGTTGTATCCTCCAGTGTATATATGCTGTATCCTCCAGTGTATATATGCTGTATCCCCCAGTGTATATGTGCCATATACTGTTGTATCCCCCAGTGTATATATGCTATATACTGTTGAATCCCCCAGTGTATATATGCTATATACTGCTATATCCCCCAGTGTATATATGCTGTATCCCCCAGTGTATATATGCTATATACTGTTGTATCCCCCAGTGTATATTTGCTGAATCCCCCAGTGTATATATGCTGTATCCCCCAGTGTATATATGCTGTATCCCCCAGTGTATATACTGTTGTATCCCCCAGTGTATATATGCTGAATCCCCCAGTGTATATATGCTGTATCCCCCAGTGTATATATGCTGTATCCCCCAGTGTATATATGCTGAATCCCCCAGTGTATATATGCTATATACTGTTGTATCCCCCAGTGTATATATGCTGTATCCTCCAGTGTATATATGCTATATACCGCTCTATCCCCCAGTATATATACTGTACACGGGTCAATGCTATATATATACGCTCGGACTTAGAGTAGCCTATAATGTACCACATAGCAGTGAGTGGGCAGTATGTGTTTCACAGCTCCACCTGCTGGCCAGTAGGAGTACTGAAGCTACTGTCCGTGCATGCGCTGTCCACTATAATCTACACTCACCGCTGCCATCCATCCTGGTATATAGTAATGTCTGTATAACGCATATTGTAGCTTCAGTGAATATTTTTCTTTTGCTTCCATGATTCTAAAATGAAGACACTTTCTAAATGATCTTGATTAGAAAAAAAAAATTCTTGCCTTTTCTGTATTCAGCTCCTTTGCAGACTAATGTGTTTCCATGGTTACAAAGCCACCTTTGTATAATGTTCTAGTTCCGCCATTCTTCATCCTCCTCTCCCTCGTACAGGCAGCAGGGGGGGTTTGAATAGGGACCGTGTGACACCGCGGGTGGGAACGTTTCATCAAGACCCTTTGTTAGGTGCCGGATTCTCAGAGCAAATTATGGAGCAAAAGGGAACGGTGAGAACATTCAGAAAATAGCGATTCATAAAAAAAAAAATAATAATACAACTAAAAAAAAATGTATTCCTGACCATATATGAATAAATGAAAAAAAAACATTAAAGGTGATAATAGAGCAAAAGTGATTCTATAGTAACATATAGGTAAAAGTAATAGTACAAGTAAAAAATAAATATATTAAGTGGCGAAAAAAGTAATGATGCAACTAAAAGACAAATAGTATTAATATTTATATTTTTGTTGTATTAATAGTGAAAAGCTACTTAAATGCAATAATACAGCTAAAAAAATAGATATATTAATACACTGGAATAAAATAATATATTACATGGACGTGACCCGGGTATATCTCATTCTCAGTCATTTATTTGAATAGCTGCCTGTAGTACTTCATTTCCCCACTAGTGGCCACTACAGAAGAGATTTATCTTCTGGCAATCAGGTGATCGCCGCGCCTGCTTGAACTAAAAATTGTGTACTTCCCCTTTAATGACTTTACTGATTTATATTACGGGGTATAAGCTGCAGAATGTGTAGGATATAAGGTGTATGCCATGACATTTGCTTTGTACACCGCCCCTTCATGATGCTGTGATATAATATTATTATATATGTGTATATACTCCTGTTCTATCATTCGTATATAATCTTCAATAAATCTACTTCATTATCTGCATGTGAATCGTATTGTCTCTGTGTGTTACTGTATCTGTATGTCCTGTGCCTGATACCAGCAGGGGTGTCCTATCACTGTCTATGGACTGATTGTGCGATTCTTCACATTTTAGTCACATCCAGAGCTGCATTCACAATTCTGCAGGCTGTTACCACACACAAAACACACATGTACTGAGGAAATCAGAATAAGATGTATGGAGATGGGTAGAAAGCCGAGCTATTATACTGTATATGACAATGACACCCAGTATACAGAGCAGGAGGAGTGGTACTGTGCAGTGTATATATACAGGAGGAGCGGTGCTGTGCAGTGTATATATATACAGGAGGAGTGGTACTGTGCAGTGTATATATACAGGAGGAGCGGTGCTGTGCAGTGTATATATACAGGAGGAGCGGTGCTGTGCAGTGTATATATACAGGAGGAGTGGTGCTGTGCAGTGTATATATACAGGAGGAGTGGTACTGTGCAGTGTATATATACAGGAGGAGTGGTACTGTGCAGTGTATATATACAGGAGGAGTGGTACTGTGCAGTGTATATATACAGGAGGAGTGGTACTGTGCAGTGTATATATACAGGAGGAGCGGTACTGTGCAGTGTATATATACAGGAGGAGTAGTACTGTGCAGTGTATATATACGGGAGGAGTGGTACTGTGCAGTGTATATATACAGGAGGAGTGGTACTGTGCAGTGTATATATATACAGGAGGAGTGGTACTGTGCAGTGTATATATACAGGAGGAGCGGTGCTGTGCAGTGTATATATACAGGAGGAGTGGTACTGTGCAGTGTATATATACAGGAGTAGTAGTACTGTGCAGTGTATATATACGGGAGGAGTGGTACTGTGCAGTGTATATATACAGGAGGAGCGGTACTGTGCAGTGTATATATACAGGAGGAGCGGTACTGTGCAGTGTATATATACAGGAGGAGCGGTACTGTGCAGTGTATATATACAGGAGGAGTGGTGCTGTGCAGTGTATATATATACAGGAGGAGTGGTACTGTGCAGTGTATATATACAGGAGGAGTGGTACTGTGCGGTGTATACTATATACAGGAGGAGTGGTACTGTGCAGTGTATATATACAGGAGGAGCGGTACTGTGCAGTGTATATATACAGGAGGAGCGGTACTGTGCAGTGTATATATACAGGAGGAGTGGTACTGTACAGTGTATATATACAGGAGGAGCGGTACTGTACAGTGTATATATACAGGAGGAGCGGTACTGTGCAGTGTATATATACAGGAGGAGTGGTACTGTGCAGTGTATATATACGGGAGGAGTGGTACTGTGCAGTGTATATATACGGGAGGAGTGGTACTGTGCAGTGTATATATACAGGAGGAGCGGTACTGTGCAGTGTATATATACAGGAGGAGTGGTACTGTGCAGTGTATATACAGGAGGAGTGGTACTGTGCAGTGTATATATACAGGAGGAGTGGTACTGTGCAGTGTATACGGGAGGAGTGGTACTGTGCAGTGTATATATACAGGAGGAGTGGTACTGTGCAGTGTATATATACAGGAGGAGTGGTACTGTGCAGTGTATATATACAGGAGGGGTGGTACTGTGCAGTGTATATATACAGGAGGAGTGGTACTGTGCAGTGTATATATACAGGAGGAGTGGTACTGTGCAGTGTATATATACGGGAGGAGTGGTACTGTGCAGTGTATATATACGGGAGGAGTGGTACTGTGCAGTGTATATATACAGGAGGAGCGGTACTGTGCAGTGTATATATACAGGAGGAGTGGTACTGTGCAGTGTATATACAGGAGGAGTGGTACTGTGCAGTGTATATATACAGGAGGAGTGGTACTGTGCAGTGTATATATACAGGAGGAGTGGTACTGTGCAGTGTATATATACAGGAGGAGTGGTACTGTGCAGTGTATATATACAGGAGGAGTGGTACTGTGCAGTGTATATATACAGGAGGGGTGGTACTGTGCAGTGTATATATACAGGAGGAGTGGTACTGTGCAGTGTATATATACAGGAGGAGTGGTACTGTGCAGTGTATATATACAGGAGGAGTGGTACTGTGCAGTATATATATACAGGAGGAATGGTACTGTGCAGTGTATATATACCGGAGCAGTGGTACTGTGCAGGGTATATATACAGGAGGAGCGGTACTGTGCAGTGTATATATACAGGAGGAGTGGTACTGTGCAGTGTATATATACCGGAGGAGTGGTACTGTGCAGTGTATATATGAGCAGTGGAGCTGCCGCCGGTGTATCTGACTCCAGACCTTCACATCCATGTATAGATTGTATGACACAGCGGAGCAGCGTCTTCTCCTGACGTTGGGTGACTCTGCCCTATTTCCCTCTCTCTCATTCTCACTGTAGTATTTTTACTTTCCGCCTCATTGCCCTGTCAGCAAATCCGTCTCATCCTAATTTGCCCCCGGGCACAAGATAGTCAAGGGCTTCAGATTTACCGTTTAAATACCCCTCCTCTATCGCTGCCCACCCCACTTAGTATGCTGGGGCTCCGAGATGTGACACTGATGCAGGCTGCCAGCTGCTGGGCTGTGTACAGGATGCCAGGCTGAGGGCTGCATGGCGCACAGGGCAAACTGCAGTCAGCGCATTCTAAAGAGCAACTCCAAGCACCACTAATACTTATATAACCGCACAGCAAACATGGTGAAGACAACATATGACCTAGGTTTATTCTTTCTCCTTTGTTCTGCCTTCTTCCACGTATGACGCTGTATGGATTCCAGCATACGGCTAAACCTTTCATCCACTCCCAGTAACAAGACTGTATGGGTGCTTAAAGGGAATCTGTCACCCCTTTTTTGAGATATCATATAATGATATTATTCAATTGTGTGTCACATAATTCTACGCATTTCTTCTTGTGTAGAGCAAGACAGGGAGGGGGGGGGGCAGTTGAATAAGCCCCGCCCATCGGACCGGACCGTGGCAGTTTACATACATCTGAAGCGATATAAAAAAGGTATTTATGCATGAAAGGTGCGGGGTCAGGGGAAGCAAAAGTACTAAGAGAATCCTTATATGACACACAATTGAATGATATCATTATATGATATCTCAAGAAAGGGGGGACAGATTCCCTTTAAGTCTATATTTATTGAGATGATGTGAATAACAATGGTAGATGATAACAGATGGTATAGTGGAGGAGATTGGTGAACACAATTGTGGACAAGATCGGGTAAGAACTATAAAGAACCAGACAGTACGGTATATCAGTACTGGCAGATAACAACAACAACAACAACAACAGCAGCAGTAATACAGGGTGCTATTATAACAGTAGCAGGCTAATTATTACATAGCTTGAGTAATACAAAACACAATGCAGTGAAGAGAGATATCTAAGCAAATAAGGCTGCCAGCATTGCCCTACCTGAACAAGGATACATCTAACTACATACAGTGCAAGAGCATTACAACGAGCTGGAAATACATTGCACATATCATGGGGGCTGAATTATGGCTAGCTAACACAGATTCATAGCACAACACATACAGTAACTGTATTAAACTCTCACCGAAATCTGCTTGACAGAAGCAGTGATTTTGCAGAGAGTAGCTCAGAGATCTGGGAGAAAATGGCTACAAGCTTCCAAGCCCAGGAAACCTGAAGGGGAGGTTCTAAACAGAACAACTATTAAAGGGAAAGCATTCTAAATCCATGTCGCCTATGTACAGAATATAACTACTATAATACTGCCCCAGTGTACAAGAATATAACTACTATAATACTACAATTATGTACAGGAATAGAACTACTATAATACTGCTCCTATGTACAAGAATATAACTACTATAATACTGCTCCTATGTACAAGAATATAGCTACTATAATATTGCCTCCTATGTACAAGAATATAGCTACTATAATACTGTCCCTATGTACAAGAATATAGCTACTATAATACTGCCTCCTATGTACAAGAATATAACTATTATAAAACTGCCCCTATGTACAAGAATATAACTACTATAATACTGCCTCCTATGTACAAGAATATAACTACTATAAAACTGCCCCTATGTACAAGAATATAACTACTATAATACTGTCCCCTATGTACAAGAAAATAATTACTATAATACTGCCCCTATGTACACGAAAATAATTACTATAATGCTGCCCCTATGTACAAGAATATAACTACTATAATACTGCTCCCTATGTACAAGAATATAACTACTATAATACTGTCCCCTATGTACAAGAATATAGCTACTATAATACTGCCACTATGTATAAGAATATAGCTACTATAATGCTGCCCCTAAGTACAAGAATATAGCTACTATAATGCTGCCCCTATGTACAAGAATATAACTACTATAATACTGCTCCTATGTACAAGAATATAACTACTATAATACTGCCCCTATGTACAAGAATATAACTACTATAATACTGCCCCTATGTACAAGAATACAACTACTATAATGCTGCCCCTATGTACAAGAATATAACTACTATAATACTGCGCCTATGTACAAGAATATAACTACTATAATGCTGTTCCTATGTACAGAATATTATTACTATAATACCGCCCCCATGTACAAGAATATAACTACTATAATACTGCCCCTATGTATAAGAATATAACTACTATAATTCTGTCCCTATATACAAGAATATAACTACTATAATACTGCCCCTATGTATAAGAATATAACTACTATAATACTGCCCCTATATACAAGAATATAACTACTATAATACTGCCTCTATCTACAAGAATATAACTACTATAATACTGCCCCTATGTACAAGAATATAACTACTATAATGCTGCCCCTATATACAAGAATATAACTACTATAATGCTGCCCCTATATACAAGAATATAACTACTATAATGCTGCCCCTATGTACAAGAATATAACTACTATAATACTGCCCCTATGTACAAGAATATAACTACTATAATACTGCCCCATGTACAAGAATATAACTACTATAATACTGCTCCTATGTACAAGAATATAGCTACTATAATGCTGCCCCTATGTACAAGAATATAACTACTATAATACTGCTCCTATGTACAAGAATATAACTACTATAATGCTGCCCCTATATACAAGAATATAACTACTATAATGCTGCCCCTATGTACAAGAATATAACTACTATAATACTGCCCCTATGTACAAGAATATAACTACTATAATACTGCCCCATGTACAAGAATATAACTACTATAATACTGCTCCTATGTATAAGAATATAGCTACTATAATGCTGCCCCTATGTACAAGAATATAACTACTATAATACTGCTCCTATGTACAAGAATATAACTACTATAATGCTGTTCCTATGTACAGAATATTATTACTATAATACCGCCCCTATGTACAAGAATATAACTACTATAATACTGCTCCTATGTACAAGAATATAACTACTATAATGCTGTTCCTATGTACAAGAATATAACTACTATAATACTGCCCCTATGTACAAGAATATAACTACTATACTACTGCCCCTATGTATAAGAATATAGCTACTATAATGCTGCCCCTATATACAAGAATATAACTACTATAACACTGCTCCCTATATACAAGAATATAACTACTATAATACTGTCCCTATGTACAAGAATATAACTACTATAATACTGCCCCTATATACAGGAATATAACTACTATAATACTGCCCCTATGTACAAGAATATAACTACTATAATACTGCCCCTATGTATAAGAATATAACTACTATAATGCTGCCCCTATATACAAGAATATAACTACTATAATACTGCCCCTATGTACAAGAATATAACTACTATAATACTGCCCCTATGTACAAGAATATAACTACTATAATACTGCCCCTATGTACAAGAATATAACTACTATACTACTGCCCCTATGTATAAGAATATAGCTACTATAATGCTGCCCCTATATACAAGAATATAACTACTATAACACTGCTCCCTATATACAAGAATATAACTACTATAATACTGTCCCTATGTACAAGAATATAACTACTATAATACTGCCCCTATATACAGGAATATAACTACTATAATACTGCCCCTATGTACAAGAATATAACTACTATAATACTGCCCCTATGTACAAGAATATAACTACTATAATACTGCTCCTATGTACAAGAATATAACTACTATAATACTGCCCCCTATGTACAAGAATATAACTACTATAATACTGCCCCTATGTGCAAGAATATAACTACTATAATACTGCTCCCTATGTACAAGAATATAACTACTATAATACTGCCCCTATGTACAAGAATATAACTACTATAATACTTCCCCATGTACAAGAATATAACTACTATAATACTGCTCCTATATATAAGAATATAACTACTATAATGCTGTTCCTATGTACAGAATATTATTACTATAATACCGCCCCTATGTACAAGAATATAACTACTATAATACTGCCCCTATGTACAAGAATATAACTACTATAATACTGCCCCTATGTACAAGAATATAACTACTATACTACTGCCCCTATGTATAAGAATATAGCTACTATAATGCTGCCCCTATATACAAGAATATAACTACTATAACACTGCTCCCTATATACAAGAATATAACTACTATAATACTGTCCCTATGTACAAGAATATAACTACTATAATACTGCCCCTATATACAGGAATATAACTACTATAATACTGCCCCTATGTACAAGAATATAACTACTATAATAGTGCTCCTATGTACAAGAATATAACTACTATAATACTGCTCCCTATGTACAAGAATATAACTACTATAATACTGCCCCCTATGTACAAGAATATAACTACTATAATACTGCCCCTATGTGCAAGAATATAACTACTATAATACTGCCCCTATGTACAAGAATATAACTACTATAATACTGCTCCTATGTATAAGAATATAACTACTATAATGCTGTTCCTATGTACAGAATATTATTACTATAATACCGCCACTATGTACAAGAATATAGCTACTATAATGCTGCCCCTATGTACAAGAATATAACTACTATAATACTGCTCCTATGTACAAGAATATAACTACTATAATGCTGTTCCTATGTACAGAATATTATTACTATAATACCGCCCCTATGTACAAGAATATAACTACTATAATACTGCCCCTATGTACAAGAATATAACTACTATAATACTGCCCCTATGTATAAGAATATAACTACTATAATACTGCCCCTATGTATAAGAATATAACTACTATAATGCTGCCCCTATATACAAGAATATAACTACTATAATACTGCCCCTATGTACAAGAATATAACTACTATAATACTGCCCCTATGTACAAGAATATAACTACTATAATACTGCCCCTATGTATAAGAATATAACTACTATAACACTGCCCCTATGTACAAGAATATAACTACTATACTACTGCCCCTATGTATAAGAATATAACTACTATAATACTGCTCCCTATGTATAAGAATATAGCTACTATAATGCTGCCCCTATATACAAGAATATAACTACTATAATACTGCTCCTATGTACAAGAATATAACTACTATAATAATGCTCCTATGTACAAGAATATAACTACTATAACACTGCCCCTATATACAAGAATATAACTACTATACTACTGCCCCTATGTATAAGAATATAACTACTATAATACTGCTCCCTATGTATAAGAATATAACTACTATAATGCTGCCCCTATATACAAGAATATAACTACTATAATACTGCCCCTATGTACAAGAATATAACTACTATAATACTGCCCCTATGTACAAGAATATAACTACTATAATACTGCCCCTATGTATAAGAATATAACTACTATAACACTGCCCCTATGTACAAGAATATAACTACTATACTACTGCCCCTATGTATAAGAATATAACTACTATAATACTGCTCCCTATGTATAAGAATATAGCTACTATAATGCTGCCCCTATATACAAGAATATAACTACTATAATACTGCTCCTATGTACAAGAATATAACTACTATAATAATGCTCCTATGTACAAGAATATAACTACTATAACACTGCCCCTATATACAAGAATATAACTACTATACTACTGCCCCTATGTACAAGAATATAACTACTATAATACTGTCCCCTATGTACAAGAATATAGCTACTATAATACTGCCACTATGTATAAGAATATAGCTACTATAATGCTGCCCCTAAGTACAAGAATATAGCTACTATAATGCTGCCCCTATGTACAAGAATATAACTACTATAATACTGCTCCTATGTACAAGAATATAACTACTATAATACTGCCCCTATGTACAAGAATATAACTACTATAATACTGCCCCTATGTACAAGAATACAACTACTATAATGCTGCCCCTATGTACAAGAATATAACTACTATAATACTGCGCCTATGTACAAGAATATAACTACTATAATGCTGTTCCTATGTACAGAATATTATTACTATAATACCGCCCCCATGTACAAGAATATAACTACTATAATACTGCCCCTATGTATAAGAATATAACTACTATAATTCTGTCCCTATATACAAGAATATAACTACTATAATACTGCCCCTATGTATAAGAATATAACTACTATAATACTGCCCCTATATACAAGAATATAACTACTATAATACTGCCTCTATCTACAAGAATATAACTACTATAATACTGCCCCTATGTACAAGAATATAACTACTATAATGCTGCCCCTATATACAAGAATATAACTACTATAATGCTGCCCCTATATACAAGAATATAACTACTATAATGCTGCCCCTATGTACAAGAATATAACTACTATAATACTGCCCCTATGTACAAGAATATAACTACTATAATACTGCCCCATGTACAAGAATATAACTACTATAATACTGCTCCTATGTACAAGAATATAGCTACTATAATGCTGCCCCTATGTACAAGAATATAACTACTATAATACTGCTCCTATGTACAAGAATATAACTACTATAATGCTGCCCCTATATACAAGAATATAACTACTATAATGCTGCCCCTATGTACAAGAATATAACTACTATAATACTGCCCCTATGTACAAGAATATAACTACTATAATACTGCCCCATGTACAAGAATATAACTACTATAATACTGCTCCTATGTATAAGAATATAGCTACTATAATGCTGCCCCTATGTACAAGAATATAACTACTATAATACTGCTCCTATGTACAAGAATATAACTACTATAATGCTGTTCCTATGTACAGAATATTATTACTATAATACCGCCCCTATGTACAAGAATATAACTACTATAATACTGCTCCTATGTACAAGAATATAACTACTATAATGCTGTTCCTATGTACAAGAATATAACTACTATAATACTGCCCCTATGTACAAGAATATAACTACTATACTACTGCCCCTATGTATAAGAATATAGCTACTATAATGCTGCCCCTATATACAAGAATATAACTACTATAACACTGCTCCCTATATACAAGAATATAACTACTATAATACCGTCCCTATGTACAAGAATATAACTACTATAATACTGCCCCTATATACAGGAATATAACTACTATAATACTGCCCCTATGTACAAGAATATAACTACTATAATACTGCCCCTATGTATAAGAATATAACTACTATAATGCTGCCCCTATATACAAGAATATAACTACTATAATACTGCCCCTATGTACAAGAATATAACTACTATAATACTGCCCCTATGTACAAGAATATAACTACTATAATACTGCCCCTATGTACAAGAATATAACTACTATACTACTGCCCCTATGTATAAGAATATAGCTACTATAATGCTGCCCCTATATACAAGAATATAACTACTATAACACTGCTCCCTATATACAAGAATATAACTACTATAATACTGTCCCTATGTACAAGAATATAACTACTATAATACTGCCCCTATATACAGGAATATAACTACTATAATACTGCCCCTATGTACAAGAATATAACTACTATAATACTGCCCCTATGTACAAGAATATAACTACTATAATACTGCTCCTATGTACAAGAATATAACTACTATAATACTGCCCCCTATGTACAAGAATATAACTACTATAATACTGCCCCTATGTGCAAGAATATAACTACTATAATACTGCTCCCTATGTACAAGAATATAACTACTATAATACTGCCCCTATGTACAAGAATATAACTACTATAATACTTCCCCATGTACAAGAATATAACTACTATAATACTGCTCCTATATATAAGAATATAACTACTATAATGCTGTTCCTATGTACAGAATATTATTACTATAATACCGCCCCTATGTACAAGAATATAACTACTATAATACTGCCCCTATGTACAAGAATATAACTACTATAATACTGCCCCTATGTACAAGAATATAACTACTATACTACTGCCCCTATGTATAAGAATATAGCTACTATAATGCTGCCCCTATATACAAGAATATAACTACTATAACACTGCTCCCTATATACAAGAATATAACTACTATAATACTGTCCCTATGTACAAGAATATAACTACTATAATACTGCCCCTATATACAGGAATATAACTACTATAATACTGCCCCTATGTACAAGAATATAACTACTATAATAGTGCTCCTATGTACAAGAATATAACTACTATAATACTGCTCCCTATGTACAAGAATATAACTACTATAATACTGCCCCCTATGTACAAGAATATAACTACTATAATACTGCCCCTATGTGCAAGAATATAACTACTATAATACTGCCCCTATGTACAAGAATATAACTACTATAATACTGCTCCTATGTATAAGAATATAACTACTATAATGCTGTTCCTATGTACAGAATATTATTACTATAATACCGCCACTATGTACAAGAATATAGCTACTATAATGCTGCCCCTATGTACAAGAATATAACTACTATAATACTGCTCCTATGTACAAGAATATAACTACTATAATGCTGTTCCTATGTACAGAATATTATTACTATAATACCGCCCCTATGTACAAGAATATAACTACTATAATACTGCCCCTATGTACAAGAATATAACTACTATAATACTGCCCCTATGTATAAGAATATAACTACTATAATACTGCCCCTATGTATAAGAATATAACTACTATAATGCTGCCCCTATATACAAGAATATAACTACTATAATACTGCCCCTATGTACAAGAATATAACTACTATAATACTGCCCCTATGTACAAGAATATAACTACTATAATACTGCCCCTATGTATAAGAATATAACTACTATAACACTGCCCCTATGTACAAGAATATAACTACTATACTACTGCCCCTATGTATAAGAATATAACTACTATAATACTGCTCCCTATGTATAAGAATATAGCTACTATAATGCTGCCCCTATATACAAGAATATAACTACTATAATACTGCTCCTATGTACAAGAATATAACTACTATAATAATGCTCCTATGTACAAGAATATAACTACTATAACACTGCCCCTATATACAAGAATATAACTACTATACTACTGCCCCTATGTATAAGAATATAACTACTATAATACTGCTCCCTATGTATAAGAATATAGCTACTATAATGCTGCCCCTATATACAAGAATATATGTACAGAATATTAATTACTATAATACCGCCCATTTGCGGTAGAAATTTATTACTAGTTTATGTCCACTGGAGATTTTTCCTCGGTGGGTTGTGCCCTCGAATATTCTTGTATTTCGATGGCGTTTTTCTATCCCTTCTTTGCTCTGTTCCCCATATCGCCTCCTTTCGTCAGGCGGCCGGCGTCTGCCCTACATTTCTTTCCCTTTCCGCGCCTCATCTGCTGCGGTGTTGACTGATACCACGAGTAATTTCATCTGAATGGATGTTTAGACCAGGAGGTTAATACTCTCCGCTCGAAGTATTAATGATGACACATTGCCCGTCCTCCGCCGGGCATAATGCCGCCCCAAGTCTCCTTGTGTGATTTGTTCTGGCTGATTCCCGTCTGACCTCCATGTGAGGCTGAAGGCTACGAGCCGCTACCAGATCTCCCTTTAAGTTTATGGTCCGAGTCGGCTTCATTTGCGGCCCGTAGCAGCGGCAGCGCCTGTGTGCCCTCGTATTATCAGCTTCCAGATGGCATTTATATTAATAGATATAAAATATTCAGGCTCGCCGCCCTGCACCGAGGGCACAGAACATATTTTTAATCAGCTTATCCAAGTCACTGGCTTTTCCCAAAATATTCAATCACCTTAACACTTCCAGAGCCAAAGGGTTAGAGCCTGATATAATACCGCCCCTCTTTGCTGCTAGATGTTGCTGATATGCTTTTCCTTACGACAGAGATGACTCCACCAGTAAGAAGCTGCTCTGTACGGCCTGGGACGTGCGGGAAGGGGATGGTTCGACGAACAGCAGTGCCATACAGCCCGCAGAGGAGGAGTCGCTGACTAAGCCCAGTCTGCACCATACAGGCTCCCCGGTCCGAGTGCAGCGAGGGAAGAGCGCCGCCACCTGTTCGCACGGGACCAACAACTCCGACTACGAACTGTCACTGGACCTCAAAAACAAGCAAGTAAGAGCCCCCCGAATGTCTCACTGTAAAACTGTGCCACCCCTGGTCAGGCTGTACTGCAAATATAATAGCACCATGTAGTGAGCACATAACTGCTATACTCTGCCAATTAAAAGTACTATGTAGTGTTTATATAATAGTGCCACGTAGTGAGCACTTAACTGCTATACTCTGCCAATTAAAAGTACTATGTAGTGTTTATATAATAGTGCCACGTAGTGAGCACATAACTGCTATACTCTACCAATTAATAGCTCTATATAGTGTATATATAATAGTGCCATGTAGTGAGCACATAACTGCTATACTCTACCAATTAATAGCTCTATATAGTGTGTATATAATAGTGCCACGTAGTGAGCACATAACTGCTATACTCTACCAATTAATAGCACTATATAGTGTTTATATAATAGTGCCACGTAGTGAGCACATCACTGCTATACCCTACTAATTAATAGTGCTATATAGTGTGTATATAATAGTGCCACGTAGTGAGCACATAACTGCTATACCCTACTAATTAATAGTGCTATATAGTGTGTATATAATAGTGCCACGTAGTGAGCACATCACTGCTATACCCTACCAATTAATAGCGCTATATAGTGTGTATATAATAGTGCCACGTACTGAGCACATAACTGCTATACCCTACCAATTAATAGCGCTATATAGTGTGTATATAATAGTGCCACGTAGTGAGCACATAACTGCTATACCCTACTAATTAATAGTGCTATATAGTGTGTATATAATAGTGCCACGTAGTGAGCACATCACTGCTATACCCTACCAATTAATAGCGCTATATAGTGTGTATATAATAGTGCCACGTACTGAGCACATAACTGCTATACCCTACCAATTAATAGCGCTATATAGTGTGTATATAATAGTGCCACGTAGTGAGCACATCACTGCTATACCCTACCAATTAATAGTGCTATATAGTGTGTATATAATAGTGCCACGTAGTGAGCACATAACTGCTATACCCTACTAATTAATAGTGCTATATAGTGTGTATATAATAGTGCCACGTAGTGAGCACATCACTGCTATACCCTACCAATTAATAGCGCTATATAGTGTGTATATAATAGTGCCACGTAGTGAGCACATAACTGCTATACTCTACCAATTTATAGCGCTATATAGTGTGTATATAATAGTGCCACGTACAGAGCACATAACTGCTATATCCTACCAATTAATAGTGCTATATAGTGTGTATATAGTAGTGCCACGTAGTGAGCACATCACTGCTATACCCTACCAATTAATAGCGCTATATAGTGTGTATATAATAGTGCCACGTACTGAGCACATAACTGCTATACCCTACCAATTAATAGCGCTATATAGTGTGTATATAATAGTGCCAAGTAGTGAGCACATCACTGCTATACCCTACCAATTAATAGTGCTATATAGTGTTTCTATAATAGTGCCACGTAGTGAGCACATAACTGCTATACCCTACTAATTAATAGTGCTATATAGTGTGTATATAATAGTGCCATGTAGTGAGCACATAACTGCTATACACTGACACTTAATAGTACTATATAGTGTTGACATAATAATGCCATACTACGAATATGTAACAATGCCATTTAGCAAGCACACAAGCGCTAGACATTGTGAATGAATTGTAACGTATAGTACTGTTATCAAACTGCCATTTAGTGTCTACACAATAATGTTATGTGAATGTATAACATTGCCATAGAGCTAACGTAATAGTGCCATTTAGTGCCCGTATAAGTAACAGTGTTGTGCTGCAATCAGACTTCAGTTACATACTGTCTACATAATAGTGCCATTTAGTCAGCACATAAGTGCCATACTGTATCAATTAGTGGTATCATTTAGTGCTTATGTAAGACCGCCTTTTATTGCCTCCATAATATTATACTCTGTATGCATAATAGTACCATAGAGAACCTATAATGGTGAAATTTATTGAGCACATAAGCGACATACAGCGTCAGTTATTAATGACTTATACTTATATGAAAGTGATTTTTAGTGGCTACATACAGTAATAATGACATATCGTGACCATATAACAGTGCCATCTTATGCGCGTAATAGTCCATATAATGCCCATAAAGTGCTTATGTGATATAGCCATTTAGTGATTACATAATAGTCCCATACTCTATATATAACAGGAGCTTAAAATGCCGACGTAATAGTGCTGCACAGTGTCAATTAATAGTTCCATATAGTGCTTATATAACTGCCATTGATACTAATGTTATACCATGTACGTATAACAGTGCCATACAGTGTACACATAATAGTACCATTTAGCCTCAGTTAATAGTTTCATATAGTGCTTTTGTGATGTTGCCATTTATGGCCTGCACAATGTCATACCGTTCATTGGCTGAGTAACAGTGCCATATCGTACATAAATGTGCCGACATAATACCAAATGGTGCCATCTAACAGTGCCATAGATTGCAGCTTAATTATGCCATACAGTGACCACATGGCAATCCCCAAATATTACCGTCCTGTAGTGCCAAATAACAACACTAAACACTCCCGCTCCAGTGACTCCGCACTATCGCCAGACCGTGACCACTTAGAGGCCTATCGTGGCCCCACATTGCTGCCGTCGCTCAAGAATTAAATGCCAGGATTACAGTAAAGACTGACACTTGCACTGCCGTTCAGAAATGAGCGGTCAGGCCCAGGGAAACTTGTCAGTGCATAGTATCCTCAGTATTTATCAGCCAGGGATGGCGGTTCGCCTGGTCTTGGAGGCTGCACAGTCCTCGGCTTGTTTCCTGTGACCTTTTTTTTGTTTTTCTGCTGCAATAAACTCCCAGAGTCCGGGGCTGCGGGGCGCTCTGCGGCTCGTTACTGACGCCGCCTCTCCGGGCTCGTGCCGTGCTACGGTTCTTGGCCTCGGTAATGAGATTTATTTTCATCCTAAACTTCCAGCCGGTTCAGTTATCACCGGAGCCGCGGCCAAAGCGAAATGCACAAATCTCACTTTCTATAGACAAAACCCAATCTGCTGCGTTCACCCACTGTAAAAGCACCAAGCTCAGATCACGACAATCCCTGTGTATGGGGAGACGGGCACGGCCTGAAACGCGTCAGAGCAGTGTAGAATCATTGCTGTGGCCTTCATGGGGTTCATGCCGGTGTGTCCTCCACAGATCCCCCCATAACAGTGCATCCTCTACATATCCCCCATAACAGTGCATCCTCCACATATCCCCCATAACAGTGCATCCTCCACAGATCCCCATAACAGCACACCATCCACAGATCCCCCATAACAGTGCGTCCTCCACATATCCCCCCATTACAGTGCATCCTTCACAGATCCCCCATAACAGTGCATCCTCCACAGATCCCCCCCATAACAGTGCGTCCTTCACAGATTTCCCATAACAGTGCATCCTCTACATATCCCTCATAACAGTGCATACTCTACATATCCCCCATAACAGTGCATCCTCCACAGATTCCCCCATAGCAGCAGACCATCCTCAGATCCCCCATAACAGTGTATCCTCTACATATCCCCCATAACGGTGCGTCACCCACATATCCCCCATAACAGTGCATCATCCACAGATTCCCCATAACAGTGCATCATCCACAGATTCCCCATAACAGTGCATCATCCACAGATTCCCCATAACAGTACGTAATCGGCAGATCCCCATAACAGTGGGTCATCCACAGATCCCCCCCATAACAGTGCGTTATCTGCATGACTCCATAAGTGTCATGAGCAGATCCCACATAGCATTGCATCATCCATAGATCCCCCATATCAATGCGTCACATAGAGACCCCCATAACAGTGGCATCTCTAGTTCCCCGCAGTGCCTTTACATATTCCCTGAGTTTTTATTTATTGTATCAATTCTCTTTTTTTCCAGATTGAAATGCTTGAGCACAAGTACGGGGGGCACTTAGTTTCCCGCAGGGCAGCCTGCACCATCCAGACGGCATTTCGACAGTACCAGCTGAGCAAGAACTTTGAAAAGATCCGAGATTCCTTGCTACAAAGTCGCCTCCCCCGACGCATTTCCCTGCGAAAGGTTCGGGTACATAACCCTGAAAATTTTCCTTCTGCTGAAAAAGCTCTACTGGAAAGCTACAATTTAATGGGCATCCCCCTGGTGAGGTCTCCCTCGCTCCCGGCCACCATCAGTGGGGCATTAACTGAGCTCGAAGACTCCTTCACCGAACAGGTCCAATCTCTCGCCAAGTCCATAGATGATGCCCTCAGCACTTGGAGTCTGAAGACCATGTGTGCCTTCCCTGAGGCGGGCTCCTACCAGATCCGGGAGACGTTTATGCAGCAGAACCCAGAACTGGAGCCACCAAAGCTAGAAGACCTAGAAGGCGATGGTGGCCAATTGGGGACTCTACCTAAGAGCAGCAGTACGTTAATGATGGCCTTCCGTGATGTCACCGTTCAGATAGACAATAATAATATCTCGGTCTCTTCCTCTACTTCCCTTTCCATGTCTAACTGCTTGACAGGGAGCCAAAACCTCAAACTGGAGGAGGAGAGGGCCAGTGTAGAAGTTATTTCAGAGCCTCCTTCCCAGGAAAGTACTGCTCATGAGGCGCACCACGCACAGAACTGCTTCCCGGAGGTGAATGGGGACGGGGTTGGGAAAGAACTTGTTGGACCTGTTCCTACTGAAACTGAACCTACCGACCTCTCAGAGCAGCTGAGCAGCAGTAGCACCTCCACCTCCGCCAAGTCTGTATCTGAGGTGTCGTCTAAGGAGGCCTTGCAAGCCATGATCCTCAGCCTTCCCCGGTATTATTGCGAAAACCCTGCCAGCTGCCGTTCACCCACTCTCTCCACCGACACAATGAGGAAGAGACTGTACCGCATCGGACTCAACCTATTCAATATGTAAGAAAGGGTTATGGAGTCCAGTATGTCCTCCTTCTGTAGTGTTTTGACTTTCTATAACATCCCTGGTGCTTATATATTGATCTTCCATAACATTAAAACCAGCTGCCTCGTATTGTGTATGTCCTGCAAGTCATAGTGTCCACAAGACCTTTGGAGTCCTGTAGTATCTGGCACCAAGACGTTCGTAGTCGATCTGTGCGTTGCTCGGTGCGACCTCCTTGGGAACACCCCACAAAGCCTGTCACATACCACGAACACCCCACACAAGACCTGCCATATAATGGGAAGACTCCACAGGACATGCTGTGTACCGGGAAGATCCTACAAGTCATGCCGTATTCTGGGGACACCCCCCACAAGATCTGTCATATACCGTAAACACACAAGTCCTGCCATATACTAGGAACACCCCACAAGAAACGTTGTATACCTGCAGTACCCCACAAGACATGCTGTATACCGGGAACACATCACAAGGCACGCCATCTACCTGTAACCCCCCACAAGTATACATAGAATACCCCACCTGCTATTGTTGCTCAGACCCTTACTCTTTGCCATTTTTCCTACTTCCAACTCCAAGATGTGACTGATCTCTGCTGACGATATGTACCCGACAGGCGCCATTGTCACCGAACCACCAATGCTATTATTTTCCTTTATTAGTGGTTTTAATGTAATGGTTGGTCAGTATATTTACACACCGGGAGAAATAGTGTCTTTTTGAAAAGTGCAACTCCCTTTAAATTTTGAACCTGATTCATCAAGACCAGTGATTTTCTCACCAGTTTTCATTTGGGGACATGTTGGAGTTCAGCGCTCTGGATTTATGAAGAGGTGCACGCCTCCTATTAAATTAGGGGCGTCTGACGACTCGAACGTCAGTACTGGAGTAAGATTTCTGGTGTAAGGAGCCTCTCGGACCTCTATAGAGCACCTTCCATCGAGTTCTGGAGGCCTTTAGGTGTCAGTAGGCCTCATTTACAAAGCTGTTGCCCATAGCAACCAATCGCCGCACAGCTTTCATTTTACCAGAGCTGTTTGAAGGATGAAAGCTGAGCTCTGATTGGTTGGTAGGGGCCATATATACAGGTTTCCTTTCACACCGGTTTGATAAATAAGTTGGGGATTGACCTCCGCTCCTCCGTAACTTGCTTCTTCTGACGACTGTCTTCTTTCTGTCTCTACTGCAGTAATCCTGATAAAGGTATCCAGTTCTTGATCTCTCGAGGTTTCATCCCAGACACCCCCATCGGGGTTGCACATTTCCTGCTACAGAGGAAAGGACTGAGCCGGCAAATGATCGGAGAGTTCCTTGGGAACAGCAAGAAGCAATTCAACCGCGATGTTCTCGAGTGAGTGACTGAAACGCGTAGTAGGAAGGTTGTCGTGAACGGCCCCAATAAAACAAGTCAGTCTCATTTTTCAAAGCTCTCATCTGCTTGACGATGAGTGGGACCATCAATCACTGGTATAGGACCACTAATATGTATGTCCAAAGGCCTTTATTGACCGTCCCTCCCCCGCCATATACATCAGTCTCCGCTCCTCACCTGAGTTAGGAAACTAGGTCATTCTGCTACTCAACACATATTACACGCTCCAAACACTCGCACGCGCACGGCTGCTTTATCCAGATCACTTAAAAAGAAATCCAGAACGATAATACAAAGTGGAGATTTAAAAGCGGCAGTAATGCAAAAAGAGCCATCACGGTCGGAAAAGTCATCCCAATATAGGCCGATACGTGTACAGTCAGATCTATGGGAGAAGGGAAAATGTCATTCAACATGTCTGCATGTCAGAGACAGCAAAAAGATGGATGACGACCTCTCAAAAATTCCTTAACAAAATAAAAATAGCATAGAATAATAAAAAAAATGACATAAAATAGCAAAAGAACAAAAATAGTAAAACAATATATAATAATAAAATTATAGTAATAGTAAAATGACATAAAATAATGAAAATAAATGATAAAATATCAAAACGGCATAAATTATTAAATGAATGCAATGATGTAAATTAACAATATAATAAAATAACCTAAAATGGTATTATAACAAAGTAGATGAGCAAAGATATAAAATAGTTAAATAATATAAACTTAAAAAATAACAAAATAGTATAATAACATAAAGCAGTAATGTAATATAAATTCATAAAATGATATCAAACAGTAGACAAACAAAAAATGAATAATAGAATAGCAAAATATTAAAATGGTGTAAATTAATGCAATGACGTAAAATTGTACATTATCAATATAATGAAGTAAGAAAGTCAGGAAGCAAACATATAAAATATTAAAATAATATAAACTTGTGAGATAATAAAATAGTAGAAAACAAAATAGTAAAATACTATATATTCATAAAATTAGATAAAATAGTAAAGTACCCCAAAAATGTAAAATAATCGCAAATAGTAAAGATAATATAAAATAAGTAAAACAAATATATGATATAGTAAAATAACATACACTAGTAAAACAAGAAAATAATATAACATAGATTAGAGAAAAATAACTATTTAGTAAAATAATATAAAATAGTAAAATTATTTAAATTCATAAAATGTCATAAAGTTGTAAATTACCCCCAAAAAGTGAAATGATATAAAATAGTAAATAATCGTAAAATAATTAATATAAATATAAAATAGTCTAAGAATATACATGAGTAAAATAAGAAAATAGCTAATTAGTAAAATAACATAAAATAGTTAAATAATAAATTACCCTCCCTCCAAAAAAAGTAAAATGGTATAAAATAGTAAGATAACATAAAATAAGTAAAAAAAAAAAAAATATATGGTAAATACCAATTTGGTAAAATAGCATGAATTGGTAAATTACTGTAATACATGGATGCAAAATTGTAAATTAACAATATAGTAAAATAATATAAAAGTAAATATAATATAAAATAGTAAAATAACAAAGTAGGTAAACAGACATAAAATAGTAAAATAATGTAATCTGATACAATAGGAAATTGTTCAAAATCTGTAAAATAATATAAAATAACAAGATGAAATAAAAAAGTTAAAAAAAATGTATAAAATTGTAAAATAATATACACTAGTCAAACAATATAATAGAATAACATACCGTAACGTGGAAAAAAATAGCAATTTAGTAAAATATCAAAATATTAAAAATTCAGAAAATAACATAAAATGTTTCCAAATAATGTAAAATAGTAAGATCAAATAAAATAAGTTAAAAAAAATATAAAATAGCAAAATAATATACACCAAAAGAAAAGAAAATAGTATGACATTAATTAGAAAAAAATAGCAATTTAGAAAAATGACAAATTAGTAAATTAATGTAAGATAATATAAACTACTGACAGCATAAAACACTAAAGCCTAAGAGCATAAAATACTACAACAAAGTAGTAAAGTATTATGATACAATAAATGCTGATGAAGATTCCATGTAACTTTCTGAACTTTCCTACTCACGTTTTGCCCGCGCCTCGTTGATTTCAGCTTGCGGCCACTTTTTTTTTTTTCCATAGCTGTGTCGTGGATGAAATGGATTTTTCCAACATGGAGTTGGACGAGGCTTTGCGGAAGTTCCAGGCGCACATCCGGGTACAGGGCGAGGCGCAGAAGGTGGAGCGCTTGATTGAAGCCTTTAGGTGAGTCTGTGCTACAGATCCATGTTGTACAGACTTTTTTTTAGGCCTCTCCTTAATGTTTCTTTGTAGTGCAGCGTTACTTGAGGTTGTCAAACAGCTACTTAATTTTGGTGTAGTCAAATTTCAATCTACTATACAATAAACTGCCTCTAATATTGCACAGACTTGTTTCAGGTTCCAGGCATTTAGATATCAAAAAGTGCAGTTTGATGATGGTAATTGCCACAATGTAACACATCATTATCTGATTTCACTTGCGTCCTCCCTTACGCTGTAGCCAGCGGTACTGTATGTGCAACCCGGACATTGTCCAGCAGTTTCACAACCCGGACACCATCTTTATCCTGGCGTTTGCTGTTATCCTTCTAAACACAGACATGTACAGCCCCAGCATCAAACCCGACCGCAAGATGATGCTGGAAGACTTCATCCGCAACCTCAGAGGTGAGACCCACCGCATGGTTTTGATTGGTGATGCTGCCATGTAGGCTAATGAAAATAATTACTAACAGAGCGATTTCCCAAATACCTTCTCAGGGGTGGACGACGGAGCAGACATTCCCCGGGAAATGGTGGTTGGCATCTACGAACGGATCCAACAGAAGGAGCTAAAATCTAACGAGGATCACGTGACCTACGTAACGAAGGTGGAAAAGTCCATCGTGGGCATGAAGAGCGTAAGTGTTAGGCTCACTTGCTGAGGTGGATCCTCGAAGCCCAAGATCCGGGTGGGGACACAGAACATGGGCGTCAGTGCAGCAGGCAGTTGAGGCACAGGGAAAACATAGCAGAAGTCCTGGAGACTACAGACAGGTAGCAGGGGCACTCGAAAACAGAGGCAGATAGGAGACATCCTGGAAACCACAGACAGCTACTGAAAGCCGTAGGCAGACTGGAGACGTCCTGTAGGCCTCATACAGGTAGCAGAGGTGCTGGAAGCCGCAGTCAGACAGGAGACGTTCTGGAGATGTCATACAGGTAACTGAGGTGATGGAAGCCGCAGTCAGATAGGAGACGTTCTGGAGATCTCATACAGGTAGCAGAGGTACTGGAAGACCTCAGACAGATAACAGAGGTACTGTAAGCTATAGGCAAACCGGTGACATCTGGGAGACCACAGATAGCTATGAGAGGTACTGGAAACTGCACTGCAGACCAACAGAAATCATCCTGGAGACCTTATACAGGTAGCAGAGGTACTTGAACTCGCAGACACAGTAGACGTCCTGGAGATCTCATACAGCCAGCAGAGGTACTGGAAGCTGTAGGCAGACAGGAGATGCCCTGGAGACCTCAGACAGCTAGCAGAGGTACTGTAAGCTGCAGGCAGACAGGAGATGTCCTGGAAAGCTCATACAGGTTGCCGAGATACCAGGAAATCACAGACAGCTAGCGAGGTACTAAAAACCACAGGCAGATAGGCGACATCCTGGACACCACATACAGGTAGCAGAGGTACTGGAAGACCACAGACAGCTAGTACAGGTACTGGAAGTCTCAGATAGACAGGAGACATAGTAACATAGTTAGTAAGGCCGAAAAAAAGACATTAGTCCATCCAGTTCAGCCTATAAAATTCTGTCAGAATAAATCCCCAGATCTACGCCCTTCTAAAGAACCTAACAATAACTGTAAGATACAATATCGTTACGCTCCAGGAAGTCATCCAGGCCTCTCTTGAACCCTTCGACTGAGTTTGCCATCACCACCTCCTCAGGCAGGGAATTCCAGATTCTCACTGCCCTAACAGTAAACAGACCTCATACAGCTAGCAGAGGTACTGGAAGGCGCAGGCAGACAGGCAATGTCCTTGAGACCTCAGAAAAGTAGTAGAGGTCCTGGACGAGTGGGAACAGGTAGCGGAGTTATAAGAAGCTGCAGGCAGACAGGAGACATCCTTGAGACCGCAGACAAAAGGTCAGAGATCCTGGAGGACCAGGAGCAAGTCATGGTGCACATACAAAGTAATACCAAGACAGAGGTGTGGTTGTGATGGGCCTTATATAGGCCTAGGTAGATGATCACATGAGAGCAAGTCGAGCTACTTGAAAAGCCAGATGTGGAGCACAAACGAGTTTGACAGACTAAGGTGAAGATAGCAGAGCCCGGACAGGTGTGTAACAGTAGGTTTGCAAAGCCCATGTTTCTATAATAGCATTTCTTGTCCTGGTGGCCACCATCAATAGAGGGCGCTGTATAGAACTTCCTTTGGACACTTCTGTATGTTTGCTATACAACACACTGCTTCTCCATTCTGCACAGGATTGTCTTTAGTTCCTCAAGCTCACGTACTAAAGCAGTCATGTGGTATATTATAGATTTTCTTTCCACGCTGCACAGACTTGAGTCAGATTCCACCAAATTTAATAAGAACTGACTTACTGAAGTTGTCATTGGAAGATTTACATGCTATACAATAGACTACCTCTCCATTCTGCACAGGGTTGTTTTAGGTACAGGTATTGAAGGGGCCAAAGTGCTAGCTGCTGTACCATAGACTGCCTCTTGATGCTGCACAGACCTGACTTAGGTTTCTTGTGATCAGAAACGTTGACGTGACCACAGATAAGACTGACATAATGAAGTGGTAATAGAAATATATGCTATACAACAGACTGCCTCTCCATAGTGCACAGACTTGCTTGCAGAAGAAATGTCATTTTGTGATATAAAAAAAAAACCAAACAAATGAGTGTAGCCTAAGTAGATGCTACCGACTCCAGCCTGTGCTTGGCTAAGCATGATCTTCTTTGCGGCAGGTGCTGTCAGTTCCTCACAGACGTCTCGTCTGCTGCAGCCGTCTTTTTGAAGTGACCGACGTGAACAAAGTGCAGAAACAGGCAGCCCATCAGCGAGAGGTTTTCCTGTTTAATGACCTTCTACTGGTGAGTAAGGGGGCAAATACTTTACTCTAACTTGAACTTCACACCCAAAGCTGCAGGCATACATTAGACCAAGGCAGCTTCTGTATAGCTACACTCAACCAGTAGGGGGCAGCAACGAGATGTCAAGTCTAAAGTTTATATTCTTGCTCAGATCTTGAAGCTTTGCCCCAAAAAGAAGACGTCCTCCACCTACACGTTCTGCCGGGCGGTGCCCCTCCTGGGGATGCAGTTTCATCTTTTTGAGAACGAATGTGAGTTTTAAAAAAAAAAGTTAACATTACAGCAAAACGCTCAGAATTTAGGGATTTAGGGTGCAGACTGCAATACATTCCTCAGCCAAAGAACAAGGGTGGCGCTGTTTTCTAATCTCATCCAATGATGTCGCTCCAGATTACCCTCACGGGATCACGCTGGTCAGCCCGCTCTCAGTCTCCGAGAAGAAATTAGTTTTGCATTTCTGTGCACTCGGTGGCGAGGAACTGCAGAAATTCCTGGAGGATCTGAAGGAATCGATCTGTGAAGTGTCTGAGATGGAGCAGATCCGTATTGAATGTGAGAATTTGGGAGTTTTTGTGAGTCCGATAGCAGAAATACTCCGTCCAGTGACTGGTCTGTTTGTCTTGTGTTTTGTAGGGGAGCTGGAGAAGCAGCACGGGTTGAGGACTGACCCCAATAAGACAAATGGGTCTCAGCTGGACATTCAGTCCACGCAGGAGTCCCCCATTGGTGAGTGGCACATTCCCACAGTGTCACAGACTCGCTCCTCATGACCCCAAGTCTTCCCGTTCCAGTTTTGCTCCGGCCAGCAGCGCTCCCTGTCCATGTCTGTCTGTCCAATCAGCGCCCTCCTTCTCTCTCTCATTCTGTCCCATCCTTGTCCTCGCTCTTATGTCACATTTTGGGGCAGTGATGGGGTCAGTCAAAGCCCTGCTGATCTAGAGCTGTGGAGGAGCTAATGTTAATATCCCTGGTGGTCAAAGGTAGTAAAAAGTTGAATGTCTGTATCCCTGTGGGCTAGGGCTTTAGAGGAATCAAATTTAGCATCCCTGGTGAACTAGAGTAGTGGAGGGGGTAGGGTAGTAAAGGTGTCAGCATCAGCACCCCTGGTGATCTAGAGTGGGGTAAGAGTTAATGTCAATATTCCTGGTGGTCTAGGGGCAGTGAATGGGTTAATGGGTAAGACAGTGTGAGATGATTTCCAATGTTCCGGATTGTAATCTTAGCCAGTGAATGGGTTAATGGGAGATGTGTCAGGTGGCCTAGGGAAGTCAGGGGATTATTATCTGTATACCTTGTGGTCTTGGGGTTGGTCAATGAAGAAGCTAGTGTAAGGCTTTCTGTTCATCTAGGGCAGTAAAGGAGTCAATGTAAGAATCCCTGGTGGTCTGAGGCAGTTAATTGGTACATTCGTGATCCCTTTTCAAGAGCAGGCAGAAGGGTTAATGTAAAATACCTCAAGTCCAGTGGCTTTCTCGCCATTCCGTGCTCCATCTTAGACCCGACTGTAAAAGGTGGATGGGCGATGATTATTTAGCTTTCCAGAAGGTGGGGCATGAATGCGAGAGAGTGCAGTAGGTATCAAGCAACTAAGCCAGATAGGCAGGGGCGTAGCTAGAACTGATTGGGCCCCATAGCAAACTTTTAAACGGGGCCCCCTCAAAGACACACCCCCTTCAAGACGCACCCCCTTCAAGACACACCCCCTTCAAGATGCACCCCCTTCAAGACGCACCCCCTTCAAGACGCACCCCCCCTTCAAGACGCACCCCCTTCAAGACGCACCCCCTTTAAGACGCACCCCCTTTAAGACGCACCCCCTTTAAGACGCACCACCCCCTTTAAGACGCACCCCCTTCAAGACTCAAGACGCACCCCCTTCAAGACACACCCCCTTCAAGACGCACCCCCTTCAAGACGCACCCCCTTCAAGACTCAAGACGCACCCCCTTCAAGATGCACCCCCTTCAAGACGCACCCCCTTCAAGACGCACCCCCTTCAAGACGCACCCTCTTACCGATAATGCATACTAGAGTCACATTAGGTAACAGAATTAGAATTCTGAGGGCGAGGCAAGAAATCATCAGGCTGGCTGAGTGGCTGGCATTAACTAAGCTGAGACAGTGAGGGCTGCCTGCCTTCCTCCTCGCAAACCGACCTCCAGGAACTACATTTCCCAGAGGTCCATGCTGCAGGCAGCTCTGCAGAGAGCTAATAGACAGCGAGGGCTCAGGGAAGGGGCGGGACTGAACTAGTCTGAAGCAATACACTGGCTGCAGGCAGGGAGGCGGGCCCAATATGTTCTTCTCTCCGCCCAGCAGGCACAGAAATGCAGCGTAGGCTGCGAAATCATAGTGTACATTTTTTTCCGCCGGGGCCCCGGATCCCCTACTCTACACGCACCGGGCCGGCGGGCCCCCAAGACAGCGTTGGCCACAGCACCCACCGGAGCGCCGCAGTAATGTACTTAATTGCACTACCGGGCAGGGCTGCCACTAGGAATTTCCGGGCCCCATACTGGCAAAATTTTTGGGGCCCCCTTTAGACTCGCCCAGGCTCCACCCCAGCCCAGACTCCACTCCTCAAACTGTCCACAGTCCCACCGCTCTCTTGGAAAAACTCCACTTCTCACCAATCACACATTAACAGCTCCGATCACCAGATCACAAATATAGCCAGCAGCTCTTGTTTTGGCCAACAGATTTTTTAAGCCGCCATCACAACACTGTAGATTATTTTGGCCGAGCCCTACTCTACTGTAACCTATTAAATATTTGTTAAAATATGCAATACAATTTAGGTACAGTATATTTTTCTTTATTTTTCAATTTTTAAAATGACCAATAATATCACATACAAGGGACAAATACCATCGCACCATGACCAGACCACATATTACCACCACATAGTGACCTATAATACCACATACAAGGAACAAATACCGCCACACCATGACCAGACCACATATTACTACCATAGTGACTGAATAATATCACATACAAGGAACAAATACCACCGCACCATGACCAGACCACGTATTACCACCACAAAGTGACCAAATAATAGCACATACATACAGCTCTACCCTCACCTACTGTATTATCACCCATCCCTTGTAGATTGTGAGCCCTCGCGGGCAGGGTCCTCTCTCCTCTTGTATCAGTTATGACTTTTATTGTTTAAGATTATTGTACTTGTTTTTATTATGTATACCCCTCCTTACATGTAAGGCGCCATGGAATAAATGGCGCTATAACAATAAATAATAATAATAATAACATACAAGGGACAAATACCACAACACCATGTCCAGACCACATATTAAGACCATGTAGTGACTGAATACTACAATGCTGATTAGTAATAAAAAAGCACAATACCATCACCATAAGTGCCATTATACACAGGAGATCTGTACTTAGTATGCAGTGTCTGTGTACAGGTAATACAGTGATCAATGACATTATACACAGGAGCTCTGTATATAATGTACAGGTAATACAGTGATCACTGGTGACATTATACACAGGACCTCTGTATATAGTATACAGTATATAGTGTCATTGTATAGGTAACACACTAACTCACCAGTGATGTATCTAGGTGAAGTCCTTCATCTTTGCTTTTCATCTTTCATCCAGCACAGACCGCCATCACGTCTTCCAGCCTGGACTCGTCTCTGCAGGAAATAACACAGTTATCTAGAGCTCCGCTTGCAGAACACATTACTTATTTTTTTCCCAACTTCTACATTACATCACATGAAGAAAAAAAGACGACAGTGTCACTCTATACAGTAACAGGACCATCCCCCCATTTAAAACAGTACACTCAAAAATTAAAATAAAGACATCACTGCAGTAATAATATCCCTTAATTATTCCCTATGGTAATAATATTCCCCTTCCTGGCTCCCGTGTGTCTCATTCCTGGCTTCAGCCATACAGTATGTTCCTCCCATCCCGCCCTCATGAGTATCCATTGTGCCCCATATGATCTCCCCATCTGTCTCCATCGTATCCATCCTGCCCTATGATCCTGCACCCTTCCTGTGTCTTACTGCCACATTCTGCCCCCTCCTGTGTCTTACTGCCACACTCTGCCCCAGTGCCTCACGTTCTGCCACCTCCTGTGTCTCACTTTCACATTCTGTCCCGTTCCATTCTGCCCCCTCCTGTGTCTGTGCCCCCATCATGTCCAGCATTCTGCCCCCATCATGTCCAGCATTCTGCCCCCATCATGTCCAGCATTCTGCCCCCATCATGTCCAGCAATCTGCCCCCATCATGTCCAGCAATCTGCCCCATCATGTCCAGCATTCTGCCCCATCATGTCCAGCATTCTGCCCCATCATGTCCAGCATTCTGCCCCAATCATGTCCAGCATTCTGCCCCCATCATGTCCAGCATTCTGCCCCCATCATGTCCAGCATTCTGCCCCCATCATGTCCAGCATTCTGCCCCCATCATGTCCAGCGTTCTGCCCCCATCATGTCCAGCGTTCTGCCCCCATCATGTCCAGCGTTCTGCCCCCATCATGTCCAGCGTTCTGCCCCCATCATGTCCAGCGTTCTGCCCCCATCATGTCCAGCGTTCTGCCCCCATCATGTCCAGCGTTCTGCCCCCATCATGTCCAGCGATCTGCCCCATCATGTCCAGCGATCTGCCCCATCATGTCCAGCATTCTGCCCCCATCATGTCCAGCAATCTGCCCCCATCATGTCCAGCAATCTGCCCCATTATGTCCAGCATTCTGCCCCATCATGTCCAGCATTCTGCCCCCATCATGTCCAGCATTCTGCCCCCATCATGTCCAGCATTCTGCCCCCATCATGTCCAGCATTCTGCCCCCATCATGTCCAGCAATCTGCCCCATCATGTCCAGCATTCTGCCCCATCATGTCCAGCATTCTGCCCCATCATGTCCAGCATTCTGCCCCCATCATGTCCAGCATTCTGCCCCCATCATGTCCAGCAATCTGCCCCCATCATGTCCAGCAATCTGCCCCATCATGTCCAGCAATCTGCCCCATCATGTCCAGCATTCTGCCCCATCATGTCCAGCATTCTGCCCCATCATGTCTAGCATTCTGCCCCATCATGTCCAGCAGTCTGCCCAGATTGCTGGACATGATGGGGCAGATTGCTGGACATGATGGGCCACCATGTCCAGCAATCTGCCCCATCATGTCCCCAGCATTCTGCCCTATCATGTCCAGCATTCTGCCCCATCGTGTCCAGCATTCTGCCCCGTCGTGTCCAGCAGTCTGCCCCATCGTGTCCAGCATTCTGCCCCATCGTGTCCAGCATTCTGCCTCATCATGTCCAGCAATCTGCCCCATCTTGTCCAGCAATCTGCCCCATCATGTCCAGCATTCTGCCCCCATTATGTCCAGCAATCTGCCCCATCATGTCCAGCAATCTGCCCCATCGTGTCCAGCATTCTGCCCCATCGTGTCCAGCATTCTGCCCCATCGTGTCCAGCATTCTGCCCCATCGTGTCCAGCATTCTGCCCCATCGTGTCCAGCATTCTGCCCCATCGTGTCCAGCAATCTGTCCCATCGTGTCCAGCAATCTGCCCCATCGTGTCCACCATTCTGCCCCATCGTGTCCAGCATTCTGCCCCATCGTGTCCAGCAATCTGCCCCATCGTGTCCAGCAATCTGCCCCCATTATGTCCAGCATTCTGCCCCATCGTGTCCACCATTCTGCCCCATCATGTCCAGCAATCTGCCCCCATCATGTCCAGCATTCTGCCCCATCGTGTCCAGCATTCTGCCCCATCGTGTCCAGCATTCTGCCCCATCGTGTCCAGCAGTCTGCCCCATCGTGTCCAGCATTCTGCCCCATCGTGTCCAGCATTCTGCCCCATCGTGTCCAGCATTCTGCCCCATCGTGTCCAGCATTCTGCCCCATCGTGTCCAGCATTCTGCCCCATCGTGTCCAGCATTCTGCCCCATCGTGTCCAGCATTCTGCCCCATCGTGTCCAGCAATCTGCCCCATCGTGTCCAGCATTCTGCCCCATCGTGTCCAGCATTCTGCCCCATCGTGTCCAGCATTCTGCCCCATCGTGTCCAGCATTCTGCCCCATCGTGTCCAGCATTCTGCCCCATCTTGTCCAGCATTCTGCCCCAGTCCAGCATTCTGCCTCATGTTCAGCATTCTGGCCCGGGGCCCCCCGGGTCGTCGCTGTGAAAAAAAAAAAAAAAAGTTCTAATAATTACCTGGCCGTGGTCCAGCGGCGAAGCTCCGGGCGTCCCTCCATGCTGCAGCGTGCTCTAGCCGGCAACTGACACTGACGTCAGACGCTGGCGAGGTGCGCGCTGCGGCTGACGTTTGCTGCCAGCCTCTGATTGGCTGGCGGCTGCCGTGGCTGTTAACTATTGATGTGCGGGCCGCCGGGCCCGCATGTCAATAGCGTTTAACTGCCGCAGCGCCGAGGGCCCGGTTTAGCTGCCGGTACCGGGTAGCGCCGATCGGAGCCGGAGACCCGGGCCCCTATATGGGCCGGGCCCCAAAGCAACCGCTTCGGCTGCTACCCCGGTAGTTAAGCCAGTGCAGATAGGGGAGGGCAGTATAAAAGTATATTACACAGAGGCAGTGTGAGGCAATTTGGGAAGACTGAAGTGAGAGGTTGTACTGATAGCAAGATAGTTGTAGGAAAGCAACTGCTGAGTCAGGAAGACTGATACATAGTGAGAAGAGATGAAGATAGGTGCAGGACTGGAGGAAAGTTGGTGTCAAGCTTAGACATGATAATGATTAATACTGAGTAAAGGGAGTAATGTGTGATTTTATGGCTGTTGTCAGTTTTAGACTTCATAAAGTAATAGAACATGGTGGCCTCATTGGAGACCCCATGGCGGTACCATTTTTCCTGCAGATGAGATGATTCATGAACTTGGTGGGTTGTACTGTTTATCCAGAGATGGATTGTTGGGTTCATGTTTTTGAGTCTTCCCATTCCCAGTAACAAGTGAATCTCCATGATAACCACTAGTGATTATGGGATGCCCCACCCCTTTCTTCTGCATGTATCTCTGTCATGGAGACTAAACTTTTCTTCAAGTGCCGGGCTCCCTCAGCTTCTTTCTGTTTCCTCATTCGTTTATTACGTTCCGTCCTTCTTATGTTCCCCCATCCTCAACCTTCTCCCTTTTCTCTCCGTTTTGCTATCTCTTTCTCTCTTTTTCTCTCTCTCTCTCTTTCTCTCTTTTTGTGTCTTTCTCTCTCCTCCACCTAAGTTCACCTCATATTTTGAAGGTAAGCGCGAGTCACCTGAGAAGGACACCGACAGCGTGGTGGAGGTGAGTAGCGCTGTACTGTAACCGGGCTGCGGCACGACCAATCACAATGCTCCATCCTGCGCTGCTCAACCATCCTTCAGCTCAGTGTAACAACTTCCATTTTAATTGGCTAATATATTACCCATAGATGCACCTCGGTAATCACCCCATTACTCCCCGCCCCACAATACACCAAACCCACTATACACGGACCTGTTGCCATCCTGGAGAGATACCACTTCCTAGACTGCCACTATTATCCTAAGGCACAGACCAATGTTCTACTGCATTGCATTATGGGAGATGTAGCTTTTTAACTACACCCTTATAAAAACAACCCAAAAACAACCTCTCATACTGTATAATGTAAAGTACGTTATAAGATGCTGGAGTCGTGATATAAGCCAAATTATATAGCAGAATTACGATTTCAGCTCTGGATGTGAATGGAAAAAGGAGCTGACAGCACCTTTTCAGCCACATTTGTACAGATTTTAGCACATTTCTGTGGTTTTGCGCGTGTCAGACATCCACTCCTCTGGGCAGCAGGTCCCGGTATAGTATTGCGATCACTTTATCTTGCAGACCACTGGTTTCTCGTACTTTTTCTGATATATCCCCAATATAAAACATGCAACATGTCATAATTTCATGAATCTGATCATGAAAAGTTAGATTCAACAGCTATATCGTCCTGTACTGATATAACGATATTACGGGCCTCTTAAAGGGGAACTCCACTTCGAAATGAAAATGAGTCCATGCCGTCGTGTTTGCATCGGCTCCTTCCCTGCACATTGTTTAGGCTTGGCGCCCCCTTTGTTCACTGTTACCGTGCCTTGTGGTTGTCTCCTCCTCTACACATATTTTCCTTCTTCAGAACATGTGTCAGGCTCCACCCACTTTTCATTTTCCTACACAATTGGCAGGAATGAGAAATATGCAAATTAATCAGTTTTCAGGCGCCTGATCGCCAGCGATCGACACCTTGTCGTGATGACTGGAGATTCCCTTTAAGGACGGGAGTGGAGAACTGGCGGTCTGTAATGTAAATATTGGTGCAGCCGAGCTCACCCACCCCCTCCATTTATTTACCACGTTTACGAGTCTTTAAGACCCCTTAGTCTTACCCTGGCATGTGGGGAGCCCCCCGCAAGTGAGAAAATCTGATCCTAGCTTCTGGGGGCACAGGGCAGCCAGGATTAGCACGTGGGAGATAGTCTTGTAACATTTAATGCTTCTTTGGCTGTTTCTAAACTAGGTGTCAATTCACAACAGGCTTCAGACGTCCCAGCACAGCGGCCCCCAGGGGCCAGAGAATGGAGCTCCGGGCAGCACGGCTCCTAATGGGAAGCGGGAGGCTCTGCAGGCCGCCCCCTCCGACCGACTCCTGCAGTGTCAGCAGATTGTCAAGGTGATTGTGCTGGACACACCCGGTCGGGCACTGCCTGCCATCGACCAGACTGTCACCCGCTACCTGTCTGGGTCCTGCTCCTCTACTCCCCTACGCAATGTGGGAGGGACGGTCCACCAACCCCCTCTACCCCCGCCCCCTCCTCCGTATAACCACCCTCACCAGTACTGCCCCCCAGGGGTTTTACTTAGAGAACGCAGGTATTCCAGTGGCTCCCGCAGTCTGGTGTAGGTGTTGGGACTGTCCACCTGCCTTCCCGGACTGATGCCTGCCCACTTACCAGGTCTTGCACATGTACCGGTTCCTGCCCACGTTACCCTGCCCGCGTTCTTCGGCCCCATCCTTGCACACTCGCAGCCCCATGCACATACCAATGCAGGCTGTTCTTGCACACTCATATTTATCTCCTATATTCTTCCACGTGCCCTTGCACAATGATCTAGCCCACCACCCGCCCCCACAAATTGAGTTTGTGACTTTTTGGTAGGTTTGATCACACTCTCGCTGATATTTTTATCGTGGAGGAACCTTTGTAATGATTAACACGCCTGAGACAATCCCACCTCGCCCACAATCGTTCCCGTCCTCCCCGCCTCCTGGGATTCTCCAACCCATCGCACGCCTGGATGGTGCTGTCTACGCTCGCAGTTGGCCATAGATGGTGAATACTCTCGAAGAAGCTCGTGGAAAGAGTGGAAGCTCTGACTATGGACCGCTCGTCACCGGAGCTACATACCTCAACCCAAATCCTTGAAATGATGTTCCAAGCTCCCACTGTGTGTCTTAAAGGGAGGGGTGTCCCAGTAACTTATCCACGGTATGATCGCTGGGGGTCAGTCCGCTGGGGCCTCCAACATTCAGAAGAACGTGCATACCAAAGTCCCCTTTGGGAATGGAGCATATGCGACCACTGCCCCATTCACTGTCTATAGGTGTGGTGGTCATACATGCTCACTACAACTCTATTTGCATAAGTGATTGGTGGAGGTCCCAGAACCCGGACCCCCAGTGATCAAACTTTTATCACCTGTACTGTAGATCAGCGATATATGTTGTTTATGGGACTCGTCAGTGCGTTTGGTGATCTTCTTGTTATGTTGGTGGTCACATCGTTTTCCCATAGAAATTGATTTCTACATTCTAAGTCTAAATCCCCATGTGCGCTGATGAGCTTCAAAAAGGGCCAAACCTTTCTTTTTGTGATTAGATATTTCATGTGGTCACTGGTGGTGCACATTATGAAAATCCGGTGGTTACTGAAATAACCACGTAGGACATAATATACTGAATCTTATTATTGCTGATGAGCTCCAATAAGGAGTGTACAGGCTTTACACAATGTGACTCTTAGACTGTTAACTATATGGTCCACTACATGCTGATTCAAGAAAACTTGTTCTCACTGATGAGCTCTAGTTAAGGAAACAGTATTTTTCATGCCGTAATAAGAATACCTTAGGTTATGAGCCGTACAGAGTCGGACATGGGGAAAAAATTAACTAATTTTCACTGATGAGGGCCACTAAGAGCCAAACATTGTTTTAGTTAAAAATGTAACGTCAACTCAGATGTTTAACACTGTGGATAGTCCCACTAAACATTGGCTATGTATAGTGAATCAGAGACTACTGAGTTTTTCCAAGGTAGAAACAGGCTTTTTGTTGAGTGGAAGTGTTGTGACATCGCATATGTTTTTATATGGATACCCGGTACATAAACTGGAAATCCTGCTTTTGCTAGTGAGCGCCCAATAATGTATCACATGCAGAAATGAAAATCTTCTTTCTACTGATGAGCTCTACTAGAAGCCACCCAGTGTTTTCATACTGAATTAGAAACCTTGTTCTCAGTAATGAACTCTAATTAAGACCAACATAGTTTTACATACGAAATTGGAAACCTTTTTCTTGCTAATGAAGTCTAGTTGGAGCCACACAATGTTTTATGTGTGTTCCCACAGATGAGCTCTAGATGGTGTTTTATATGTGGAGTAGAAAGCTTCATGTCCACATATGTGCTCTAGTTAGGGCCACACAGTGTTTTTTAGATGTGGAATTAAAAAATGCATTCACACTTTAGAGCTTTAGTAAGGACCACACAGTGTTTTACATGCAGAATTTAAAACCTCATTCGCACTGATGAGCTTTAGTTAGGGCCACACATTGCTTTACTTTCACAACTGGAAACTTTGTTGCTGCTGATGAGCTTTAGTTAGGGTCAAACAGACTTACAGAGGCAGAACTAGAAACGTTGTTGCTGTTGATCAGCTATAGGTAGGACACAGTGTTTTGCATGCGGAACTAGAAAGCTTGTTCCTGATGAAGAGCTTTGGTAGCAGCCACACAGTGTTTGACTTGTGGAAATGAAAACCTTGTTCACGCTGATGAGCCCTAGTAGGGGCCACACATAAATAAGCTTTCTCTCTCGTTAGGACTACTCAGTGTTTTACATGCAGAACTGGAAGCCTTATACTTGCTGATTAGCTTTAATAGTGGGCCACTCAGTGTTTTACATGCGGATTTAGAAAACCTCATTCCAGTTGATGAGCTCTAGTAATGGCCAAACAGTGTTTTACTGGAAAATTAAAAACTTTGTTCTTGCTGATGAGCTTTAGTTGAGACCACACAGTGTTTTATATGAAAAGTTGAAATCCTCATTTTTTGCTGATAAGCTTTAGATATGGCCACAAAGTATTATACATGTGAAAGTAAAAACCTCATTCTGATTAGCTCTAGTAAAGGCCACAGTTCTTTACAAATATAAACCTTACATATATGGCCATATATTACAATTACGAGCTGTATGTAGTGCCAAACAATGTCTTACACAAAGAATGAAAAATCTATTCACGCTGATGAGCTATAGTAGGCACCACACAGTGGTGTACATGTGGAACAGAAAATCACATTCTCACTAATGAGTTGTACTAAACACCACACAGTGCAGAATTGAAAACATTCTTCTAGTTATGACCAAAAGGTGTGTGATGTGTAGAATTGATAAAACGATACGCACTCATAAGCTCTAGATAGCGACAAACCTTACAAGCAAAACTGGAAATTCCACTCACACTAATGAGCGCCAACAAGGGCCGAATAGGATGTTTAACTCTCAACTAAAAATCCATATCTATTAATGAGCTTCAAATAGGACCAGTACTTTACATCAAAATCAAATATCTTATTTTCACTGATGAGGTCCGGTAAGGACCAAACAGTCTTTTTTTAAGCAGAACTGTTATGATTGCAATGAGTTTTCTAAAAACACTTAGTAATAGTATTCACTATATGAATTTTTTTTTTTTAAATCCCATTCTCACTGATGAGCTCCAATGAGGGCCAAACAGTCTTTTTCCAAGGTGGGAGTATTTAGTCATCACGGATCTTTCTATAGTAGTAGTATCTAATGGTAAGTACATTACATGCTGAATTGAAAGGACGTATTCTCACTGATGAGCACCACCAAGGACCGAACAGAGTTTTCATAAGCCATTAACATCTCACGATAATACCCAACCATTAAAGCATTATGTATAAGGGCTACCATGGCAATGACAGTTCACAGAAGTATATTTTTCTGAATAGGAGTGGATTGTTGTAGCGCTAGATTTTATTATGAGCATTGTCGATACTTTACCATAGGATTATAGTTATCCTGTGTCAGCTGTAGATTAGATGACAGTTTTGTGCATCTCAAGAGTGACTGTGGCTGTTTATCAAATTGCCACCGGTATCATTACTTGTATAGTACCTTGTGCATAACCTAATCTAGTACTTCTCGGAGGTGGCCAGTATTTCTTACAGAAACAGCGCCACACCTGTTCATATCAGGCATTGCAGCTCCGCTCCATTAAAGTGAATGTGCCTGAGCTGTAATAACACTTGTGGAGCGAAGTGGTGCTGTTTTGGGTAGAAAGCAGACATGTTTTTTTCTAATCCTGGACAACCCCTTTAAAGCCTTACAAAGGCGCTTGAGAAGGACATGCGATGGATCCAGTCTGCCAAGGTAGAATAATTATAGATTTCCTGATTTGGAGAAACTATTCTGTATGTTCAATGCATTTTTTAGCCAGCAGGTGTCGCTATTTCTAGTCTTCTATACCCCTATGTACTAAGTAACAATTGCAAACAGTAGCACCTGGAGGCGGAAATCGGTACTGCGCTATGTATTTTTGTTTTTAGATTTGATAAATAGTATTTAATATAAGAAAGATGAAATAAAATATCTATTTTTCAGAGAAAACTATAAAGTAAGATGTTAAGTACCATGGATGGTTCCAATGTTACTAGTGCAATCTCCCTTTAACTAGAAGTACCAGCATGCCCTGGGCGACCATTGCGGTTCTATTATGTTGCCACGTTTTACAGATAGGTTTGATTTTGTAATGTGGATGTTAATGTCCAGATTTTCCGGTGACTTCCTTGGTTCAGCTCCTGACTGTTGATAAATCGGAGGCTCCCATTAACTGCTGCAGATCCAGAGACTCGTCGTTTCTGGGGAGGAGGGGGGTGACGACGGCCTAAATGTGGACATGTGACCGAGCACCCAGACACCTGTAATATTTTGTAATTGATAAGAAGTGAATATTTTATCTGTTCTATAGAAATCTAGAAATAACATGAGATAATGTTACCTCTACGTACCGAGTCTGTCTTCTGTTTCAGGGGTGGGGGCGTCGTACCTTTAAGGACTCTCATCAACCGGAATCGTATGATACTGTCTGCAGAACGGCTGTATGTAAGTGATACTGACTGCTGAGCCGTGTATCTAATCCTCTCCTGTGTGATACTGACTGCTGAGCCATGTATCTAATCCTATCCTGTGTGATACTGACTGCTGAGCCGTGTATCTAATCGTCTCCTGTGTGATACTGACTGCTGAGCTGTGTATCTAATCCTCTCCTGTGTGATACTGACTGCTGAGCCGTGTATCTAATCCTCTCCTGTGTGATACTGACTGCTGAGCCATGTATCTAATCCTATCCTGTGATACTGACTGCTGAGCCGTGTATCTAATCGTCTCCTGTGTGATACTGACTGCTGAGCAGTGTATCTAATCCTATCCTGTGTGATACTGACTGCTGAGCCGTGTATCTAATCCTATCCTGTGTGATACTGACTGCTGAGCCGTGTATCTAATCCTCTCCTGTGTGATACTGACTGCTGAGCCGTGTATCTAATCCTCTCCTGTGATACTGACTGCTGAGCCGTGTATTTAATCCTCTCCTGTGTGATACTGACTGCTGAGCCGTGTATCTAATCCTCTCCTGTGTGATACTGACTGCTGATCCGTGTATCTAATCCTATCCTGTGTGATACTGACTGCTGAGCCGTGTATCTAAGCCTCTCCTGTGTGATACTGACTGCTGAGCCGTGAATCTAATCCTATCCTGTGTGATACTGACTGCTGAGCCGTGTATCTAATCCTATCCTGTGTGATACTGACTGCTGAGCCATGTATCTAATCCTCTCCTGTGTGATACTGACTGCTGTGTGTATCTAATCCTCTCCTGTGTGATACTGACTGCTGAGCCGTGTATCTAATCCTCTCCTGTGTGATACTGACTGCTGAGCCGTGTATCTAATCCTCTCCTGTGTGATACTGACTGCTGAGCCGTGTATCTAATCCTATCCTGTGTGATACTGACTGCTGAGCCGTGTATCTAATCCTCTCCTGTATGATACTGTCTGAAGAGATGTTGGATCTAAGCCTATCTTGAATGATACTGTGGGCTGATCCCAAGTATCTGAACCTAATGTGTGTGATACTGTGTGATGTGGTACAGTCTCGGAGAGCCATGGAGACCTACATCCCTCATGTATTTTCTGCAGTGTGGGTCGGGGCACATGATCTTCTGCTCAGTGACTCATGGACTCTGCATACCTTGCTGTAGGAACCATGATGTGTGTGACTTACTTTCTAGGTCACGTACAGCGGTGCAGTAGCAATCACTGACTATACAGTCATAAATAGATCATATGGATGGCAGAAGAGCGGATACAAAGAGGTCCTCCTTCCATTTTAGACCACTCTAGCATCACTGAACCAGACCCTTCTCCAGCACTGCCGTGTGCGAGGCCCCTCCTCAGCGCTGCTCTCACCAGGCCCCTCCTCCACAGCGCTGCTCTGGGCCAGGCCCCTCCTCAGCGCTGCTTTCGGCCAGGCCCCTCCTCAGCCCTGCTCTCGGCCAGGGCCCCTCAGCGCTGCTCTCGGCCGGGGCCCCTCCTCAGCGCTGCTCTCGGCCGGGGCCCCTCCTCAGCGCTGCTCTCAGCCAGGCCTCTCCTCCTCAGCGCTGCTCTCAGCCAGACCCCTCCTCAGCGCTGCTCTCAGCCAGGCCCCTCTTCCTCAGTGCTGCTCTCGGCCAGGCCCCTCCACCTCAGCGCTGCTCTCGGCCAGGCCCCTCCACCTCAGTGCTGCTCGCGGCCAGGCCCCTCTTCCTCAGTGCAGCTCTCGGCCAGGCCCCTCTGGAGAAATGTGATATTGTGTGTAATATTTCTGTTTATTCAATGTTTATTTTACATCATCCACGAATCTCTATGTATCAGGTAATCTAGAATATAAGGCACTCAGGTGGGGTCGTCTCGGGGGTCGTCTGCTGCACTAAGTGTGAGCTCTTCAGCCCAGATTGGGAGGTTAACAAGAAGTGATGGAGTGAAAGGCTCAGCCACATAAAGAGTAAAGAACTGGGGGTCCATGTGCCCCGGACGTTACACTCCGGGGGTCTCTCGCGTGCTCCCATCTAGGCTGAGTCGGGGGCGCAGGCCATTTGTCTCCATTTGTGGCTTCGTCATATCCCGGAGGCGCTGGAGGATAGAAAGATGATGACAGGTAAAGAATGGAAACCTTACAGGCTTCACTCCTGCCTGCAGAGCTGCAATCACAATTCTGCTCATCTACTACATAGTGCATATATCCCACGATGCAGCTTTGAATGTGACTAGAGTATAAAATCTAACATTGGCAACGTGGAAAAAATTATTCAGAATTTGTGTAGATTTAACCCCTTAAGTGTCCTAAGTGATTCACTGCCCCCCACTTACCTGGCTGATGGTTCCTGGGGAGGTGACGAACAGGTAGAACATGTAACTGGGGATCAGCACCATGGATGAGAGCGCCATGAGCCAGCCGATGCCCTGACCCCACGCCGGGTACACATAGCGGCCTAGTGTCAGGGGGGTCATCTCTACCACGCTGAATATAAAGACGCCCTGCACAGGGAGGGGAGATAGAAGAAAGATGAGCCTGACCGATCCCAATATATGACCCTATGGGAAGGCAACGTCCTCACCAAACAGACGAAGGGGGTGAAATATGCCCAGCAGAGCTTCCACCAGGAGCAGGGCTGGTACCCAATCATCTCCTCGATGTCCTGGTAGAAGCGCTCCACTCCTGCCATGGGAGAAGGGAAAATAGGGCTTTGCTCACTATCTCCCCCTACAGGGCAGGGCACGTAGTGCACAAATCCAGCATCTCCAGGTCACTCACCGTAGCACCATGATATAGAGATCGTCTCGAAGAAGACCAGGAACAAGAGGCACATGCCACTGGCCGAATAGTAGTCGAAAAGTTTAAAAACGTAAATCCCTCCCTGGAATAAGAAAGAGGAAATGAGTACGGACTATACGGCCCCCACCCGCTATTTGGCTATTGCGTAAAGTACAGCCCCTAAAAAAATCACCATCTAAATCATTCAAGTAATCCCAACCATTAGATAAACCTGGCTGCTTTCTTCCAAACTGCGCCACCACTATGCACAGGTCGTGCGTGGTATTGCAGCTCAGCCCCATTCATTTCAATGGAGCTGCAGTAAAAATGCAACCAAAGTACGATGTGCTGAAGAAATACAAAGCAAGGGTTCACAAACTATCTAGCCTGCTGGATCACATACACAGTTCATATGTCTATGTCCTGTATATTCAGTCCATGGCATCAATGCCCAGATACGAGCCCACCTGCCCACAGCCAGGGCAGAACCAGTGCCAGGTCGCCGCACCCCAAGTACCTGGGTAATGTTAGAGAAGCCGACAATGAAGGAGACGAAACAGACGACAGCAATGAAGATTTTCTTTCTGCTTCTCAGAAATTGAGGGTATTCATCCACCAGCGCAGTGATAAACCCCTCCACCGTGCAAAACTGGAGAACGTGAAGAAAATAAGGCAGCACAGAGTATTTCAGGAGAGAAACGTACTCGTCGATTTTCTTACCTGGCTGTCCAAACCTAACATGACAAGCATGGAGAAGAAGAGAATGGACCAGATGGGGGACATCGGCAGCTGCGTGACAGCCTGTGGATACGCCAGGAAGGCCAACCCTGGTCCTGAGGAGAGACCACAATATAAGAGCTGGCACAGCACTGCGTAAGAATGATACAACGTACTTGACCGCACTGCGCAAGGGTGATACAATGCAACTGAACGCACTGCACAAGCGTGATACAACGCATCTGACCGCACTGCACAAGAGTGATATAATGTATCTGACCCTGCACTGTGCAAGAGTGATACAATGTATCTGACCGCACTGCACAAGAGTGATACAATGTATCTGACCGCACTGCACAAGAGTGATACAACGCATTTAACCACACTGCACAAGAGTGATACAATGTATCTGACCGCACTGCGCAAGAGTGATACAATGTATCTCACCGCACTGCGCAAGAGTGATACAATGCATCTGACCGCACTGCATAAGAGTGATACAATGTATCTGACCCTGCACTGCACAAGAGTGATACAACGCATCTGACCGCACTGCACAAGAGTGATACAACGCATCTGACCGCACTGCGCAAGAGTGATACAATGTATCTGACCGCACTGCGCAAGAGTGATACAATGTATCTGACCGCACTGCACAAGAGTGATACAACGCATCTGACCGCACTGCGCAAAAGTGATACAATGTATCTGACCACACTGCGCAAGAGTGATACAATGTATCTGACCGCACTGCGCAAGAGAGATACAACGCATCTGACCGCAATGCACAAGAGTGATACAATGTATCTGACCGCACTGCCCAAGAGTGATACAATGTATCTCATCGCACTGCGCAAGAGTGATACAACGCATCTGACCGCACTGCGCAAGAGTGATACAATGTATCTCACCGCACTGCGCAAGAGTGATACAACGCATCTGACCGCACTGCGCGAGAGTGATACAATGTATCTCACCGCACTGCGCAAGAGTGATACAATGTATCTCACCGCACTGCGCAAGAGTGATACAATGTATCTCATCGCACTGCGCAAGAGTGATACAACGCATCTGACCGCAGTGCACAAGAGTGATACAATGTATCTGACCCTGCACTGCGCAAGAGTGATACAATGTATCTGACCGCACGGCACAAGAGTGATACAATGTATCTCACCGCACTGCGCAAGAGTGATACAATGTATCTCACCGCACTGCGCAAGAGTGATACAATGTATCTGACCCCGCACTGTGCAAGAGTGATACAATGCATCTGACCGCACTGCACAAGAGTGATACAATGTATCTGACCCTGCACTGTGCAAGAGTGATACAATGTATCTCACCGCACTGCATAAGAGTGATACAATGTATCTGACACTGCACAAGAGTGATACAATGTATCTGACCGCACTGCACAAGATTGATACAATGTATCTGACCGCACTGCACAAGAGTGATACAATGTATCTCACCACACTGCGCAAGAGTGATACAATGTATCTCACCACACTGCGCAAACGTGATACAACGCATCTGCCCGCACTGCACAAGAGTGATACAATGTATCTCACCACACTGTGTAAGAGTGATACAACGCATCTGACCGCACTGTGTAAGAGTGATACAATGTATCTGACCGCACCGCACAAATTATACAATGTTTCAGTTTTATCTGGAGTGTCGCTTTAAGGATCGGTTCCGTCTCCACCTGACGCCGCTAACTCCTGGATCGGTTTCTTGGTGATTTGTGACATGAACCCAACAATGGAGAAGATGACAAGTCCGGCAAATATGCTGGTGAAGGAATTAATCCCACAAACAATGATGGAGTCTCTATAATCAGAAAACATTGGAAGCAGAGTCAGCACTGACATTGAATGACATTGGCATGATGGGAGTTGTAGTGTTGTACATACAGGTTGGAGATCTCTGCTATAAGGTAAACTCCTCACCTATATACATTATTGTGGAAGGAATTGTAGCTGCCCAGAGCAATGAGAGAACCAAGACCAAGTCCATAGGAGAAGAAAATCTGTGTGGCTGCATCCATCCAAACCTGAAAGAGACAATGCAGCATTTTAACACCTTACAATTTTCTACCTAACATAAGATCCTGTCTGCAGCCACCACTAGGGGGAGCTCCCTGTATACAGAGATACATGATAAGATCCTGTCTGCAGCAACCACTAGGGGGAGCTTCCTGTATTCAAAGATACATAAGATCCTGTCTGCAGTCACCACTAGGGGGAGCTCCCTGTATACAGAAATACATGATAAGATCCTGTCTGCAGCAACCACTAGGGGGAGCTTCCTGTATTCAAAGATACATAGGATCCTGTCTGCAGTCACCACTAGGGGGAGCTCCCTGTATACAGAGATACATGATAAGATCCTGTCTGCAGCCACCACGAGGGGGAGCTCCCTGTATACAGAGATACTGTACATGATAAGATCCTCTCTGCAGTCACCACTAGGGGGAGCTCCATGTATACAGAGATACATGATAAGATTCTGTCTGCAGTCACCACTAGGGGGAGCTCCCTGTATACAGAGATACATGATAAGATCCTGTCTGCAGCCTCCACTAGGGGGAGCTCCCTGTATACAGAGATACATGATAAGATCCTGTCTGCAACCACCAATAGGGGGAGCTCACTGTATACAGAGATACATGATAAGATCCTATCTGCAGCCACCATTAGGGGGAGCTCCATGTATACAGAGATACTGTACATCAGGGGTCCCCAACCGCCGGTCCGCGGACCAGCACCGGGCCGCTGCAGTGCCCTTGCCGGTCCGCGGACACAAGGGGAGCCAGGGGCGGTCAGTGGCGTAGCGGGGGCTGGGGCGGCGCGCAGCAGTTCTTAGCGGCGTGTGTAGTGGCGGCCAGGGAGCGATCCAAGCAGCTCCGCTGCCTGCAAGAGGGAATAGCAGGAGCGGAGCTGCAAGGACCCGTCTAGCTTCCTGCCCGCCGCCTGCGCTTCCTGTCTCTGACTGACACAGAGAGGAGCACGCCGCTGCTGTGTCAGAGCGAGGAAGCGCGGGCGATGCTGCGGACAGGTGAGAGGAGAGAGGTGGTGTGTGTATGTATGTCTGTGTGTGTGTAGCCTGGCCCTGGAGGAGATGGGGACATGAGGAGAAGGCCATGAGGGGAGTGATGGGGTGAAGGCAATGATGGAGAGACAGCAGTGATGGGGAGAAGGGAGTGATGGGGTGAAGGCAATGATGGAGAGACAGCAGTGATGGGGAGAAGGGAGTGATGGGGTGAAGGCAATGATGGGGAGACGGCAGTGATGGGGAGAAGGGAGTGATGGGGTGAAGGCAATGATGGAGAGACAGCAGTGATGGGGAGAAGGGAGTGATGGGGTGAAGGCAATGATGGGGAGAGGGGAGTGATGGGGTGAAGGCAATGATGGGGAGACGGCAGTGATGGGGTGAAGGCAATGATGGGGAGAAGGGAGTGATGGGGTGAAGGCAATGATGGGGAGAAGGGAGTGATGGGGTGAAGGCAATGATGGGGAGAAGGGAGTGATGGGGTGAAGGCAATGATGGGGAGAAAGGTGATGGAGCACTCATTCAAAACCTATGGTGAGTTGAGTCACATTATAAATGTTATTTAATTATAAGTATGCACTGCTAAACTACAACCGTGTCCATAGCCCCACCCCCTTATAACCAAAGCCCCGCCCCTACCACACCTCCATCCCCGCCCTGCCAGGCCATGGAAGAATGGTCTTGCTTGAAACCGGTCCCTTGTGCAAAAAAGGTTGGGGACCACTGCTGTACATGATAAGATCCTGTCTGCAGTCACCACTAGGGGGAGCTCCATGTATACAGAAATACATGATAAGAACCTGTCTGTAGCCACCACTAGGGGGAGCTCCCTGTATACAGAGACACATGATAAGATCCTGTCTGCAGTCACCACTAGGGGGAGCTCCCTGTATACAGATATACATGATAAGATCCTGTCTGCAGCCACCACTAGGGGGTGCTACTTGTATACAGAGATACATGTTAAGATCCTGTCTGCAGTCACCACTAGGGGGAGCTCCCTGTATACAGAGAAACATGATAAGCTCCTGTCTGCAGTCACTGTATGGGGATCTCCCTGTGTACAGAGATATATGATAAGATTCTGTCTGCTGTCACCACTAGGGGGAGCTCCCTGTATACAGAGATACATAATAAAATCCTGTCTGCAGCCACCACTGGGGGGAGCTCCCTGTATACAGAGATACATGATAAGATCCTGTCTGCAGTCACCACTAGGGGGAGCTCACTGTATGCAGAGATACATGATAAGATCCTGTCTGCAGTCACCACTAGGGGTGCTCCCTGTATGCAGAGATACATAATAAGAGCCTGTCTGCAGCCACCACTAGGGGGAAATCCTGTATAGAAAGATACATGATAAGATCTTGTCTGCAGTCACCACTAGGGGGAGCTCACTGTATACAGAGATACATGATAAGATTCTGTCTGCAGTCACCACTAGGGGGAGCTCCCTGTATACAGAGATACATGATAAGATCCTGTCTGCAGCCTCCACTACGGGGAGCTCCCTGTATACAGATACATGATAAGATCCTGTCTGCAACCACCACTAGGGGGAGCTCCCTTTATACAGAGATACACGATAAGATCCTGTCTGCAGTCACCACTAGGGGAGCTCCCTGTATACAGAGATACGTGATAAGATTCTGTCTTCAGCCACCATTAGGGGGTGCTCCCTGTATACAGATATACATGATAAGATCCTGTCTGCAGCCACCACTAGGGGGTGCTACTTGTATACAGAGATACATGTTAAGATCCTGTCTGCAGTCACCACTAGGGGGAGCTCCCTGTATACAGAGAAACATGATAAGCTCCTGTCTGCAGTCACTGTATGGGGATCTCCCTGTGTACAGAGATATATGATAAGATTCTGTCTGCTGTCACCACTAGGGGGAGCTCCCTGTATACAGAGATACATAATAAAATCCTGTCTGCAGCCACCACTGGGGGGAGCTCCCTGTATACAGAGATACATGATAAGATCCTGTCTGCAGTCACCACTAGGGGGAGCTCACTGTATGCAGAGATACATGATAAGATCCTGTCTGCAGTCACCACTAGGGGTGCTCCCTGTATGCAGAGATACATAATAAGATCCTGTCTGCAGCCACCACTAGGGGGAGCTCCCTGTATACAGAGATACATGATAAGATCCTGTCTGCAGTCACCACTAGGGGGAAATCCTGTATAGAAAGATACATGATAAGATCTTGTCTGCAGTCACCACTAGGGGGAGCTCACTGTATACAGAGATACATGATAAGATTCTGTCTGCAGTCACCACTAGGGGGAGCTCCCTGTATACAGAGATACATGATAAGATCCTGTCTGCAGCCTCCACTACGGGGAGCTCCCTGTATACAGATACATGATAAGATCCTGTCTGCAACCACCACTAGGGGGAGCTCCCTTTATACAGAGATACACGATAAGATCCTGTCTGCAGTCACCACTAGGGGAGCTCCCTGTATACAGAGATACGTGATAAGATTCTGTCTTCAGCCACCATTAGGGGGTGCTCCCTGTATACAGAAATGCATGATAAGATCCTGTCTGTAGCCACCACTAGTGGGAGCTCCCTGTATACACAGATACATGATAAGATCCTGTCTGCAGTCACCACTAAGGGGAGCTCCCTGTATACAGAGGTAGATGATAAGATTCTGTCTGCAGCCACCACTAGGGGGTACTACTTGTATACAGAGATGCATGTTAAGATCCTGTCTACAGTCACCACTAGGGGGAGCTCCCTGTATACAGAGATACATGATAAGATCCTGTCTGCAGTCACCACTAGGGGGAGCTCCCTGTATACAGAGATACATGATAAGATCCTGTCTGCAGCCACCACTAGGGGGTGCTACTTGTATACAGAGATACATATTAAGATCCTGTCTGCAGTCACCACTAGTGGAAGCTCCCTGTATACAGAGATACATGATAAGATTCTGTCTGCAGCCACCACTAGGGAGTGCTACTTGTATACAGAGATACATATTAAGATCCTGTCTGCAGTCACCACTAGTGGAAGCTCCCTTTATACAGAGATACATGATAAGATTCTGTCTGCAGCCACCACTAGGGGGTGCTACTTGTATACAGAGATACATGATAAGATCCTGTCTGCAGCCACCACTAGGGGGAGCTCCCTGTATACAGAGATACATGATAAGATTCTGTCTGCAGCCACCACTAGGAGGAGCTCCCTGTATACAGAGATACATGATAAGATTCTGTCTGCAGTCACCACTAGGGGTAGCTCCCTGTATACAGAGATACATGATAAGATCCTGTCTGCAGTCACCACTAGGGGGAGCTTCCTGTATATACAGAGATACATAATAAAATCCTGTCTGCAGCTACCACTAGGGGGAGCTCCCTGTATACAGAGATACATGATAAGATCCTGACTGCAGTCACCACTAGGGGGAGCTCCCTGTATACAGAGATAATGTACATGATAAGATCCTGTTTGCAGTCACCACTAGGGGGAGCACCCTGTATACAGAGATACATGATAAGATCCTGACTGCAGTCACCACTAGGGGGAGCTCACTGTATACAGAGATACATGATAAGATCCTGTCTGCAGCTACCACTAGGGGGAGCTCCCTGTATACAGAGATAATGTACATGATAAGATCCTGTCTGCAGTCACCACTAGGGGGAGCTCCCTGTATGCAGAGATACATAATAAGATCCTGTCTGCAGCCACCACTAGGGGGAGCTCCTGTATAGAGAGATACATGATAAGATCTTGTCTGCAGTCACCACTAGGGGAGCTCCTGTATACAGAGATACACGGTAAGATCCGGTCTGCAGTCATCACTAGGGGGAGCTCCATGTATACAGAAATACATGATAAGATCCTGTCTGTAGCCACCACTAGGGGGAGCTCCCTGTATACAGAGACACATGATAAGATCCTGTCTGCAGTCACCACTAGGGGGAGCTCCCTGTATACAGATATACATGATAAGATCCTGTCTGCAGCCACCACTAGGGGGTGCTACTTGTATACAGAGATACATGTTAAGATCCTGTCTGCAGTCACCACTAGGGGGAGCTCCCTGTATACAGAGAAACATGATAAGCTCCTGTCTGCAGTCACTGTATGGGGATCTCCCTGTGTACAGAGATATATGATAAGATTCTGTCTGCTGTCACCACTAGGGGGAGCTCCCTGTATACAGAGATACATAATAAAATCCTGTCTGCAGCCACCACTGGGGGGAGCTCCCTGTATACAGAGATACATGATAAGATCCTGTCTGCAGTCACCACTAGGGGGAGCTCACTGTATGCAGAGATACATGATAAGATCCTGTCTGCAGTCACCACTAGGGGTGCTCCCTGTATGCAGAGATACATAATAAGATCCTGTCTGCAGCCACCACTAGGGGGAAATCCTGTATAGAAAGATACATGATAAGATCTTGTCTGCAGTCACCACTAGGGGGAGCTCACTGTATACAGAGATACATGATAAGATTCTGTCTGCAGTCACCACTAGGGGGAGCTCCCTGTATACAGAGATACATGATAAGATCCTGTCTGCAGCCTCCACTACGGGGAGCTCCCTGTATACAGATACATGATAAGATCCTGTCTGCAACCACCACTAGGGGGAGCTCCCTTTATACAGAGATACACGATAAGATCCTGTCTGCAGTCACCACTAGGGGAGCTCCCTGTATACAGAGATACGTGATAAGATTCTGTCTTCAGCCACCATTAGGGGGTGCTCCCTGTATACAGAAATGCATGATAAGATCCTGTCTGTAGCCACCACTAGTGGGAGTTCCCTGTATACACAGATACATGATAAGATCCTGTCTGCAGTCACCACTAAGGGGAGCTCCCTGTATACAGAGGTAGATGATAAGATTCTGTCTGCAGCCACCACTAGGGGGTACTACTTGTATACAGAGATGCATGTTAAGATCCTGTCTACAGTCACCACTAGGGGGAGCTCCCTGTATACAGAGATACATGATAAGATCCTGTCTGCAGTCACCACTAGGGGGAGCTCCCTGTATACAGAGATACATGATAAGATTCTGTCTGCAGCCACCACTAGGGGGTGCTACTTGTATACAGAGATACATATTAAGATCCTGTCTGCAGTCACCACTAGTGGAAGCTCCCTGTATACAGAGATACATGATAAGATTCTGTCTGCAGCCACCACTAGGGAGTGCTACTTGTATACAGAGATACATATTAAGATCCTGTCTGCAGTCACCACTAGTGGAAGCTCACTGTATACAGAGATACATGATAAGATACTGTCTGCAGCCACCACTAGGGGGTGCTACTTGTATACAGAGATACATGATAAGATCCTGTCTGCAGCCACCACTAGGGGGAGCTCCCTGTATACAGAGATACATGATAAGATTCTGTCTGCAGCCACCACTAGGAGGAGCTCCCTGTATACAGAGATACATGATAAGATTCTGTCTGCAGTCACCACTAGGAGTAGCTCCCTGTATACAGAGATACATGATAAGATCCTGTCTGCAGTCACCACTAGGGGGAGCTCCCTGTATATACAGAGATACATAATAAAATCCTGTCTGCAGCTACCACTAGGGGGAGCTCCCTGTATATACAGAGATACATAATAAAATCCTGTCTGCAGCTACCACTAGGGGGAGCTCCCTGTATACAGAGATACATAATAAGATCCTGTCTGCAGCCACCACTAGGGGGAGCTCCCTGTATACAGAGATAATGTACATGATAAGATCCTGTTTGCAGTCACCACTAGGGGGAGCACCCTGTATACAGAGATACATGATAAGATCCTGACTGCAGTCACCACTAGGGCGAGCTCACTGTATACAGAGATACATGATAAGATCCTGTCTGCAGCTACCACTAGAGGGAGCTCCCTGTATACAGAGATAATGTACATGATAAGATCCTGTCTGCAGTCACCACTAGGGGGAGCTCCCTGTATGCAGAGATACATAATAAGATCCTGTCTGCAGCCACCACTAGGGGGAGCTCCTGTATAGAGAGATACATGATAAGATCTTGTCTGCAGTCACCACTAGGGGAGCTCCTGTATACAGAGATACACGGTAAGATCCTGTCTGCAGTCATCACTAGGGGGAGCTCTCTGTATACAGAGATACATAATAAGATCCTGTCTACACCCACCACTAGGGGGAGCTCACTGTATACAAAGATAGATGATAAGATCCTGTCTGCAGTCACCACTAGGGGGAGCTCTCTGTATATAGAGATACATGATAAGATCTTGTCTGGAGTCACCACTAGGGGGAGCGCCTGTATACAGAGATACATGATAAGATCCTGTCTGCCGACACCACTAGGGGGAACTCCCTGTAAACGGAGATACATGATAAGATACTGTCTGCAGTCACCACTAGGGGGAGCTCCCTGTATACAGGAACTTATCATGTATCTCTCTATACAGGGAGCTCCCACTAGTGGTAGCTGCATACAGGATCTTATGCATCTCTGTATACAGGGAGCTCCCCCTAGTGGTGGCTGCAGACAGGATCTTATCATGTATCTCTGTATTCAGGGAGGTCCCCCATAGTGGTGACTGCAGACAGGATCTTATCATGTGTATCTGTATCCAGGGATCTCCCCCTAGTGGTGACTGCAGACGGGATCTTATCATGTATCTCTGTATACAGGGAGCTCCCCCTAGTGGTGGCTGCCGACAGAATCTTATCATGTATCTCAGTATACAGGGAGCTCCCCCTAGTGGTGGCTGCAGACAGAATCTTATCATGTTTCTCTGTTTACAGGGAGCTCCCCCTAGTGGTGGCTGCCGACAGAATCTTATCATGTATCTCAGTATACAGGGAGCTCCCTCTAGTGGTGGTTGCAGACAGGATCTTATCATGCATATCTGTATACAGGGAGCTCCCTCTAGTGGTGGTTGCAGACAGGATCTTATCATATATCTCTGTATACAGGGAGCTCCCTCTAGTGGTGGTTGCAGACAGGATCTTATCATATATCTCTGTATACAGGGAGCCCCCCTAGTGGTGGCTGCAGACATGTTCTGTGTATGCAGGGAGTTCTTAACGTCAGGGTGTACTCACCTCAGATTCTGAGAGTTTGCTGAAGTTTGGGGTGATGTAGAATCGGATCCCGTCCATCGCTCCAGGAAGTGTGATCCCTCGGAAGAACAAGATTACTAGCATGAAGTACGGGTAGGTTGCAGAGAAGTAAACCACCTAAGCGATAAAGGGGACACTTATCACTTGAATGAAGCTCTGGTGTTAGTTACTGATGATTCACATGGCAGCACACATGACGCTGAGCCATAGGGGCAGTATATGCTGCCGTATACTGTAGGCTCTTCCACCATCAGTGGCGTAACTAGCGTCCGATGGGTCTTAGTGCAAAATTTGACCTGCAACCACCACTCCATGTTGATCAGATGTTTGGGCCCTTGTAGTGTTCTAAATCCTATAAGGACATACGTGTTGCGTCAACTCCCCCATTATGTAGAAATGTACTAATGTCCCCCATCCTGGGCACCTTCCTGGTATATGTGTCTCTCATCTGAGCTCATCCTGCTATATATATCCCCTATCATGGTAATTATATGTCCCCCATCCTGGTATATCTGTCCCCCATCCCAGTAGATAAAACCCTCATCCTGGTAGATAAAACCCCCATCCTGGGATATATGTCCCCCATCCTGGTATATATCCCCCATCCTGGTATATATATCCCCCATTCTGCCGCTGTTCTTTAACGTGTATAAAAAATGATTTCTTCTCCCCTTCCCTGCGCTCCCTCGCCATACAGCGTCCTCTTCTGAAGCCGGAAACTGACTTCTACGTGCGTCGGGCAGCGCATGACGCCATTCTCATGAGCAGCCTGTGACTAGTTTCCTGATGTCAGTTGCCGGCCTCTGATTGGCTGGCATCATGTATTACAGCGCAGGGACCCGGCGGCTCTCTGCACCGCAATACACTTCAGCTGAATGTGCGTTCTCAGACTCACATCCAGCTGAAATATTCGCTGTCATCGACGGCCTCCCTCCAGCACGGGCCTCATCGCGGTTGCGGCCTCTGTGACTGTGATCGTTACGCTCCTGTTCGTCATACTGCACCTTCCCAGTCCACTCCACTCCTTTCCAGATAGAGAAGTAAACCATGACCCAGGATAGTGCCAGGGTGCACGCCAGGGGCCAACGAATGTTCCCAGGTTCTCCAAGTCCGCTGGTGACCTGATGCATGTTCCTCCTGCAAATATAGAATAAAGCATGGGATTAGGAAAACATGGATACTCTCCACCAGAAACAGCGCCACTCCTGTCCTCAGGTTAAGTGTGATACTGCAGCTCATCACCATTCACTTCAATGCAGTAAATGTTGATAGTTTGCTTTCTACTGACAGAATAAAAGCAAAATAGGGCAAAGACGCCAATAAATCCCACATCTATCACCCGATTCCACCGGGCAGAGAAGATCTCGGGATCCAATTTTTGGAGACCAAATTTTAGCTGAAGATTTACTGGTAATTTGCAGATGTTTAAACCATATTTATGGAAATCCCCTTAAAGAAGTTGTCCCATGTCAGTCCCTTTTAGGCCATACGGACAATGGAGGATCTTAATAGGGGCGGATGGGGCGGTCGCCCCGGGCCCAAGGTTTTTTGGGGGCCCAGGAGCAGGGGCGGGCTGGGCCGGGTGGCAGAGAGGCAAATGCCCCCCGGACCGCTCCCCCAGCACCTGTACAGGGCCGGCCGTGCCCTGTGCTGTGACGCCGCCGGCAGCAGACAGCCGCCCGCGTCACATTCTATGAGGGGCCGGGAGCTGTGCACGGCCGTCACCTTGACGGCTGCTCAGCTCCGGCTGTACTTCCGGGTCAGATGTCGGGCGTGCGCGATGACGTCATCGTGCACGCGCCGACATGTCCCGGAGGATGCTGAAAGCAGAGGCGCTGCTGGGGAGCGAGCCGGCTGTGAGGTAAGTATGGGGAACTTTTTTATTTTTTTTTATTTATAAAATGAATTAAATGGGGGAGGGGGTGAGTGGGGGCTGTACACAATGAAGGGGGGGTGACTGGGGCCTGTATATGATGACGGGGGGGTGACTGAGGGCTGTATATGATGAAGGGGGGTGAGTGGGGGCTGTATATGATGAAGGGGGGGTGACTGGGGGCTGTATATGATGAAGGGGGGTGACTGGGGCTGTATATGATGAAGGGGGGTGACTGGGGGCTGTATATGATGAAGGGGGTGACTGGGGGCTGTATATGATGAAGGGGGGGTGACTGGGGGCTGTATATGATGAAGGGGGGTGACTGGGGGCTGTATATGATGAAGGGGGGGTGACTGGGGGCTGTATATGATGAAGGGGGGTGACTGGGGGCTGTATATGATGAAGGGGGGGTGACTGGGGCCTGTATATGATGAAGGGGGGTGACTGGGGGCTGTATATGATGAAGGGGGGGGTGACTGGGGCCTGTATATGATGAAGGGGGGGTGACTGGGGGCTGTATATGATGAAGGGGGGTGACTGGGGGCTGTATATGATGAAGGGGGGGTGACTGGGGCCTGTATATGATGAAGGGGGGGGCGACTGGGGGCTGTATATGATGAAGGGGGGTGACTGGGGGCTGTATATGATGAAGGGGGGGTGACTGGGGTTGTACAGGATGAAGGGGGTGAGTGGGGGCTTCACAGGATGAAGGGGGGATGAGTGGGGGCTTCACAGGATGAAGGGGGGATGAGTGGGGGCTTCACATGATGAAGGAGGGTGAGTGGGGCTGCACATGATGAAGGGGGGTAAGTGGGACTGCACATGATGAATTAAGGGGTAAGTGGGACTGCACATGATGAATTGGGGGTTAGTGGGACTGCACATGATGAATTGGGGGTAAGTGGGACTGAACATGATGAATTGGGGGTAAGAGGGACTGCACATGATGAATTGGGGGTAAGGGGGACTGCACATGATGAATTGGGGGTAAGGGGGACTGCACATGATGAATTGGGGGTAAGTGGGACTGCACATGATGAATTGGGGGTAAGTGGGACTGAACATGATGAATTGGGGGTAAGTGGGACTGAACATGATGAATTGGGGGTAAGAGGGACTGCACATGATGAATTGGGGGTAAGGGGGACTACACATGATGAATTGGGGGTAAGGGGGACTGCACATGATGAATTGGGGGTAAGGGGGACTGCACATGATGAATTGGGGGTAAGGGGGACTGCACATGATGTGGGGGTAAAATTAACTGCACATGATGATGGGGGAGTGGGGCTGCACATGAAGTTGGGGGGAAGGGGACTGCACATGATAAAATGGAAGGGGGGATAAGGGGCTGCAAATGATGAAGCAGCACTGCAGATGAAGTGAGTGGGTGATAGGGGACTGCAATGGATGAAGTAAGGGGACTTCAAATTAAAGTGGGGACATTAAAGTGGATCCCCTATGGCCAGGATCACGTTGGGCGATTTTGTGCGTATTGGCCGTAGGCCTACAGATTATGTGCAACGTCTTTTTAGGCCATGTCCACACGTGGTGGAATGGTGGCGGGTTTTCCGTATGGACCCGCAGCAAACCAAGTGCTGCGGTCCGTACGGCTGTCAATTCCCGCACGGGGACCGCAGCGCTCAGGTGGGAAGGGGGGTACAGGGGCCCAGGTTTTATGAACAGCCCCGGGCCCATAGTCCACTTAATCCGCCACTGCATACGGACACCCCAAATCCAGCCGACACTTACTCCCAAAACTCGGTGACGGCGCTGGTGAGGTTAGTGGTGTCGTTCAGGGAGTAGTTGGAGAAACATCGTTCTGTGTTCCAGCTGTTGTCACAGCTCTGCCAGGGCAGGGTCTTCTCAGCGGAGGAGGGAAGAGGAAGAGGATGAGGATGACAACCCTAAAATATGACCCATCATGACCCACCAGAAAAATCTCCTCCTTCGTATGAACTGAAGAACATGTTCATGGGGTTATTCCCCTTCCCCCAACAGGACAGGTTCCCCAGGTGTGATCCATCCAGAGAGCCGGTCTCCGCTGCTTGTAATGATAATGTAAGATATGACTTTTCCGGAACATTCCAGAATCTTCCATTCACTACACTGACCAGACCGATCCATGGCTGTCACACGCCACTGACACTGCTGCTCTCCAGTGTCGGCGGCTTTACACTTCTTCGGCTGCTGCCTGGCATTGAGCATACGGTGATCTCTTTCTTACTAGTAGCTGCCCACTGCCCCCTATGAAGCTGGAGCCGAACAGAACTGGTCCCAGTAGTAAGATTATCTCCGCCCTCCCAGTACGATCCAGTCTACCAATAATAATTGTCTCATTTAAAGGGGCCACAAACATTAGACTATGGAGTAGAAAGTTCAGACACCATTTAAAAGGAACCAAAATTTCAGCAAATCCCCCATATCTGGATTATATTCCATCGGTGACCACCAGAGGACGCCACTGTGAATGATACTTTGCATACTGGGGCAGTCAGGATCATCAATACCATAAAGTCAATATAACCCCCCCCCCCTTACTGAGCCAGGACCCTCCAGCAATGAGAGACCACCCCCATTTAAAGGAGTATTGACCCTTTAATAGGGAATTCGTGATGAACTTACCGAGGAGAAGGAGCTAAAGAGATAATAAAGGGCCCAGGCGATGATCACAATGTAGTAAATGTTCAGCCAGAAGGACAGCACCACGGCGGCCATCCCGACCCCTGCAAAGGACGAGACGCCACGAAGACAACCTCAGACAGAAAGTACTAAGAGCGACCCATAGGATTAGTAGGAAAGTGACGGACGGCGACGTTTGAACGAAAACTTTCCTATAGACTTTGCAAAATATTAGAAAGTTCCAGAACTTCTTCAAATACAGATATTAATTTTCCTTTGCAAAAAAAAAGGAGAAAGCCTGTAAGAAGGGCGAAACCCAAAGGGAACCAATCAGCGTTTCTGTCACTGTACCTTTAAACATGGGCGCCAGCTTCCACACCCCAAGACCACCAATAGACGTGAATTGCCCCAGAGCCGTCTCCAGAAAGAAGAGCGGGATCCCAGCAAAGACCAGAGTCAGAAAATAAGGGATGAGGAAGGCACCTGGCGGAGACACAATGACAACACTTACGGGCCGGGCGGAGGCACCATGGCCACCGGGCTGCGGGATATCGACACCTGGTCACCCGGCATCAGAGAGGACTATGGTCCATCTCAGCATTTTGGTGACCCCGGCCGCTCACCTCCACCATTTTTTCCGCACAGGTACGGGAAGCGCCAGACATTCCCCAGCCCGATGGCGTAGCCCACGCACGACAGCAAGAAGTCAAATCTCCCCTTCCACGTCTCCCGCTCCTCGGAGCTGTCCTTCTTCTTCTTGGGGTCCGCAGCCGGGGAGTGCGTCTCGATGGGGGCAGCCTGGCGCCCCTCGCACGGGGAGTTCAGCTCCACGGAGTCTCGGTCTATCTTGCCCATCCTAGAGTGCGGAGAGCGGGGGTCTAAGATCTCATATCTATCTCTTCAGTTACATAAGGGTTAATGAAGTCCTGGCCCCGGGTGGGCACCAGGTACCTTGTGAAGCTGCTCTACCTGTATTATCAGTGCCGTCTCCCCCGGATCCAGGACTCGCAGTGAATGCCCGGGCACCGCTCTGCCTCCTCCGGCCACCTCCAGCCCAAACCATCATTATCCCTCATATTGATTTGCTGTTAATGAGCATCGAGTCCGTGTCGGATACAATCAACCATCAACGTGTCTGACGCTCAGCTCTGGTGAAGTGTCGCGGAAGGACAGAGTTATAAGAGCGGCCCGGACCGTCGCCCGCCACGTGCACCCCTCCATACCCCCGACCCTCATCATGTCTCTAGGTGGTCTTAAATAAATAGAATTGGAAATAATCATCTGTTCGACGCCTGTGACATGTGTCCTTCCTCTCTGATAACATTTCTAAGTGACCCCCCCCACACACTCGATACTGGTTAAGCAGGGGTGGTTCCCTAGTACTGACTAGATTAAGCGTGGGCGGAGTCTGCTGAGCAGAAGGCGTGGCTTCTTCAGAAATGAAGCATCCTGGCTACTTTTCCCCAGAATCACTCCTTCCCACAAACACACTTTTGGGGAGGCCGACAGAACGTTTTTGCTTAACGGCTTCTTACCAATGTGACTGCCTAATTGTATACTGTAATATAAGGTGCTGTCACTAGATGTCGCTGTTGTAAAAGGTTCTATATACTGTATACATACTATATATATATAGGGCTACGTCCAGGACGTGAGTTCAGTGTGTGGCTGAAGCCGCATGGCAGGTAGAAGTCTCTCATTACTAAGCGGAGAAAAGAACTCGGTCGGAGAAGTGGAAAAGTCCCCACAGAAGGGTGTATGGCATCCATGCTGGGGACCATCTCCACCAACCACCGCTTACAAGCCCCTTTTAGCTGTTGCCCAGTATATTCTGCCCATCCCAGCCTGTTTTTTTTCATCTGCTGCTTTCCCATTCAGTCCTGGCATTTGAAATCACACAGGCCCAGCTGTCCCCGTCCCCAAGCACCAGATGGGATATATTACTAATATTACCCTGGATGGAGGAAAGCGAGATTTACTACAAGACCGATATGTCTAATGATAGCCGTGACGGCTGGAGTAAGTGATGGAGTCAGAGACTTTGTGCTCTGTCACAACTCTTTACAGTGTGGGGGTCTTGAGAACACCGATTCTGCTAACAACGTAGCAGACAAGGCGGCCCATGACCAGACCGGCCCTCCTGGAATTTGCCAGATTAGCCAGATGGCCAGTCCGGCCCTGCTCCCGTGTCTTACCTTCTTCAGTGCCTCCTCCTCCTGTCCTATTCCTTGCTCTGCACCTCCATGCGCCCCCGCTCCCTCCCCGGTCGCTTCTTTCCCCCTCCCGGGCTTCTGCCCTTTTCAGGAGAATGTCACTAATTGTGGAGACATCTTCGTCTTCTTTCAGTAAAACACCTATGGCCAAAAGCTGTTTTCTTCCAAGACCGATCAGTGCTCAGCGATCCTCCACGTAACGAGAGGAGACATCAAGTGTCTCACATCTTCAAACCTCCCCTTTAACGAGACCAGATCCCGGCCGCGTAACTCGCTGCCATAACCGGGCGTGATCCACCACAATTAGAGGGTTCACTCAGAAGGACAAAGCGACAAGAAAGCTGCAGCTGATCTTCTAGTTCTTGTGCAGCTATCGTTCTCTGTTATCAGCCATCGCAGGCTACTTATATGACAAAGTAAGACAATCTATTGTCCTCTGCTATCAGCCACCGTCTATATTCATGGATTCAGCTATAATTGTTATGTGTAATGGGGTTACTGGCCCTTTAAGAGTTGCACCTTTTCTGCACACTTTGGGTTTTCTAGACCCCAGGTTCTCACCGTTCAGGGGTCTTTTATTTCCAGCCCAATCCTGACACCAGCACCGAGCTCCGCAGCCCTCGTCGTCACAGATGTCACGTTGCATTATGTCTGCACCAGTGAAACTCTTTAAAAATATACTGGTTCTTATCGTGAAGCACAAACCTGCGAAGCGAGAGAAGTAGAGCAGATCGCGGGGTTAACCTGCGCCGCTCCACACTCCATTACTGCCCCCACATCATTCACTGCCGATCTGATGGGTGGGCTGCTACTTGGTTACTTTTATTCTTTATTATTTATGTGGCAGAACCAAAGAGTAAAGCCCTAGTATAACTATAGGGGGCGCTGTACACACAGTCATCTGGAGGGTGTGCCTCCACTGTGTAAGAGAGCAGCTGTATACTGATTAATGGGCTAGCACAAGCTTTGTATTGAGCCTTCAAAGCTTAACGAGACTGCAAAACTGTTAAATCATTTGTATGATGATCAGCTGCATGTCTGTGTCCACCACTAGGGGGAGCTCCCTGTATACAGAGACACATGATAAGATCCTGTCTGCAGTCACCACTAGGGGGAGCTCTCTGTATACAGAGATACATGATAAGATACTGTCTGCAGTAACCACTAGGGGGAGCTCCCTGTATACAGAAATACATGATAAGATCCTGTCTGCAGTTACCACTAGGGGGAGCTCTCTGTACACAGAGATACATGATAAGATACTGTCTGCGTAACCACTAGGGGGAGCTCCCTGTATACAGAGATACATGATAAGACCCTGTCTGCAGCCACCACTAGGGGGAGCTCCCTGTATACAGAGATACATGATAAGATCCTGGCTGCAGTCACCACTAGGGGGAGCTCCCTGTATACAGAGATACATGATAAGATCCTGTCTGCAGTCACCACTAGGGGGAGCTCCCTGTATACAGAGATACATGATAAGATCCTGTCAGCAGCCACCACTAGGGGGAGCTCCCTGTATACAGAGATACATGATAAGATCCTGTCTGCAGTCACCACTAGGGGGAGCTCCCTGTATACAGAGATACACGATAATATCCTGTCTGCAATCACCACTAGGGGGAGCTCCCTGTATACAGAGATACATGATAAGATCCTGTCTGCATTCACCACTAGAGGGAGCTCCCTGTATACAGAGATACAAGATAAGATCCTGTCTGCAGCCACCACTAGGGGGAGCTCCCTGTATACACAGAGATACATGATAAGATCCTGTCTGCAGTCACCACTAGGGGGAGCTCCCTGTATACAGAGATACATGATAAGATCCTGTCTGCAGCCACCACTAGGGGGAGCTCCCTGTATACAGAGACACATGATAAGATCCTGTCTGCAGTCACCACTAGGGGGAGCTCTCTGTATACAGAGATACATGATAAGATCCTGTCTGCAGTCGCCACTAGGAGGAGCTCCCTGTATACAGAGATACATGATAAGATCCTGTCTGCAGCCACCACTAGGGGGAGCTCCCTGTATACAGAGACACATGATAAGATCCTGTCTGCAGTCGCCATTAGGAGGATCTCCCTGTATACAGAGATACAAGATAAGATCCTGTCTGCAGTCACCACTAGGGGGAGCTCCCTGTATACAGAGATACATGATACAATCCTGTCTGCAGCCACCACTAGGGGGAGCTCCCTGTATACAGAGATACATGATAAGATCCTGTCTGCAGCCACCACTAGGGGGAGCTCCCTGTATAGAGAGATACATGATAAGATCCTGTCTGCAGTCACCACTAGGGGGAGCTCCCTGTATACAGAGATACATGATAAGATCCTGTCTGCAGTCACCACTAGGGGGAGCTCCCTGTATACAGAGATACATGATAAGATCCTGTCTGCAGCCACCACTAGGGGGAGCTCCCTGTATACAGAGATACATGATAAGATCCTGTCTGCAGTCACCACTAGGGGGAGCTCCCTGTATGCAGAGATACATGATGAGATCCTGTCTGCAGTCGCCACTAGGGGGAGCTCCCTGTATACAGTGATACATGATAAGATCCTGTCTGCAGCCACCACTAGGGGGAGCTCCCTGTATACAGAGATACATGATAAGATCCTGTCTGCAGTCACCACTAGGGGGAGCTCCCTGTATACAGAGATACATGATAAGATCCTGTCTGCAGCCACCACTAGCGGGAGCTCCCTGTATACAGAGATACATGATAAGATCCTGTCTGCAGTCACCACTAGGGGAAGCTCCCTGTATACAGAGATACATGATAAGATCCTGTCTGCAGCCACCACTAGGGGGAGCTCCCTGTATACAGAGATACATGATAAGATCCTGTCTGCAGTCACCACTAGGGGAAGCTCCCTGTATACAGAGATACATGATAAGATCCTGTCTGCAGCCACCACTAGGGGGAGCTCCCTGTATACAGAGATACATGATAAGATCCTGTCTGCAGTCACCACTAGGGGAAACTCCCTGTATACAGAGATACATGATAAGATCCTGTCTGCAGTCACCACTAGGGGGAGCTCCCTGTATTCAGAGATACATGATAAGATCCTGTCTGCAGCCACCACTAGGGGGAGCTCCCTGTATGCAGAGACACATATAGAGCTTTCTCCTATTCTGGCAGTGTTGCTCTGGCATTTTATTCATGAAGCATTATCGTCTGCAGGGTGGGATGCGGCACACGCGGTCTGGCAGAAGGCGTGTGTTTGGCGGTAAGTGACTGGTGCGGCAGCTGGAGTCCAGTAAGACATCATGAGACAGTTAGGTGCCCGGGGCCGGTCCTGCGGGCGGCCGCTCTGATAGGACGGAACGTGGATGGAAACACCGGGGCTGCTGACGCTTCTTTACAAGTGGAAAATGTGTGAGTGCGGCGGGCGGCAGCGCTGCCAACATGTGACGTGGACGCTGCTATTTTTACTCTGCTCTGAGCCAAATAACTCGTGAAATGGGGAGGAAATCAGAGCGAACAGGGGGAAGGGGCGCCGGGGGACATCAGTGACCTCCCTGTGCGGCCGCAGAACACCACAAAATATGGAAAGCCGACAGATCTGGGGCTGAATGAAAAGTTCTGCGGTCGTCAAGATGTCCGCTTGCTGTCAGTGAATCAGACACCTGAGGCTGCAGGGTTTGATATGCTCTTTAGACTGGATACACCGGGAGTAAACCACTAGATTGATGAAAAACGTCATTTTCTGGGCCTAACCCTGCAGTTTTTCACACCTTTTTCTCTGGCTTTTTTTCTTCCAATTGCATATAGTGCCACCTAATGGTTGGGACAAGAGATTACACCCATTTACAAGGACAATAAGCTAGAAGTCATTGTTCCCAAAGGATTCCACGATATGATTAAACCAAGAGATGATATATCAATATCCGGCGCTGATGACAGTAGAGACTGACTTTACTTTTAGCTAATTTTTTTACTGTTCAACAGCAACATCTAATGGACAAAAGTGGTATTGCAAACATTTTTTGCAAAAAGGCACGGATTATTTTATTCCCACCATTACCTTTTCCTATTATTACAGTGACATTACTGTTACTTTGAGGCTTTTTATCTCTCTTTGACCACTGTTAGGAAAGAACAATATTTTGCGTGTGACTTTTGAGCAGTGGTGACAGCGGACGGAGGCTGCTCGATCCGTGGACAGCATGTATCACTGTATCAGACGGGTCTGCTGTCAGGATCTCTTTAAATATTCACTTTATTAAAACCAGGTCTGGCATTTTTCTTCTTCACCATTGTCCTCATCAACTCTTCACCGTCCAGTGCTCGAAAGTGTCCAGGTATCCTCAGAGTCCAGCACATATCTGCCTCTGCCAACTTCTCTGAAACAGCCGTGGTCTCCCAAAATAGTTGCAACAAAACATCCTAAGAATCAGCACCTCACCACTAGGGTGCATCCAAGAGAACATTTAAAGGACATAATAGAGGTGCGGAGGGGGGGTTGATGAAGGGGTGTCCTGAAAGGGGTGCAGCTGCACAAGGAAAAATGACAGTGGAAAACAGTCTCTCGCTGCAAGAGCGACCAGGAAAGAAAGTTATGGCCTAGCCATCAGGTATGGTCTAGTCATCAAGTATGGTCTAGTTATAAGATACTGTATGGTCTAGTCACAAGTATGGTCTACTCATCAGGTATAGGTCAGTCATCAGGTATAGTCTAGTCGTCCGGTATAGTCTAGTCATCAGGCATGGTCAAGTTACCAGATATGTTCTAATGATCACGTATAATCTAATCATCAGGTATGGTTGTCGTCAAGTATGGTCACGTCATCAGGTATGATTTAATCATCAGGTATGGTCAAGTCATGCTGACTTCTAGAGGTGCCATACCTTTCGTGGTATTCCCACTTTCCAGATGCACTGTACCCTATATAGTTTCAGCATTGAGATCTATATTCTAGCCATCAGGCATGGTTTTGTTGTCAGGCATGGTCTAGTTGTTTTGTATGTTTTTGTCCTCAGATATGGTCACGTCATCATGTATGATCACGTCATCATGTATGGTGTAGTCGTCAGGTATGATCTAGTCGGTAGTTATGGTTTAGTTTAGTCGTCAGGTATGGTCTAGTCATCATGTTTGGTCTAGTCATCAGGTGTGGACACAATATCATGTATGGTTTAGTCATCAGGTATGCTCTAGTCATCATGTTTGGTCTAGTTGTCAGGTAAGGACACATTATCAGGTATGGTCTAGTCATCAGGTATGGTTTAGTCATCAGGTATGGTCTAGTCATCAGGTATGGTATAGTCATCATGTTTGGTCTAGTCATTAGGTATGGTCTAGTCATTAGGTATGGTCTAGTCATCATGTTTGGTCTAGTCATCAGGTATGGTCTAGTCATCAGGTATGGTCTAGTCATCATGTTTGGTCTAGTCATCAGGGATGGTCTAGTCATCATGTTTGGTCTAGTCATCAGGTATGGTCTAGTCATTAGGTATGGTCTAGTCATTAGGTATGGTCTAGTCATCAGGTATGGTCCAGTCATTAGGTATGGTCTAGTCATTAGGTATGGTCTAGTCATCATGTTTGGTCTAGTCATCAGGTATGGTCTAGTCATTAGGTATAGTCTAGTCATTAGGTATGGTCTAGTCATCATGTTTGGTCTAGTCATCAGGTATGGTCCAGTCATTAGGTATGGTCTAGTCATTAGGTATGGTCTAGTCATCATGTTTGGTCTAGTCATCAGGTATGGTCTAGTCATTAGGTATAGTCTAGTCATTAGGTATGGTCTAGTCATCATGTTTGGTCTAGTCATCAGGTATGGTCTAGTCATCAGAGCATGGACAAGTCGTCAAGCTTCTGCCTTTAGTTGTGAAAACATTCTATGACAAGTCACATTAAACTACTCATTTCACCAACCCAAACTTAAAGATGGAGCTGCCCTATAAGTTACTTTTAATGAGACAATCCAGACAAATCTGTTGGGCATTGCTTGAGGGAAATAAAGGAAAACACCTATGAGAGAGTCGATTTGTCAGGCTCCACCCTGATAAAGGTGGAGGGTTCCTTTAAGGCTCACACGATGGCTGCCACCACACCACACAGGTCACAATGAAGAAACTGATACAACACTATTTTATTTTACAGTCCTCAGTGCACTGAGATGCAGAAAGTCGCCTTTTGTGCGCTGTAAATTACATGGTCTTTATTCCCTTCCCCCATCTGTCAGTCAGAACCACAACTTCCCCTCAGAGCGTATACATGTTGGCTGACAGTACATACTGATAGGATGTATTCTGGGAAGTGACTGCTGACTTGGCTGATCCATGACTGAGTTCATGCTGTGACTTCCTGCTGGGATAGGGGGAGAGGGAGCTGCCTTATTTACAAAAAACATGGCGGCTGCAGAGATTTTGCCAGTATTTCACTCTGTTACTTACCAGCCACATACAAAAAAGTCTATTTTTGTCTGTGATTATAATCCCTTTAATACACCTATAAAGCTGCATGATCCTCATTGCAACAGTACCTCTATGTCCATGTTATGGCGGACGCTGGTCCCTGAGGTTGGGCCTGTCCTGTTCAATCCCTTCATAGGTTTTAGCAGACTAGTGTCATCTACGTATGACATCACACTTTAGATAATGTTTCCGAGGATAGACGGAAACCACAAGACTTTTTATCTAAGGTCTCTAAGTCACTAGGGTGTTGCCGAATGCAGCATCTAAGTCTCTAGGCTGGAATGTACATCGCCCCCTGATGGCAGAGATCTGTAACAGCAATCCAACATTTGGTGGTGGAAAACAGGTCAGTGTGAGAGATATGGGGGAGCAGAACTTACAATAGAGGGGAGAGGGCTGGAGATTTCACTTTGGGGTGGGGCATAAAAGAGGAAACGGGTTGTCAGTGGGGTAGTAAATGACCGTTTTGGACTGCTTGTGTCTCAGACGCCCTTGTAAGGGGTGAGGTGGTGCTGAAGGAGGAGACTCCTTGGCTGTACAAGTCCCTGTATCAAGCATCCTAGCTGGATCAGAACCGCGTCTCCTTATCTGGTGAGATGAGACCATCCTTGGCTTCTACCGCCAACGCTCCACTTTTCCGGGGGTTGCCAAATTCTGTGAGATATTTCTTAGGCTGCGGAAGGTCGAGGTGCGGAGTGACAAGCTGCTTCAGCCTCTGTAAGGTGCGAAAAAATATTATAAGACAAAATCTAACTAAATGTTTGGTGGATCTGGATGGATGGCTAAAGCCGTTCACTCTTACCTGGGTGAATGGACCTTTTGTCCTCAGCGTTATGTAAGCGGCATACACTGGTATACAGATCATAGAGGAGATGGCCATCAACCAGCCAATGGCGTAGCCCCAGGGTGGATACACATAACGATTATTGTACTTCAGGGGCGTGTACTTGATGAGGGAGAAGAGGAACGTCCCCTGAGGAAGAGAAGCCAGATCAAAAAGGCAGACGACACAGGACAATGCAGTCTGAAGAAAGTGGAGAAAATGGTAGTAGATTATATACACCCGCAACGGCTCAGTACAACTCACCATGCACACGGCCGGAGTGAGAACCAGCCAACAAAACTTTACCAGCGGCCATGGGCGGTAGCCAATCATGTCTTCTATGTTATCATAGAAGCGGTCAGCACCTGAAAGGGAATCAGGGTGAATCTTTAGGCCATCCGGAAACTTGAAACCTTGTCTTTTCCCCAGACTCACCATAAACCCAGCCGACGCAGACCACTTCAAATATGGCCACGCAGAGCAAGCAGGTCCCACTGGCGGCGTAATAATCGAATAGCTGGAAGACGTACATGCCACCCTATGAAGAGCAAGAAGAGAAAGCGCTGACCGGTCCATCAAACGGAAAACCAACATTAAAACTGGAAAGTCGGATATCCCATTATGACAGTAGCCGATGAGTCTAGCCCCTTTGTGCCTCCATACCTCAGTTAGAAGGATGAGGCCCAGAAGATAGCAGATGATGGCGATGCCCAGTATGAGGAATTCTCGGCGGTACTTTTTCCGAAACACTTCAGGGAACAAGTCCACAATGGCGGTGACCAGACTCTCCACACAGACAAACTTGGACAGAAACAGAGAAATTACTCATGTATAAAAGGTTGAGTTTTACACTGTCAAAAATAACAAACAATACATTTTCCAAAAATAGTATACGGCTCAAAAAAAAGGTCTCCTGCATTTGTTTTTTAACCAATACCTGGCTGTCGAGCCCCAAGAAGATGAGCATAAGGAAGAAAAGACAAGACCAAAGAGGGGACACCGGCATCAGGGTCACTGCTTTTGGGTAGGCAATAAATGCTAGACCGGGACCTGCGATAAAAAGAACATTTCAAAACCCTGACATGAAAGTAGAACAAGCGATGCCTACAATTCACATTGAGGGTCATTTTTTTGGGATATCCTACCCCAGGCCATTACAATTTTCAGCTGTGTCAATGCGACAGAGGATTTCATGGTGAACATGACGTCAACTTTGTTTTAGCTCAAACTTGTAGAATTTCTTCTACTAGACGTCTACAGTCAAGGATTTTCTTCCACTAGGTCTACAATCAAAGTTTTTCTAAATTAGATCTAAAATCCAGGTTATGATTATTATTATTGATTTTATAGCACCCTTTATTCCTGGGTAGAAAAATTATAACTAAACACAGCTCAGTAAGTGACAGAAAAGTACAAAAGCAAAGAAGACCTTGCCCAAAAAGAGGACTAAAATCAAGGTTCTTCTACAAGAAGTCTACAAACAAGGACTGCAATCACGGTTATAATGGATGTGTTAGGTGTCAGGTTTCTGCATCTGCTCTGCAGGAATCCAGAGCCTCACATTCTGCGGTCTCCTGCTGTCTATCTACCGCAGAGGAGATTACTTTGCAGCAGATCGCTCCAGAGACTAAGTCCCTCTGTTCTCCTACTGGGCATGCTCACGAGACGATCTCCCATTGGAGATCAGGAGTCATGTGCCCAGGTCCTGCTCCAGATCTCATTGGTCCATCTCGGAGATCTGGAAGCTTCCGGAAAGTCCCGGCTATAAAAAGCATGCATGTCCGTTCGGCCATGCACTAGTATAGTCTCTTGTTGCTACTGTGTGAATGGTGATGGATTTATGTGGGTCGCCCTCCCAGGGCTGTGGGGTACTCGGTACCGGGCCCGATGAGCTTCACTGGGAGATGTCACCGCAGCTGGAACCCGGCCCATGGCCCTGGGCGCCCAATGTATAAAGGGGGTTATGTTCAGTGTGCTTATTGTGAAGAAAGTTTATAAGTGATTCGTGACGCCACCTGTGGTGTTCGGCAATGGAGATGTAAGCCGACGCTGCAGACAGATCCTCTGGGACTGATGGTGTGGTGCAGCAATGATGTTATAGCCCTCCACAGGCAGGGCTGTAGTCCCAGGGCAGAGTAGGTGAAGTGACACGTAGATGGTGTAGTGTCTGGCGCAAGGGATGTAGCAGTGCTAGGCAGGTTGGCGCAGGAATGAGTGGAGGACACCAGGGCATGTAGTTCCAAAGCTTTACTCACAGTCTGTTGTACAAACAGGTGCCTGCCTCCGTGCCGTGTCCTCCAGGTCAGGGACTCGGTCAGCCTCCAGGCCAGATGGAATACCCCTTTCCAACACTCCGCCAACATGTACCTTTCTGAACGTCTCCTCTTATAGCGCCTTTAAATGAAGTACTCCTAGTACTGAGTTACACTGGAGTTCCTCCTGTCCGATGTTCCTGTGAACTCTACTTGTACGGCAGACAGCTGTAGCCTGCTTCGGGGACTCCTTGCTACTCAGTCCCGGCTCACTATCCAGTTGCTGTTGTGCCCCCAAGTCTTGTGTGGGAATAAAGTGGTGGCAACTTCTATTCCTCCGGTGTCTGCTGCAGGACCATTAGTATCCATACAACCTCGGGGACCGGGCCCCGGCCTTGCGCTTAGAACTTCTAGGAAGGGTTCTCTTCTAACCCACGTCCTCTGTTCTCTTTTACTCCTCACGTTCCGTACTAGTCTTCCTTTCTATGGAGAATCAGGCTTTCAGTCTATGTTGCTCTCTCTTCCTTTCCTGTGCCAGCAGACCCAGGTCACTGGGATCTGCTGCAGCACTTCCATCCATCTATCCCTCTCTCCGGGGATCTTCTTCTCTCCAACTCTCTAACCAACTGACTTCTCAATCCTTAACTCTTCCCGCTCTCTGTAATATAAACTAACTCCACCCACCTCCCAGCACGTTTTGTGTTCCAAGCAGGGAGCCACCAATGGGTGCTCTGCTATTCTCCAAGTAGGGAGCCGCCGAAGGTGCTTTGCTACACTATTTTGTGGTGTGGGATGCAGGTGTTGGAGTGTGGTCAGGAGTCTCCACCTTACCTGGATGGTGGGGTACCACACCTCAAGAGGAGGTGCAGTACCTCTGTGGCAACTGAGCCTCAGGGGCACCACATATGAACCTGCGAATGACTCATTAAGATCCCCTCCCTCTGATATTACGAATGTGTACAGGGACTAAGATTAGAGTCAGCGCCAGCGCGTGGCAAGCCTCAAGCCACTACAGCATCATCCACAATGCTAGTGTCCGACATTGCGCTTGCTTCCTTGCTTTGTCGACCAGCGGCAGTGTCCTACGCCGCGCTGCAGTTGCAGCCCTCTTTGGCGTCCGCTGTAGCGACGCCGCACACACGGTAGGTCTAGACAGACGCAGCTCCTCTGTCTTGGGTCCTGCTCCTGTGACCAGATACCATGTATGTATTTACCTGAGACCTGTGACACTAACAGGCTCAGCCTTTTGTGTTTACCTCTGCTGACATCTCTGTGAGCAAACAGAGATTGCTTAGCGCACTTGGGTGACGTTCAACCCGCGTGTGCATTTCTGCCATATTGCTCCTCTGTTACTACTTAGCAGCAGTGATTACACCTACTGCACGGTGGACCCCGAGCGGCGAACACACTTTATTATTTATTTTTATTTAGTGCGTTCCGCCATTCCTAACAGGATGAGGTCTACAATAAGATTTTAAGAGGTCTACATTTGAGATTCTTCTACTAAAAGATAACAGTCTTCCAGTACAAGTGATTTGTAATGAAGGGTAGACTAGAAAATGTCTACAAACAAGATCCTTCCACAATAACCTTAATATCAAGGTTCTACTATATTCTACACCTTGTATACAATGAAGATTATATTAGAAGGAGTTTATAGTACAAGAGGTCTATTTTTCAGATCTTTCATTCTATATGTAAAATTAAGGTTCCACATCAAGAGGTCTAAGATCAAGGCTCTTCTGCAAAAAGTTTATAATGAAAGCTCATCTAGAGGTCTACTATCAAGATTAGATTTCAAGAGGTCTATAATTAATCATCTTCCACAAAGGGTCAACATTCAAAGTTCTTCTACAAGAGGTCTATAACCAAAGATCTTCTCCGAGTGGTCTAAAATTAAGGTTTAAAACAAGAAGTCTACCACCAGGTTTCTCCTACAAGAGGTCTACAAACAAGGTTCATTAACAAGATGCCTACAATAAGAATTTTTCCAATCAAAGTCTTCTATAAAACATCCATCTTCATGGACCTTCTACAAAATGTCTGCAATCATTATTCTTCTACAAAAGACTTATGAACATGTTCTTCTATCAGAGGCTTACAACCATGTTCTTTTACAAGATGTCTACAATCAAAATTCTTCTGAAGGATGTCTACAATCAAAGTTCTAGTACAAGAATTCTAGAATTAAGGTTTATCTAATGGAGGCCTATAACCAAGGTCCCTCTATGTGAAGTCTACAATCAAGGTTCTTCTACAAGAAGGCTGAAGGCTACAATCAAGAGCCCTTTACAAGAATCCTGCAATCAAGGTTCTTCTGTAAGCGATCTACAATCAAGTTTCTTCTACAAGAGGCCTACAATTAAGGTTCCATCACATGAGGTCAACAATTAGAGGACAAAAAATCCTGAGATGCATCTCATGCCCCCATGGACTCCACAAGAACTGTATGGCATGTCATTTCTTCATAAATAGTGAGTTAGGTCTCAAATGGTCTTTTCAGGCATTTATCGAGTAACTAAAAACATTCAACTCACCAGATTCAGCCACTTGTGAAATTGGGACACCCTGCTCCCGCGCCATGAACCCCAACACTGAAAAGATGGCAAATCCAGCAACAAAGCTGGTAATACTGTTCAAGAAACAAAGAGCGATGCAGTCCCTGAAGAAGAGACGGAGAGACAATGCTCAGGAAACGTGAGGAGAGGAACAAGTCAAAAAGCAAAGTGACCAAGATGCTGGCTTGTCATACAAAAGACTGCCCCATGGCCAGAGCGCTGTGCGGTCCCAGTTACTGCCCCATGGCCAGAGCGCTGTGCGGTCCCAGTTACTGCCCCATGGCCAAGGTGGTGCACGGACAGTTTACTGCCCCGCGGCCAGGGCGGCATGCGGTCTGGTTACAGCCCCTGTACCTGTAGCAGTTGTTGTTGTACTTATTGTAGCTCCCCAGAGCCGTCAGACAACCCTGGCAGATGGCATATGAGAAGAAAATTTGGGTCCCAGCGTCCATCCAGACCTGCGGTGTGGAAAAGTCACAGTTACCCCAATATCTGCTGAACTGTGCATCTAAGAATATCATGTGTGGTCCTGCCTGCTGAGCTGTGTATCTAAGCCAATCGTGTTTGATGCTGCCTGTTTGGCAGTGAATCGAAGCTTACATTATTGTGTGGGATATTGTCTAATGAGCCAGTGTATCTAAGCCCATGATGTGCGATTCTGTCTGCTCAGCCATTGTATGTGTGATACTGTTTGCTGAGTCAATGTCTACACACCTATCCTATTATGTGTGATAGTGTCTGCTGTGCTGCTCATGTACTAAATTGATTGCTGAGATGAGTATCTAAGCTTGTCATAATTGATACTGTGTGCTGAGCTGAGTATCTAAGCCCAGTTATCTCAGAACCGCGTTGCATATTATAGAAATACTGGGAGACAATGCCATTTTCTGAGCCATCAGAAATGTGGCCCCCACCCCAATAAATATTAGTGCATTCATTACTGCCCGTGACCCACCTCACCTGAGGATCCTTGAGCCGCGTGATATCAGGTTTCAGATAAAACACGATTCCATCATATGCTCCAGGCAAAGTGACCCCTCGAACCAGTAGGATGATTAGCATCACATAGGGAAATGTGGCTGTGAAATATACCACCTGACACAAGGGGGCAGTATTGAGAAGTACATATTGTAATATTTCATGTTAGATACAGCTTCAACGCAAGGATACTTTATAGGATGTTCCTGTAGTGATCAATTCTTGAGGCTTTAGTTTAGAACGGACTTTGAGGCTGACTATCTCAACTTTCTTTACTCCCATGAAATGTACATTTAGAGTGGTCCACAAAGATGCCAACAGTGGTTCCACATCTAATGCTACCATTGTCATTTTGGGGCCTGTGTGAAGGCAATATTTTGGGACAAAGACCACCAAACTTTCCCCATAGAAAAGAGAAAATTCCATAAATATTTGGTATCTTGTATACCCCCACAGCGGGACCCTACTAAAATCAACCTGTATAATCAACAACACCCCGTTAAATGCCCCAACACCCTTTTTAAGTCTTAGTTCTCATACTCACATGCAAGAAACTCAGACGAGTCTCGCACGTCAATACCCAGCACTGCCGCCGGCCCTCGGATCGGAGCGTTCAGCTGCATGTATTTCTATGCAGCTGAACACTTTGATCCGAGTGTCGGCATCAATGCCGGGTACTGACGTGCGAAACTCGTCCGAGTTTCTCGCATGTGAGTATGAGCCATTAGTGAAAAAGCCAGTTGTAGTTCACCCCCTCAAAAAAATAAAAATGTAACCATAACATAAGGTTAAGCATCCAGAATCACCTTTCCAGTGGATTTGACCCCCTTCCAGATGCAGAAGTAGCAAACGATCCAGGCCAGTAGAAGACACAATGCAAGCTCCCATCGGATGGTTCCCAAGTTCTCAATCCCATCAGAAAGACCCAATGCTCTATTTCTAGTTGTAAAGGTGAAGGGTATCACAATATAGATCTACAGACATATAGGTAAATTGTGCAGTACTATGTAATGTAACAGGGCAATCTGACTTACTCCCAGAATTCCACAACAGGGGATGTAGCATTTATGGGTGCTGTATAATTCTCAGAATATGCAAGATCATCAATGCAGTTGGCTATAGAAAAAGTAAACAGAAGGTCTACAGAGCTGCAACCAAATCTTTAAATGTTTCATGTATACGGTATATAAGTTACATATGTCAAGATTTCTTACCTGTGTTCCAGGTGTGGTTGCAGTGAGCCCAAGGTAGCTCAGCTGTAAATGAGCTGAAGAGATAAAAGAGTGCCCAGGCCAGGATAACAATATAATAGATGTTCAGGTAGCTTTCTATTACTTGTGAGGCATATCCAATACCTAAAAGAGAGTAAGTATCACTTAGTACATGAGGTTCATAGAATTGTAATTCACTTATTATGAGTTTGGGGTTAGTGTTAGCCCCATTGCGGTTCCCTTTCTACAAGATTATTCATATAAACATTAATTCTATAAATCAGCCCATACACTTTATATACCTGCTAGCAGAATTCTAGGTATTTTTTATTGAATCTATTTCTCCTATCTACCACATATACTGTACATGTACAACTTGCTGAGCATGAATGAGTGTTCAAAGGTGAATAGGAAATAAAAAAGACTATGACAATGGCTTATCTGCTGCAGGAAAAAAGGACTGAGTATGCTGAAATTCAACATACCCAATTCTTCTTTCCTCCAACATCTGAAGACGAGGAAAAGTAAAAAAATCTTCTTGACAGATTGCCTGTCAAAATTGGTTCATCTACTGATTTTCCTCTAAAATGCATGTGCAAATTAAGATTCTTCAAGAGGTAATTAATGGGATTATTTATGAGATTTGGGATGTATGAGAGTGAGTGATATGATAGCAGTCTGTATGCTTTGGAAAAATGCAAAGGTGTCTACAAAATGTACAAATGCCTACTAGACGTTGCTTCACCAGTAGCAGCCACTAGATGGCAATCTCTGAAAGTAAAAAAAAAATATTATGCATATTTCATAAAAAACAAGTGTGAATTGCAGAAATCAAAGTTACATTTTCAGGAGTTACAAATTCTTAAGACTGCTTCAGGTTATCCCGGGGATATAATATTACACAGATTTATGCAAGAAAGTAGGAAAATGAGCCTAGGAAGGTTAACGGGGATTATTATTTTCTCAAAATTCCAAGATACTAATCTAAAAATACTGTGAAGACCCAGCTAAAACCTAAAGTAGCCTTATGGTAATATATCTAATGGTGTGAACAGGCCCTAAGTCATCTGCATGAATGAGGTCATCCTCCTGACTGCGGTGGTGTGCTCATTGATAAATGTTGACCGAGAAGATGCTGCCAGCGTCTTGGTTTCTATGGCTCTTTGCCCTGTCAGGTCGTGTGAAACTGGGTGAGGGAGCTGAATGAAGAATGGGGCACACAATACTAACCTTCAAAGAGGGGGCAGATCTTCCTCCACGCTGTGACCCCTCCCTGGTTGGTGTACTGGCCCAGCGCCGTCTCCAAGAAAAACACCGGAATGCCGCAGGTGAAGAGGAAGATGAGATATGGGATGAAGAAGGCTCCTGGTAACACAAGGGCGCAATGTCACCGAACTCAGCTGCACAAATCTGTCTCCTGCGCTGACTGTTTGTTACAATGTCTACACTATACACAATTGTAATGAACATTGCACAATGCAACGGTATTATCCGAGCACTGTATGGCGGTTTTATTCACATTGTGGGATTGGGGCACTATATGGTGTTAGTGTTTGAGCACTGTAGGGCAATAGTTGGACACTATATGGCATGTCATGTGGCTATTATAAGGAAATATGTGTGCTCTGTATGGCAGTAGAGCACTAATTGGGTATTGTATGGAGATATTCTGGTACCGTTTTGTTTTCTGATACCCTCTGCTTCTCTATCCATCACTATAAAGTTATGTTGTACATTATATCAAACCACCACTAGAGGGAGCTCATTGCATACATATTTACTCTATTGCACCAGTATGCAGTCAGCTTTTAGCTCCCTCTAGTGGCGACTGCAGACAACCACAAGTTATTATATTAAGTGCTTCTCGCTGCGACCTGAGATTTCCCGAGGATTTGGTAGCCACGGCACTGAAGATAGCACTAAGTAAAATGAATACCCCCTGTCAAGATATCATCAGTGCCTCATAAAAGACCCTTGTAATATCCCATTGTTTTTTCTGCTCCAAGCTTCCAAAGTCCCCCCCTCCCCCCCATAAAACAATGTCGGACAAAGCGGGCAGGAGGGGATTCTATAACCGCAATGTGTGGGCTCCATGTTCACAAACAAGATGTCTTATTTATCCTGACTAAGACGCCCTCCTGCCCGCCCCGTGTTCTGGCAGCATTAACCACTTCGGAGCTGCCGTTCTGCAGATATATTGCGTTATAGGCAGCTTCTCTGGTCAGGAAATGGTTAAAGAGACCCCCATCTCCTCTTACTAAACCTCCCTCTGCTCTCTTCTCCCACCCCCCCCAAAAAAAAGAACAATCTTGAAAGCAGCGGAAACTTGGAACAAAACAGCTTGTGAAGTGATCCGGAGCGCCATTCTTCCACCTAATAAGTGTGAAGTGAGCGCGGACTCCCCGCGGACACACAAAGGGTCAAACCAACTCTCTCTCCGAACTCCCATGGACGCCCTACTCATCCGCGCTCTCCGCTGCCAGCCATGACAGAGCAACGGGTTAATTAATTATGTATCACGCTGTCTAATGATGGCTGATTAATCGGCCCTATAAATACGTTGTACGCCTGGGGGCCGCCAACCTCCGACCCCAGCAATGACTTCAATGGATGACAAATGCTGGGAAATCTCCCGGTGCCGCCAGGACTCATCCAGTTTCTCTGCCATTATCTGCGGCGTCTGCGAACAACACAGGAAAACAATATGGTGACTCCAATGGATTGGGGCCGCCGAGAGGGACAGTCTACAAATTGTGCCGTCATGTGACTTCTGCACTTGGAACATTGGCAAAAAAAAGTGGAAATCAAAACCTGACGACTTTTACTTATTACCACAAAGACACAAGACGCTGTTAATCCAGAACGTACTGCCTGGTAATCTAGAATCGTCGCACTCGTAACAGTCCTGGGGCTCAAAGAGCTCGAGACCTGAAACGCGTGAGGAAGCGCCTCTCATTGGATTCGAATAGAACGGAAAAAGTTGTGGATTATTCCATGATGGTGGAGAAATGATAAAGATCCGGTATACAAGGAGATGTAATTTAGCGGTTTTATTATCAATGCGTTTCGAAGTATTCTTTCACTTGTTCGGCATTTGTCATACAGTGTCGCAGCGTGGATTACCCTCGCTTGGTGCAATGCAAGTATTTTGCACTCCCTAAACTCGCAGACCGTTAGCCCAATCGCATACCCAGTCCTAGCCATAACGCTAGCTCCAATCCTATCCCTAACCCTAGCCATAACTTTAACGTCAATCCCAGTCCTAATCCTAGCCCCAACCCTAGCCCTGACCCGAGCGCCAGGACTAGTAATAACCCTAGCCCAATCCCTAGCCCTAAGGGAGAGACTTTGCACTCCAATAGAATTTGACACCTAGTATAACCACCAGCGTCCCCTCGCACACTATGCCACTGCCTGGAGTCACCTGTTCTTATTTTAGCCTCCCTCACTCGCTCACCCTGTGATACCTAGCTTTCCCTCATACATCCATGGTCTGAATATAGTCATATGCACTGGTCTGGGGTCTTATTTTACTATACAAAGAAAGTATTCAGACCCCTTTAAGTCTTTAAGTTTTTCACTCTTTGTTTCATTGCAGCCATTTGGTAAATTCAAAAAAGATCATTTTTCCTCATTAATGTACACTCTGCACCCCATCTTCACTGAAAAAAACAGAAATGTAGAAATTTTTGCAAATTTTTAAAAAAAGAAATACTGAAATATCACATGGTCATAAATATTCAGCCCCTTTGCTCAGACACTCATATGTAAGTCGCATGCTGTCCATTTCCTTGTGATCCTCCATGAGATGGTTCTGCTCCTTCATTGGAGTCCAGCTGTGTGTAATTACACTGATAGGACTTGGTTTGTAAAGGCGCACACCTGTCTATATAAGACCCCACAGCTCACAGTGCATGTCACACCAAATGAGAATCATGAGGCCAAAGGAACTGGCCAAGGAGATCAGAGACAGAATTGTGGCAAGGCACAGATCTGGCCAAGGTTACAGAAGAATTTCTGCAGTACTCAAGGTTCCTAAGAGCACAGTGGCCTCCATAATCCTTAAATGGAAGAAGTTTGGGACCACCAGAAGTCTTCCTAGACCTGGCCGCCGTCCAGCCAAACTGAGCAACAGTGGGAGAAGAGTCTTGGTGAGAAAGGTAAAGAAGAACCCCAAGATCACTGTGGCTGAGCTCCACAGATGTAGTAAGGAGATGGGAGAAAGTTCCACAAAGTCAACTATCACTGCAGCCCTCCACCAGTCGGGCCTTTATGGCAGAGTGACCTGACGGAAGCCTCTCCTCAGTGCCAGACATATGAAAACCTGCATAGAGTTTGCTAAAAAACACATGAAGGACTCCCCGATAGAGTTGAGCGACTTTGGTCGGATCGGGTTTCGTGAAACCCGAATGAAACAAAATTTGTTTCAGATGTAACTGGTCTGACTAGGGAAAAAAAAAGTCGGAGTTTCGTCCGAAACCCGACCCCAATGCAAGTCAATGGGGAATAAAAGTCGGCATTGAGTGGATGAATGTCATCCGCTCAATGACGACTTTTATTTCCCATTGACTTGCACTGGGGTCGGGTTTCGGACGAAACTCCGACTTTTTTGCCCTAGTTGGACCAGTTTCATCTGAAGCAAATTTTGTTTCATTCGGGTTTCACGAAACCCGATCCAACCAAAGTCGCTCAACTCTACTCCCCGACTATGAGAAATAAGATTCTCTGGTCTGATGAGACGAAGATAGAACTTTTTGGTGTTAGTTCTAAGCGGTATGTTTGGAGAAAACCAGGCACTGCTCATTACCTGCCCAACACAATCCCAACAGTGAAACATGGTGGTGGCAGCATCATGCTATGGGGTTTGTTTTTCAGCTGCAGGGACAGGACGACTGGTTGCCATTGAAGGAAACATGAATGCGGCCAAGTACAGAGAGATCCTGGATGAAAACCTCTTCCAGAGTGCTCTGGACCTCAGACTTGGCCAAAGGTTCACCTTCCAACAAGACAATGACCCTAAGCACACAGCGAAAATAACAAAGGAGTGGCTTCAGAACAACTCTGTGACCATTCCTGACTGGGCCAGCCAGAGCCCTGACCTAAACCCAATTGAGCATCTCTGGAGAGACCTGAAAATGGCTGTCCACCAACGTCCACCATCCAACCTGACGGAACTGGAGAGGATCTGTAAGGAAGAATGGCAGAGGATCCCCAAATCCAGGGGTGAAAAACTTGTTGCATCCTTCCCAAGAAGACTCATGGCTGTACTAGATCAAAAGGTGCGTCTACTCAATACCGAGCAAAGGGTCTGAATACTTATAACCATGTGATATTTCAGTTTTTGTTTTTTAATAAATTTGTTTTTTTTTCAGTCTAGATGGGGTGCAGAGTGTACAATAATGAGAAAAAATGAACTTTTTTGAATTTACCAAATGGCTGCAATGAAACAAAGAGTGAAAAATTTAAAGGGGTCTGAATACTTTCTGTACCCACTGAATATCTGTGATCAGGGGACTAATATTAATATGCAGGGTCTCAATATATATAGGGGGTTTGACCTGGGATCTGATATTAATATAATGGTATCATTGAGGGTCTGATGCTCATATAGTGGGTCCGAATGTAGTTATAGGGTCTGACATTAATAAATGGCTGTAATACGGGTTCTAATATTAAGGGTTATGAATATACCAAACCTAAAGGGTCTGGTCTGGGGTCTGATATTGATATAGGAGTCTGGGCTTGTGTGTTAATATTATTTACATTTTGATCAAAATTATGTTTACTAAATACTCTTATTATTATTATTACCTTTATTCATTATTTGCAGTTTATTTTTTGCTTTTTAGTTGAGGATATTTGTGATTTTTGCTTTCTGTTTTCTCTTGTGTGTTAATATAGTGGTGTGATCCATTCTAGCGACTGATATTAAAGAGAGGATTAAATATATTAAGGGGGTCTGGTCTTGGGGCTAAATTTAATATCGAGGGTTTGAATATATTTAAGGGGTCTGGTCTTGGGGCAAAATTTAATATCAGGGATCTGAAAATATTTAGGGTGTGTGGTCTGAGGGCTAAATTTAATATCGAGGGTTTGAATATATTTAAGGGGTCTGGTCTGGGGTCTGATGTCATATAGTAGCCTGGTCTGTGGTCAGGCGTTTGATATTAATGTAGGGGGGCTGAATATATTTAGCAGGACCTGTGTATATAAGCAATGCCCCTAATAAGGTCATAAAGGGAGAAGTGAATATTTTCGATAAAATACCGCAGGGTATCCTCATCGCACAGAGGTGCCGCCTCACAAGCTGTGACTTGTAGGGGATTTCGGAGTAACCCTTTAAGGGTCCGTACGTATCGTGTTGTGCACTCACCGCCTCCATTTTTATAACACAGATATGGAAATCTCCAGACGTTCCCGAGTCCAATGATTTCCCCAGCGACGGACAGGACAAACTCCACCTTGTTGCCCCACTGCCCCCTGTCCTCCATCTTGGCCTCGGACTTCGGGCCTTCTGACGGGGCGCGCAGAACCTCCGACTTTTCGGCCCTGTTCCAGGCTTCTTCGCAGCTCTTGCGACCCATTGCCCTGTGGGCAGAGAAGGGATGTTACTCACAGTCAGCTGGTGCCGTGACATGAGAGGCCGTGTACGCTGAATTAACCCATTCATTAACAGCAAAGTGGCAGAACATTACACACCAGGGTGACACCAGCGAGCAAGCGCTGCGAGCATCACGACTCTAATGCGGCCTTTCGCTCTGTAATATTATGCTGAGACATGATCAGTGGAATGTACAGGCCCAAAGCCTCTGGCTGCACTACTGCCAGGTTCCAGTCAGGCCTGGTGTCGTCATGGAGACCTGGTGTGGACTGCGCTGATGTAAGGGCCACTTGTCTGGAGAGTCCGTCACTGTCTGTGATGACGAATGGCGGCCATATTGGTGTTTATTTTTTGGTTTCTATGTCAACCACAAACACCATACTTTTCAACAGCCATGAATTTGCTGCGAGAGTGCCACCACCAGATCGTCAAGCATCTTGGGTGGTATTCCTGGGTGTTTTATGGAGTAAATGTGTAGAACTGTCTGATACGTTGCCGAGCAACCTGATGGCTGCCCACCTGGTGACCACTGCTTACATCCATGTAGTTCCAGATGCTGTAGTTGTCACAGGAAGTGTCATCTGCGGTATAGCACACTGCCTCTCCACAATGCACAGACTTGTTTCAGGTTTCTCCAGTCAACAAACATCATAAATATAAAACACAAAGAAAAGGGGAAAAAACAGAAGTATTGTGCAATGGGAGACGCAGGTAATGGAGGCAAGTCCTCCGTCCCGGCCCGAGTACCAGGAGTACAGAAAGTCGCATGACCGGTCATCAAAGATTCATCAGGAACCAAGAAAAACCACATCAGACACAAGGAGCGGCCATCAAATGGCCATCATTAACCATTATACTGCCAACCACAAGTGCGATACTGACAGCTGAGCTATGTATTTAATCCTCTCCTGTGTGATACTGACTGCTGAGCCGTGTATCTAATCTTATCCTGTGTGATATTGTCTGCTGAGATGTGTATCTAATCCTCTCCTGTGTGACACTGACTGCATAGCCGTGTATCTAATCCTATCCTGTGTGATACTGACTGCAGAGCCGTGTATCTAATCCTCTCCTGTGTGATACTGACTGCTGAGCCGTGTATCTAATCCTATCCTGTGTGATACTGTCTGCTGAGCCATGTATCTAATCCTATCCTGTGATACTGACTGCTGAGCCGTGTATCTAATCCTCTCCTCTGTGTGATACTGTCTGCTGAGCCGTGTATCTAATCTTATCCTGTGATACTGACTGCTGAGCCGTGTATCTAATCCTCTCCTGTGTGATAATGTCTGCTGAGCCGTGTATCTAATCCTCTCCTCTGCGTGATACTGTCTGCTGAGCCGTGTATCTAATCCTATCCTGTGATACTGACTGCTGAGCCGTGTATCTAATCCTCTCCTGTGTGATAATGTCTGCTGAGCCGTGTATCTAATCCTCTCCTCTGTGATACTGACTGCTGAGCCGTGTATCTAATCACATAGTGTGTGATACTGTCTGTTGAGCCATGTATCTAATCTTATCCTGTGATACTGACTGCTGAGCCATGTATCTAATCCCATCCTGTGTGATACTGTCTGCTGAGCCGTGTATCTAATCCTATCCTGTGTGATACTGTCCGCTGAGCCGTGTATCTAATCCTATCCTGTGTGATACTGACTGCTGAGCCGTGTATCTAATCCTCTCCTGTGTGATACTGACTGCTGAGCCGTGTATCTAATCCTCTCCTGTGTGATAATGTCTGCTGAGCCATGTATCTAATCCTATCCTGTGTGATACTGACTGCTGAGCTGTGTATCTAATCCTATCCTGTGTGACACTGTCTCCTGAGCCATGCATCTAATCCTATCCTGTGTGATACTGACTGCTGAGCCGTGTATCTAATCCTTTCCTGTGTGATACTGTCTGCTGAGCCGTGTATCTAATCCTATCCTGTGTGATACTGACTGCTGAGCAGTGTATCTAATCCTATCCTGTGTGATACTGACTGCTGAGCCGTGTATCTAATCCTCTCCTGTGTGATACTGACTGCTGAGCTGTGTATCTAATCCTCTCCTGTGTGATACTGTCTGCTGAGCCGTGTATCTAATCCTATCCTGTGTGATACTGTCTGCTGAGCCGTGTATCTAATCCTATCCTGTGATACTGACTGCTGAGCCGTGTATCTAATCCTTTCCTGTGTGATACTGTCTGCTGAGCCGTGTATCTAATCCTATCCTGTGTGATACTGACTGCTGAGCAGTGTATCTAATCCTATCCTGTGTGATACTGACTGCTGAGCCGTGTATCTAATCCTCTCCTGTGTGATACTGACTGCTGAGCTGTGTATCTAATCCTCTCCTGTGTGATACTGTCTGCTGAGCCGTGTATCTAATCCTATCATGTGATACTGACTGCTGAGCCGTGTATCTAATCCTCTCCTGTGTGATACTGACTGCTGAGCCGTGTATCTAATCCTCTCCTGTGTGATACTGACTGCTGAGCCGTGTATCTAATCCTCTCCTGTGTGATACTGACTGCTGGGCTGTGTATCTAATCCTATCCTGTATGATACTGTCTGCTGAGCAGTGCATCTAATCCTATCCTGTGTGATACTGACTGCTGAGCCATGTATCTAATCCTCTCCTGTGTGATACTGTCTGCTGAGCCGTGTACCTAATCCTCTCCTGTGTGATACTGACTGCTGAGCCGTGTATCTTATCCTCTTCTGTGTGATACTGTCTGCTGAGCTGTGGATCTAATCCTCTCCTGTGTGATATTGACTGCTGAGCCGTGTATCTAATCCTCTCCTGTGTGATACTGTCTCCTGACCCGTGTATCTAATCCTATCCTGTGTGATACTGACTGCTGAGCTGTGTATCTAATCCTTTCCTGTGTGATACTGACAGCTGAGCTGTTTATCTAATCCTATCCTGTGTGATACTGACTGCTGAGCCGTGTATCTAATCCTATCCTCTGTGATACTGTCTGCCGAGCTGTGTATCTAATCCTCTCCTGTGTGATACTGATTGCTGAGCTGTGTATCTAATACTATCCTGTGTGATACTGACTGCTGAGCCGTGTATCTAATCCTCTCCTGTGTGATACTGACTGCTGAGCCGTGTATCTAATCCTATCCTGTGTGATACTGACTGCTGAGCTGTGTATCTAATCCTATCCTGTGTGATACTGTCTCCTGAGCCGTGCATCTAATCCTATCCTGTGTGATACTGACTGCTGAGCCGTGTATCTAATCCTTTCCTGTGTGATACTGTCTGCTGAGCCGTGTATCTAATCCTATCCTGTGTGATACTGACTGCTGAGCAGTGTATCTAATCCTATCCTGTGTGATACTGACTGCTGAGCCGTGTATCTAATCCTCTCCTGTGTGATACTGACTGCTGAGCTGTGTATCTAATCCTCTCCTGTGTGATACTGTCTGCTGAGCCGTGTATCTAATCCTATCCTGTGTGATACTGTCTGCTGAGCCGTGTATCTAATCCTATCCTGTGATACTGACTGCTGAGCCGTGTATCTAATCCTTTCCTGTGTGATACTGTCTGCTGAGCCGTGTATCTAATCCTATCCTGTGTGATACTGACTGCTGAGCAGTGTATCTAATCCTATCCTGTGTGATACTGACTGCTGAGCCGTGTATCTAATCCTCTCCTGTGTGATACTGACTGCTGAGCTGTGTATCTAATCCTCTCCTGTGTGATACTGTCTGCTGAGCCGTGTATCTAATCCTATCCTGTGATACTGACTGCTGAGCCGTGTATCTAATCCTCTCCTGTGTGATACTGACTGCTGAGCCGTGTATCTAATCCTCTCCTGTGTGATACTGACTGCTGAGCCGTGTATCTAATCCTCTCCTGTGTGATACTGACTGCTGGGCTGTGTACCTAATCCTCTCCTGTGTGATACTGACTGCTGAGCCGTGTATCTTATCCTCTTCTGTGTGATACTGTCTGCTGAGCTGTGGATCTAATCCTCTCCTGTGTGATATTGACTGCTGAGCCGTGTATCTAATCCTCTCCTGTGTGATACTGTCTCCTGACCCGTGTATCTAATCCTATCCTGTGTGATACTGACTGCTGAGCTGTGTATCTAATCCTTTCCTGTGTGATACTGACAGCTGAGCTGTGTATCTAATCCTATCCTGTGTGATACTGACTGCTGAGCCGTGTATCTAATCCTATCCTCTGTGATACTGTCTGCCGAGCTGTGTATCTAATCCTCTCCTGTGTGATACTGACTGCTGAGCTGTGTATCTAATCCTATCCTGTGTCATACTGACTGCTGAGCCGTGTATCTAATCCTCTCCTGTGTGATACTGACTGCTGAGCTGTGTATCTAATCCTCTCCTGTGTGATACTGTCTGCTGAGCCGTGTATCTAATCCTATCCTGTGATACTGACTGCTGAGCCGTGTATCTAATCCTCTCCTGTGTGATACTGACTGCTGAGCCGTGTATCTAATCCTCTCCTGTGTGATACTGACTGCTGAGCCGTGTATCTAATCCTCTCCTGTGTGATACTGACTGCTGGGCTGTGTATCTAATCCTATCCTGTATGATACTGTCTGCTGAGCAGTGCATCTAATCCTATCCTGTGTGATACTGACTGCTGAGCCATGTATCTAATCCTCTCCTGTGTGATACTGTCTGCTGAGCCGTGTACCTAATCCTCTCCTGTGTGATACTGACTGCTGAGCCGTGTATCTTATCCTCTTCTGTGTGATACTGTCTGCTGAGCTGTGGATCTAATCCTCTCCTGTGTGATATTGACTGCTGAGCCGTGTATCTAATCCTCTCCTGTGTGATACTGTCTCCTGACCCGTGTATCTAATCCTATCCTGTGTGATACTGACTGCTGAGCTGTGTATCTAATCCTTTCCTGTGTGATACTGACAGCTGAGCTGTGTATCTAATCCTATCCTGTGTGATACTGACTGCTGAGCCGTGTATCTAATCCTATCCTCTGTGATACTGTCTGCCGAGCTGTGTATCTAATCCTCTCCTGTGTGATACTGATTGCTGAGCTGTGTATCTAATCCTATCCTGTGTGATACTGACTGCTGAGCCGTGTATCTAATCCTCTCCTGTGTGATACTGACTGCTGAGCCGTGTATCTAATCCTTTCCTGTGTGATACTGACTGCTGAGCTGTGTATCTAATTCTCTCCTGTGTGATACTGACTGCTGAGCCGTGTATCTAATCCTCTCCTGTGAGATACTGCCTGCTGCTCCACCATACTGGCTTAGATGCGTCTCCAGCGGTGGACACATGGACACTACAGTCCACTCCCCTGCGGATGACACGCTGCTCCCGGTCCCTCCGGTCCTGATAACGGTACAAATCCTCCAAAAAAAACAACACAACTCCAGATTCTCTTCGCCCTCCTAGCCCCCCACCCCGCAGGCTGAGGAGCCCACCATGGAGGCTGAGGAGTCCACCCCGCAGGCTGAGGAGCCCACCATGGAGGCTGAGGAGTCCACCCCGCAGGCTGAGGAGCCCACCATGGAGGCTGAGGAGCCCACCCCGCAGGTTGAGGAGCCCACCATGGAGGCTGAGGAGCCCACCCCGCAAGTTGAGGAGCCCACCATGGAGGCTGAGGAGCCCACCCCGTAGGCTGAGGAGCCCACCATGGAGGCTGAGGAGCCTACGCCGCAGGCTGCGGAGCCCACCATGGAGGCTGAGGAGCCCACCCCGCAGGCAGAGGAGCCCACCATGGAGTCTGAGGAGCCCACCATGGAGGCTGAGGAGCCCACCCTGCAGGCTGAGGAGCCCACCATGGAGGCTGAGGAGCCCACCATGGAGGCACTCAAGGTCTATTTACATGGACTCAGGAGAGCTGACAGGAGGAACTAATGAGGACACGTGATCCCTAATAAAGCGTTGTGCACGTACATTATGTGGCAGGAATGTTCTGTGGTATTCCAGGTATTTCTGTAAAGCTACATTTAATCGTCCTAAAAAATTGTCTGGAGACTTCTCCCCCCAACAGGATCTCACCCACAAGGGAAATTAGGGGCAGACTAAAGGAAAAAATGTCCAAAACAGATCGTGACAAAACGGCCCATGCCTCGGGCGGCAGTTTACCAAGGGGGCGGCTGCCTCTCCCTAAATTATGGTGCACTTTTAGGTCACCCCACTCCCGGCTGCCCCGACCCCCTGCTGCTCCACCTATCTGGTGTCACCTATTGTCCTCCCTCTCTTTACCCTAAATATAAACTCTAAGTGCGTGATGATTTCATTCGGGTGGGTTGAGAAAAAAAAAAAAAAGAGTGGGCATGTTAAATAATGTTGACATGTAATCCTCCTGTTCTCAGGGGTGATGGCAGCAGCCCCCTCACCTCTGCCAGGTATCACAGCACCTTCATGCTGATGGTTTCCATTTATCAAATTGATTTTAACTACCAGTCAGCCCCATAATAAACCATGGCGATTGGCGGGCGGACGTAATCTGGTTGGTTGATGTAGCCGCTAATGCCCTCCATAATAAACTATTTTATGGCATCAGCGCCGCCGTGTTACACTTTACCCGTGTTTCGGTATTGTAAAGAGCAAGGTGCACCGTGGGTGACAGAGCCGTTAACCAGTTATTCACCCCACAGAATACTTACATCTGCATCTGGGAAAGCTGGGTAACAACCAAAAGAATTACCCAGCTTTCCAATAAATCCTGGAAAAGACAAGAGAATGAGGCTGCAACCATCACTTGGAGCTTGGACAAGTATAATGAACACTAGCACATAAGTGATCGTCACAGACTACAATGACCAGTCAAGTGTTATAATCTGGCAGCAGAATTATCAGACCCAAGAAAGTAGTGAAATTATCAAAATCAACATGAATTGCAGTACCTTAAGCAGCCTGCGGGAGTGCTGCAGTTTTTTATCACTCATCTACAAGTTTAAAGTAGCACACAGTGCCCCTTGAGGCTGTGGTAGGTATTGCATCCTATTATAAAATGTCATGTAATAGGGTAACCCATGATCCTATCCCCATATCGGACACCTACATAGTATTATGGGGGCAGTCATAAAGGACATCAAGTCAGTCAACCCACAGAAGAGCAGGATGGCTGATAATAGGGAGGTTACAGGCAAGACAAAGGTCAGGACAGGAAGCAGGACCGATGTAGGGTTAAAGGTCAGCAATAATAATGGCTGATAGCAGAGAACAAAAGATTGCATTAAACTGCATAGGCGATAAATTGCCAGGTTAGTGTCTCTTTAAGAATTCATGAAGCAGCAGGTAACATATTTACAACCAAAGAGAAGAGAAAACGTTACTATGTTGCAAAAGTCCACACACCTCAAAAGCCCCTCACAGCAGCACAGGACAGGAGCAGCGGTCACAGCAGAGGAAAGGAGCAGTCAGATGTCTCATTGACAGAGGACCGAGCAGCGCCGCTCCCAGCTACGACTAAAGGATCATTCATCTGACAAGAAAATAGGGGAGAGGAGGCGGGAAGAGAGGAGGAGGCAGGAGAGGGACATCTGAGAGAAGCCACAGACCCAGGATAGCCCAGGACCCCCAAACGTCATCTAATGCGCCCCTAAATCATAGCACCCCATGTGCTCCAAAAGTTACTGAAAGCAACCCACCAAAAATGAGGTTGAGTAGAACCATCAAACAGAGCGACAAAGATCCGGAGTTACATCCTGTATTATACTCCAGAGCTGCACTCACTATTCTGCTGGAGCAGTCACTGTGTACATACATTACATTACTGATCCTGAGTTACCACCTGTATTATACTCCAGAGCTGCACTCACTATTCTGCTGGTGTAGTCACTGTGTACATACATTACATTACTGATCCTGAGTTACATCCTGTATTATACTCCAGAGCTGCACTCACTATTCTGCTGGAGCAGTCACTGTGTACATACAGTACATTACTGATCCTGAGTTACCACCTGTATTATACTCCAGAGCTGCACTCACTATTCTGCTGGTGTAGTCACTGTGTACATACATTACATTACTGACCCCGAGTTACCTCCTGTATTATAATCCAGGGCTGCACTCACTATTCTGCTGGTGCAGTCACTGTGAACATACATTACATTACTGACCCTGAGTTACCTCCTGTATTATAATCCAGGGCTGCACTCACTATTCTGCTGGTGCAGTCACTGTGAACATACATTACATTACTGGTCCTGAGTTACATCCTGTATTATACTCCAGAGCTGCACTCACTATTCTGCTGGTGCAGTCACTGTGAACATACATTACATTACTGACCCTGAGTTACCTCCTGTATTATAATCCAGGGCTGCACTCACTATTCTGCTGGTGCAGTCACTGTGAACATACATTACATTACTGATCCTGAGTTACATCCTGTATTATACCCCAGAGCTGCACTCACTATTCTGCTGTGCAGTCACTGTGAACATACATTACATTACTGATCCTGAGTTACATCCTGTATTATACCCCAGAGCTGCACTCACTATTCTGCTGGTGCAGTCACTGTGAACATACATTACATTACTGACCCTGAGTTACCTCCTGTATTATAATCCAGGGCTGCACTCACTATTCTGCTGGTGCAGTCACTGTGAACATACATTACATTACTGATCCTGAGTTACATCCTGTATTATACCCCAGAGCTGCACTCACTATTCTGCTGTGCAGTCACTGTGAACATACATTACATTACTGATCCTGAGTTACATCCTGTATTATACCCCAGAGCTGCACTCACTATTCTGCTGTGCAGTCACTGTGTACATACAGTACATTACTGATCCTGAGTTACATCCTGTATTATACCCCAGAGCTGCACTCACTATTCTGCTGGTGCAGTCACTGTGAACATACATTACATTACTGACCCTGAGTTACCTCCTGTATTATAATCCAGGGCTGCACTCACTATTCTGCTGGTGCAGTCACTGTGAACATACATTACATTACTGACCCTGAGTTACCTCCTGTATTATAATCCAGGGCTGCACTCACTATTCTGCTGGTGCAGTCACTGTGAACATACATTACATTACTGATCCTGAGTTACATCCTGTATTATACCCCAGAGCTGCACTCACTATTCTGCTGTGCAGTCACTGTGAACATACATTACATTACTGATCCTGAGTTACCACCTGTATTATACTCCAGAGCTGCACTCACTATTCTGCTGGTGTAGTCACTGTGTACATACATTACATTACTGATCCTGAGTTACCTCCTGTATTATACCCCAGAGCTGCGCTCACTATTCTGCTGGTGCAGTCACTGTGTACATACATTACATTACTGATCCTGAGTTACATCCTGTATTATACTCCAGAGCTGCACTCACTATTCTGCTGGTGCAGTCACTGTGTACATACATTACATTACTGATCCGGAGTTACATCCTGTATTATACCCCAGAGCTGCACTCACTATTCTGCTGGTGCAGTCACTGTGTACATACATTACATTACTGATCCGGAGTTACATCCTGTATTATACCCCAGAGCTGCACTCACTATTCTGCTGGTGTAGTCACTGTGTACATACATTACATTACTGATCCTGAGTTACCTCCTGTATTATACCCCAGAGCTGCGCTCACTATTCTGCTGGTGCAGTCACTGTGTACATACATTACATTACTGATCCTGAGTTACCTCCTGTATTATACCCCAGAGCTGCACTCACTATTCTGCTGGTGCAGTCACTGTGTACATACATTACATTACTGATCCGGAGTTACATCCTGTATTATACCCCAGAGCTGCACTCACTATTCTGCTGGTGTAGTCACTGTGTACATACATTACATTACTGATCCGGAGTTACATCCTGTATTATACCCCAGAGCTGCACTCCCTATTCTGCTGGTGCAGTCACTGTGTACATACATTACATTACTGATCCGGAGTTACATCCTGTATTATACCCCAGAGCTGCACTCACTATTCTGCTGGTGTAGTCACTGTGTACATACATTACATTACTGATCCTGAGTTACCTCCTGTATTATACCCCAGAGCTGCGCTCACTATTCTGCTGGTGCAGTCACTGTGTACATACATTACATTACTGATCCTGAGTTACATCCTGTATTATACTCCAGAGCTGCACTCACTATTCTGCTGGTGCAGTCACTGTGTACATACATTACATTACTGATCCGGAGTTACCTCCTGTATTATACTCCAGAGCTGCACTCACTATTCTGCTGGTGCAGTCACTGTGTACATACATTACATTACTGATCCTGAGTTACATCCTGTATTATACCCCAGAGCTGCACTCACTATTCTGCTGGAGCAGTCACTGAGTATATACATTACATTACTGATCCTGAGTTACCTCCTGTATTATATTCCAGAGCTGCACTCACTATTCTGCTGGTGCGGTCACTGTGTACATACATTACATTACTGATCCTGAGTTACATCCTGTATTATACTCCAGAGCTGCACTCACTATTCTGCTGGTGCAGTCACTGTGTACATACATTACATTACTGATCCTGAGTTACATCCTGTATTATACTCCAGAGCTGCACTCACTATTCTGCTGGTGCAGTCACTGTGTACATACATTACATTACTGATCCTGAGTTACATCCTGTATTATACTCCAGAGCTGCACTCACTATTCTGCTGGTGCAGTCACTGTGTACATACATTACATTACTGATCCTGAGTTACATCCTGTATTCTACCCCAGAGCTGCACTCACTATTCTGCTGGTGCAGTCACTGAGTACATACATTACATTACTGATCCTGAGTTACATCCTGTATTATACCCCAGAGCTGCACTCACTATTCTGCTGGAGCAGTCACTGAGTATATACATTACATTACTGATCCTGAGTTACCTCCTGTATTATATTCCAGAGCTGCACTCACTATTCTGCTGGTGCAGTCACTGTGTACATACATTACATTACTGATCCTGAGTTACATCCTGTATTATACTCCAGAGCTGCACTCACTATTCTGCTGGTGCAGTCACTGTGTACATACATTACATTACTGATCCTGAGTTACATCCTGTATTATACCCCAGAGCTGCACTCACTATTCTGCTGGTGCAGTCACTGTGTACATACATTACATTACTGATCCTGAGTTACATCCTGTATTATACTCCAGAGCTGCACTCACTATTCTGCTGGTGCAGTCACTGTGTACATACATTACATTACTGATCCTGAGTTACATCCTGTATTATACCCCAGAGCTGCACTCACTATTCTGCTGGTGCAGTCACTGTGTACATACATTACTGATCCTGAGTTACACCCTGTATTATACTCCAGAGCTGCACTCACTATTCTGCTGGTGCAGTCACTGTGTACATACATTACATTACTGATACTGAGTTACATCCTGTATTATACTCCAGAGCTGCACTCACTATTCTGCTGGTGCGGTCACTGTGTACATACATTACATTACTGATACTGAGTTACATCCTGTATTATACTCCAGAGCTGTCCTTCCCGCTAGATTTGAAGACTGGACGTTGTAAAATCACAGTCAGCCATATTGGTGGGACTGCATTTTAGGTAAGGTTTTCATCTCAGGACCCCCGCTTTTCTATTCAGACGCCACTTCCTGTCTGAAATATAGTACTACACTACAGTGGTACACACCATGCAAATTATGTTTTGTAGTGCGTCACCTACTGGATGAACGAGGTACTGCGTGCTATTTAAATGATGCTGCTGGCACATTACCGCCTTGTAATAGGGAGATCTCTGACCACCCAAATTATTCTGCCCCCTCAGCTATAGTCCGTACGGTGCTACTAATTGCATCAGATCCAGCTCCCCGGCAGTGGAGGGGTTACAGAGTTCTGCACCCTGCACAGGTGGGGTGGCCTCTGACCCCATTCTCTCTGGAGGAGATATAGACATTGGGAAACCCTTGCATGGGTCATGGCTCATGGATCAATCACCTGTGACTGAGAGCGCTGGCAGCAGACCAACAGATTGTGACATTACTAGAGACTGCTCTGTGCCCAGAATGTGCAGGGGGAATGTGCGCCCCCTGCTGGTACCAAAGGTTGTAAGTACAGTATACAGATTATGGGATAAATCCAGTGGTGAATATAAAAAGTCACAGATCAGCCTGCTCCACAGACGATGACATCACCAACCAATCACAGATCAGCCTGCTCCCCAGTCGATGACATCACCAGCCAATCACAGATCAGCCTGCTCCAGGAGAAGGGCGTCCATAAGTATATATTACTATACCACACTGAGGAGAAGGGCGGCCATATTACTATATATATTACTATATCACACTGAGGAGAAGGGCGGCCATATTACTATATATATTACTATATCACACTGAGGAGAAGAGCGACCATATTACTATATATATTACTATATCACACTGAGGAGAAGGGCGGCCATATTACTATATATATTACTATATCACACTGAGGAGAAGGGCGGCCATATTACTATATATATTACTATATCACACTGAGGAGAAGGGCGGCCATATTACTATATATATTACTATATCACACTGAGGAGAAGGGCGACCATATTACTATATATATTACTATATCACACTGAGGAGAAGGGCGGCCATATTACTATATATATTACTATATCACACTGAGGAGAAGGGCGGCCATATTACTATATACATTACTATATCACACTGAGGAGAAGGGCGACCATATTACTATATATATTACTATATCACACTGAGGAGAAGGGCGGCCATATTACTATATATATTACTATATCACACTGAGGAGAAGGGCGGCCATATTACTATATATATTACTATATCACACTGAGGAGAAGGGCGGCCATATTACTATATATATTACTATATCACACTGAGGAGAAGGGCGGCCATATTACTATATACATTACTATATCACACTGAGGAGAAGGGCGGCCATATTACTATATATATTACTATATCACACTGAGGAGAAGGGCGGCCATATTACTATATATATTACTATATCACACTGAGGAGAAGGGCGGCCATATTACTATATATATTACTATATCACACTGAGGAGAAGGGCGGCCATATTACTATATATATTACTATATCACACTGAGGAGAGGGGAGGCCATATTACTATATATATTACTATATCTTCACTGAGGAGAAGGGCGGCCATATTACTATATATATTACTATATTACACTGAGGAGAAGGGCGGCCATATTACTATATATAATACTATATCACACTGAGGAGAAGGACGGCCATATTACTATATATATTACTATATCACACTGAGGAGAGGGGCGGCCATATTACTATATATATTACTATATCACACTGAGGAGAAGGGCGACCATATTACTATATATATTACTATATCACACTGAGGAGAAGGGCGGCCATATTACTATATATATTACTATATCACACTGAGGAGAAGGGCGGCCATATTACTATATATATATTACTATATCACACTGAGGAGAAGGGCGGCCATATTACTATATATATTACTATATCACACTGAGGAGAAGGGCAGCCATATTACTATATATAATACTATATCACACTGAGGAGAAGGGCGGCCATATTACTATATATATTACTATATCACACTGAGGAGAAGGGCGGCCATATTACTATATATATTACTATATCACACTGAGGAGAAGGGCGGCCATATTACTATATATATTACTATATCACACTGAGGAGAAGGGCGGCCATATTACTATATATATTACTATAGCACACTGAGGAGAAGAGCGGCCATATTACTATATATATTACTATATGACACTGAGAAGGGCGGCCATATTACTATATATATATTACTATATCACACTGAGGAAAAGGGCGGCCATATTACTATATATATTACTATATCACACTGAGGAGAAGGGCGACCATATTACTATATATATATTACTATATCACACTGAGGAGAGGGGCGGCCATATTACTATATATATTACTATATCACACTGAGGAGAAGGGCGACCATATTACTATATATATTACTATATCACACTGAGGAGAAGGGCGGCCATATTACTATATATATTACTATATCACACTGAGGAGAAGAGCGGCCATATTACTATATATATTACTATATGACACTGAGAAGGGCGGCCATATTACTATATATATATTACTATATCACACTGAGGAAAAGGGCGGCCATATTACTATATATATTACTATATCACACTGAGGAGAAGGGCGACCATATTACTATATATATATTACTATATCACACTGAGGAGAGGGGCGGCCATATTACTATATATATTACTATATCACACTGAGGAGAAGGGCGACCATATTACTATATATATTACTATATCACACTGAGGAGAAGGGCGGCCATATTACTATATATATTACTATATCACACTGAGGAGAAGGGCGGCCATATTACTATATATATATTACTATATCACACTGAGGAGAAGGGCGGCCATATTACTATATATATTACTAGATCACACTGAGGAGAAGGGCGACCATATTACTATATATATTACTATATCTTCACTGAGGAAAAGGGCGGCCATATTACTATATATATTACTATATCACACTGAGGAGAAGGGCGGCCATATTACTATATATAATACTATATCACACTGAGGAGAAGAGCTACCATATTGCTATATATATTACTATATCACACTGAGGAGAAGGGCGGCCATATTACTATATATAATACTATATCACACTGAGGAGAAGGGCGGCCATATTACTATATATATTACTATATCACACTGAGGAGAAGGGCGGCCATATTACTATATATATTACTATATCACACTGAGGAGAAGGGCGGCCATATTACTATATATATTACTATATCACACTGAGGAGAAGGGCGGCCATATTACTATATATATTACTATAGCACACTGAGGAGAAGAGCGGCCATATTACTATATATATTACTATATGACACTGAGAAGGGCGGCCATATTACTATATATATATTACTATATCACACTGAGGAAAAGGGCGGCCATATTACTATATATATTACTATATCACACTGAGGAGAAGGGCGACCATATTACTATATATATATTACTACATCACACTGAGGAGAAGGGCGGCCATATTACTATATATATTACTATATCACACTGAGGAGAAGAGCTACCATATTACTATATATATATTACTACATCACACTGAGGAGAAGAGCGGCCATATTACTATATATATTACTACATCACACTGAGGAGAAGGGCGGCCATATTACTATATATATATTACTACATCACACTGAGGAGAAGGGCGGCCATATTACTATATATATTACTATATCACACTGAGGAGAAGGGCGGCCATATTACTATATATATTACTATATCACACTGAGGAGAAGGGCGGCCATATTACTATATATATTACTATATCACACTGAGGAGAAGGGCGGCCATATTACTATATATATTACTATATCACACTGAGGAGAAGGGCGGCCATATTACTATATATATTACTATATCACACTGAGGAGAAGAGCGGCCATATTACTATATATATTACTATATCACACTGAGGAGAAGAGCGACCATATTACTATATATATTACTATAGCACACTGAGGAGAAGAGCGACCATATTACTATATATATTACTATATCACACTGAGGAAAAGGGCGGCCATATTACTATATATATTACTATATCACACTGAGGAGAAGGGCGGCCATATTACCGTCCATCTGGGTAATCGGTACTCGAACGCGTCCGCTCTTTGCCATTCCTTACATTGGCTGCCCATTCATTATAGGATCCAATTCAAAGTACTTGTTCTCACCCACAAAGCTCTCCACAGTGCGGCACCCCCTTACATCTCTTCTCTCATTTCTGTCTATCGGCCTAGCCGATCGCTGCGCTCTGCAAACGACTTTCGACTAACCTCTGCACTAATCCGTACCTCCCACTCCCGACTCCAAGACTTCTCCCGTGCTGCTCTTATCCTCTGGAATGCTCTACCCCAAGAAATCAGGACTATCCACAATTTGCATAGTTTTAGGCGCTCCCTCAAAACACACCTGTTCAGAGCGGCCTATCACATTCACTAATCAAAGTCATTCTCTGTGTAAGTGTGCGTGTGTAGCCCATTCACTATCTCCATCCATCCTTCACTCCCGCAAGATGGCTGGACCTTCATTGTAAATACACCATTGTAAATACACACCTGTACTCTGTATCTCCCTCACCTCAATGTAGATTGTACGCTCTCACGAGCAGGGTCGTCTTATTTCGTCTTATTTTGCTTTAATTATTGTATTGTTAGCGTTGTTACTTATGACTTGTGTTTTGAAACTGTTAAACTGTAAAGCGCTGCGGAATATGTTGGCGCTATATAAATAAAGATTATTATTATTATTATTATTATTATTATTATTATTACTATATATATTACTATATCTTCACTGAGGAGAAGGGCGGCCATATTACTATATATATTACTATATCACACTGAGGAGAAGGGCGGCCATATTACTATATATATTACTATATCACACAGAGGAGAAGGGTGGCCATATTACTATATATATTACTATATCACACTGAGGAGAAGGGCGGCCATATTACTATATATATTACTAAATCACACTGAGGAGAAGGGCGGCCATATTACTATATATATTACTATATCACACTGAGGAGAAGGGCGGCCATATTACTATATATATTACTATATCACACGGAGGAGAAGGGCGGCCATATTACTTTATATATTACTATATCACACTGAGGAGAAGGACGGCCATATTACTATATATATTACTATATCACACTGAGTAGAAGGGCGGCCATATTACTATATATATTACTATATCACACTGAGGAGAAGGGCGTCCATATTACTATATATATTACTATATCACATTGAGAAGGGCGGCCATATTACTATATATATTACTATATCACACTGAGGAGAAGGGAGGCCATATTACTATATATATTACTGTATCACACTGAGGAGAAGGGAGGCCATATTACTATATATATTACTATATCACACTGAGGAGAAGGGCGGCCATATTACTATATATATTACTATATCACACGGAGGAGAAGGGCGGCCATATTACTTTATATATTACTATATCACACTGAGGAGAAGGACGGCCATATTACTATATATATTACTATATCACACTGAATTGAAGGGCGGCCATATTACTATATATATTACTATATCACACTGAGGAGAAGGGAGGCCATATTACTATATATATTACTATATCACACTGAGGAGAAGGGAGGCCATATTACTATATATATTACTATATCACACTGAGGAGAAGGGAGGCCATATTACTATATATATTACTATATCACACTGAGGAGAAGAGCGGCCATATTACTATATATATTACTATATCACACTGAGGAGAAGGCGGCCATATTACTATATATATTACTATATCACACTGAGGAGAAGGGCGGCCATATTACTATATATATTACTATATCACACTGAGGAGAAGGGCGGCCATATTACTATATATATTACTATATCACACTGAGGAGAAGGCGGCCATATTACTATATATATTACTATATCACACTGAGGAGAAGGGCGGCCATATTACTATATATATTACTATATCACACTGAGGAGGAGGGCAGCCATATTACTATATATATTACTATATCACACTGAGTAGAAGGGCGGCCATATTACTATATATATTACTATATCACACTGAGGAGAAGGGCGGCCATATTACTATATATTACTATATCACACTGAGGAGAAGGGCGGCCATATTACTATATCACACTGAGGAGAACGGCGGCCATATTACTATATATATTACTATATCACACTGAGGAGAAGGGCGGCCATATTACTATAAATATTACTATATCACGATTGAGAAGAGCGGCCATATTACTATATATATTACTATATCACACTGAGGAGAAGGGCGGCCATATTACTATATATATTACTATATCACACTGAGGAGAAGAGCGGCCATATTACTATATATATTTCTATATCACACTGAGGAGAAGGGCGTCCATATTACTATATATATTACTATATCACACTGAGGAGAAGGGCGGCCATATTACTATATATATTACTATATCACACTAAGGAGAAGGGCGGTCATATTACTATATATATATTACTATATCACACTGAGGAGAAGAGCGGCCATATTACTATATATATTACTATATCACACTGAGGAGAAGGGCGGCCATATTACTACATATATTACTATATCACACTGAGGAGAAGGGCGGCCATATTATTATATATGTTACTATATCACACTGAGGAGAAGGGCGGCCATATTACTATATATATTACTATATCACACTGAGGAGAAGAGCGGCCATATTACTATATATATTTCTATATCACACTGAGGAGAAGGGCGTCCATATTACTATATATATTACTATATCACACTGAGGAGAAGGGCGGCCATATTACTATATATATTACTATATCACACTAAGGAGAAGGGCGGTCATATTACTATATATATATTACTATATCACACTGAGGAGAAGAGCGGCCATATTACTATATATATTACTATATCACACTGAGGAGAAGGGCGGCCATATTACTACATATATTACTATATCACACTGAGGAGAAGGGCGGCCATATTATTATATATGTTACTATATCACACTGAGGAGAAGGGCGGCCATATTACTATATATATTACTATATCACACTGAGGAGAAGAGCGGCCATATTACTATATATATTACTATATCACACTGAGGAGAAGAGCGACCATATTACTACATATATTACTATATCACACTGAGGAGAAGAGCGACTATATTACTATATATATTACTATATCACACTGAGGAGAAGAGCGGCCATATTACTATAGATATTACTATATCACACTGAGGAGAAGAGCGACCATATTACTATATATATTACTATATCACACTGAGGAGAAGAGCGACCATATTACTATATATATTACTATATCACACTGAGGAGAAGAGCGACCATATTACTATAGATATTACTATATCACACTGAGGAGAAGAGCGACCATATTACTATATATATTACTATATCACACTGAGGAGAAGAGCGACCATATTACTATAGATATTACTATATCACACTGAGGAGAAGAGCGACCATATTACTATATATATTACTATATAACACTGAGGAGAAGAGCGACCATATTACTATATATATTACTATATCACATTGAGGACAAGAGCGGCCATATTACTATATATATTTCTATATCACACTGAGGAGAAGGACGGCCATATTACTATATATATTACTATATCACATCTGAGGAGAAGGGCGGCCATATTACTATATATATTACTATATCACACTGAGGAGAAGGGCGGCCATATTACTATATATATTACTATATCACACTGAGGAGAAGAGCGACCATATTACTATATATATTACTATATCACACTGAGGAGAAGGGCGGCCATATTACTATATATATTACTATATCACATCTGAGGAGAAGAGCGACCATATTACTGTATATATTACTATATCACACTGAGGAGAAGGGAGGCCATATTACTATATATATTACTATATCACACTGAGTAGAAGGGCGGCCATATTACTATATATATTACTATATCACACTGAGGAGAAGGGCGGCCATATTACTATATATTACTATATCACATCTGAGGAGAAGGGCGGACATATTACTATATATATTTCTATATCACACTGAGGAGAAGGGCGGCCATATTACTATATATATTACTATATCACATCTGAGGAGAAGGGCGGCCATATTACTATATATATTTCTATATCACACTGAGGAGAAGGGCGGCCATATTACTATATATATTACTATATCACATCTGAGGAGAAGAGCGACCATATTACTGTATATATTACTATATCACACTGAGGAGAAGGGTGGCCATATTACTATATATATTACTATATCACACTGAGTAGAAGGGCGGCCATATTACTATATATATTACTATATCACACTGAGGATAAGAGCGACCATATTACTATATATATTACTATATCACATCTGAGGAGAAGAGCGACCATATTACTATATATATTACTTTATCACACTGAGGAGAAGAGCGACCATATTACTATATATATTACTATATCACACTGAGGAGAAGAGCGACCATATTACTATATATATTAATATATCACACTGAGGAGAAGAGCGGCCATATTACTATATATATTACTATATCACATCTGAGAAGGGCGGCCATATTACTATATATATTCCTATATCACACTGAGGAGAAGGGCGGCCATATTACTATATATATTACTATATCACACTGAGGAGAAGGGCGGCCATATTACTATATATATTACTATATCACACTGAGGAGAAGGGCGGCCATATTATTATATATATTACTATATCACACTGAGGAGAAGGGCGGCCATAATACTATATATATTTCTATATCACACTGAGGAGAAGGGCCGCCATATTACTATATCACACTGAGGAGAAGGGAGGCCATATTACTATATATATTACTATATCACACTGAGGAGAAGAGCAGCCATATTACTGTATATATTACTATATCACACTGAGGAGAAGGGCGGCCATATTACTATATATTACTATATCACACTGAGGAGAAGGGCGGCCATATTACTATATCACATTGAGGAGAAGGGCGGCCATATTACTATATATATTACTATATCACACTGAGGAGTAGAGCGACCATATTACTATATATATTACTATATCACACTGAGGAGAAGAGCGACCATATTACTATATATATATTACTATATCACACTGAGGAGAAGAGCGACCATATTACTATATATATTACTATATCACATTGAGGAGAAGAGCGACCATATTACTATATATATTAATATATCACACTGAGGAGAAGAGCGGCCATATTACTATATATATTACTATATCACATCTGAGAAGGGCGGCCATATTAGTATATATATTACTATATAACACTGAGGAGAAGGGCGGCCATATTACTATATATATTACTATATCACACTGAGGAGAAGGGCGGCCATATTACTATATATATTACTATATCACACTGAGGAGAAGGGCGGCCATATTACTATATATATTACTATATCAAACTGAGGAGAAGGGCGGCCATATTACTATATATATTACTATATCACACTGAGGAGAAGGGTGGCCATATTACTATATATATTACTATATCACACTGAGGAGAAGGGAGGCCATATTACTATATATATTACTATATCACACTGAGGAGAAGAGCAGCCATATTACTATATATATTACTATATCACACTGAGCAGAAGGGCGGCCATATTACTATATAGTACTATATCACACTGAGGAGAAGGGCGGCCATATTACTATATCACATTGAGGAGAAGGGCGGCCATATTACTATATATATTACTATATCACACTGAGGAGAAGGGCGGCCATATTACTATATATATTACTACATCACACTGAGGAGAAGGGCGGCCATATTACTATATATATTACTATATCACACTGAGGAGAAGGGCGGCCATATTACTATATATATTACTATATCACACTGAGGAGAAGAGTGACCATATTACAATATATATTACTATATCACACTGAAGAGAAGAGCGACCATATTACTATATATATTACTATATCACACTGAGGAGAAGAGCGACCATATTACTATATATATTACTATATCACACTGAGGACAAGAGCGGCCATATTACTATATATATTTCTATATCACACTGAGGAGAAGGGCGGCCATATTACTATATATATTACTATATCACATCTGAGAAGGGGGGCCATATTACTATATATATTACTATATCACACTGAGGAGAAGGGCGGCCATATTACTATATATATTACTATATCACACTGAGGAGAAGAGCGGCCATATTACTATATATATATTACTATATCACACTGAGGAGAAGAGCGACCATATTACTATATATATTACTATATCACACTGAGGAGAAGAGCGACCATATTACTATATATATTAATATATCACACTGAGGAGAAGAGCGGCCATAATACTATATATATTACTATATCACATCTGAGAAGGGCGGCCATATTACTATATATATTATTATATCACACTGAGGAGAAGGGCGGCCATATTACTATATATATTACTATATCCCACTGAGGAGAAGGGTGGCCATATTACTATATATATGTTACTATATCACACTGAGGAGAAGGGCGGCCATATTGCTACATATATTACTAAATCACACTGAGGAGAAGGGCGGCCATATTACTATATATATTACTACATCACACTGAGGAGAAGGGCGGCCATATTACTATATATATTACTATATCACACTGAGGAGAAGGGCGGCCATATTACTATATATATTACTATATCACACTGAGGAGAAGGGCGGCCATATTACTATATATATTACTATATCACAATGAGGAGAAGGGCGGCCATATTACTATATATATTACTATATCACACGGAGGAGAAGGGCGGCCATATTACTATATATATTACTACATCACACTGAGGAGAAGGGCGGCCATATTACTATATATATTACTATATCACACTGAGGAGAAGGGCGGCCATATTACTATATATATTACTATATCACACTGAGGAGAAGAGTGACCATATTACTGTATATATTACTATATCACACTGAAGATTAGAGCGACCATATTACTATATATATTACTATATCACACTGAGGAGAAGAGCGACCATATTACTATATATATTACTATATCACACTGAGGACAAGAGCGGCTATATTACTATATATATTTCTATATCACACTGAGGAGAAGGGCGGCCATATTCCTATATATATTACTATATCACATCTGAGAAGGGCGGCCATATTACTATATATATTACTATATCACACTGAGGAGAAGGGCGGCCATATTACTATATATTACTATGTCACACTGAGGAGAAGAGCGGCCATATTACTATATATATATTACTATATCACACTGAGGAGAAGAGCGACCATATTACTATATATATTACTATATCACACTGAGGAGAAGAGCCACCATATTACTATATATATTAATATATCACACTGAGGAGAAGAGCGGCCATAATACTATATATATTACTATATCACATCTGAGAAGGGCGGCCATATTACTATATATATATTACTATATCACACTGAGGAGAAGGGCGGCCATATTACTATATATATTACTATATCCCACTGAGGAGAAGGGTGGCCATATTACTATATATATATTACTATATCACACTGAGGAGAAGGGCGGCCATATTGCTACATATATTACTAAATCACACTGAGGAGAAGGGCGGCCATATTACTATATATATTACTACATCACACTGAGGAGAAGGGCGGCCATATTACTATATATATTACTATATCACACTGAGGAGAAGGGCGGCCATATTACTATATATATTACTATGTCACACTGAGGAGAAGGGCGGCCATATTACTATATATATTACTATATCACAATGAGGAGAAGGGCGGCCATATTACTATATATATTACTATATCACACGGAGGAGAAGGGCGGCCATATTACTATATATATTACTACATCACACTGAGGAGAAGGGCGGCCATATTACTATATATTTACTATATCACACTGAGGAGAAGGGCGGCCATATTACTATATATTTTACTATATCACACTGAGGAGAAGAGTGACCATATTACTATATATATTACTATATCACACTGAAGAGAAGAGCGACCATATTACTATATATATTACTATATCACACTGAGGAGAAGAGCGACCATATTACTATATATATTACTATATCACACTGAGGACAAGAGCGGCCATATTACTATATATATTTCTATATCACACTGAGGAGAAGGGCGGCCATATTCCTATATATATTACTATATCACATCTGAGAAGGGCAGCCATATTACTATATATATTACTATATCACACTGAGGAGAAGGGCGGCCATATTACTATATATATTACTATATCACACTGAGGAGAAGAGCGGCCATATTACTATATATATATTACTATATCACACTGAGGAGAAGAGCGACCATATTACTATTTATATTACTATATCACACTGAGGAGAAGAGCGACCATATTACTATATATATTAATATATCACACTGAGGAGAAGGGCGACCATATTACTATATATATTACTATATCACACTGAGGAGAAGGGCGGCCATATTACTATATATATTACTATATCCCACTGAGGAGAAGGGTGGCCATATTGCTATATATATATTACTATATCACACTGAGGAGAAGGGCGGCCATATTACTACATATATTACTAAATCACACTGAGGAGAAGGGCGGCCATATTACTATATATATTACTACATCACACTGAGAAGGGCAGCCATGTTACTATATATATATTACTATATCAAACTGAGGAGAAGGGCGGCCATATTACTATATATATTACTATATCACACTGAGGAGAAGGGCGGCCATATTACTATATATATTACTATATCACACTGAGGAGAAGGGCGGCCATATTACTATATATATTACTATATCACACGGAGGAGAAGGGAGGCCATATTACTATATATATTACTATATCACATTGAGAAGGGCGGCCATATTACTATATATATTACTATATCATACTGAGAAGAAGGGCGGCCATATTACTATATATATTACTATATCACACTGAGGAGAAGAGCGGCCATATTACTATATATATTACTATATCACACTGAGGAGAAGGGCGGCCATATTACTATATATATTACTATATCACACTGAGGAGAAGGGCGGCCATATTACTATATATTACTATATCACACTGAGGAGAAGGGCGGCCATATTACTATATATATTACTATATCACACTGAGGAGAAGAGCAGCCATATTACTATATATATTACTATATCACACTGAGGAGAAGGGCGGCCATATTACTATATATTACTATATCACACTGAGGAGAAGGGCGGCCATATTACTATATCACACTGAGGAGAAGGGTGGCCATATTACTATATATATTACTATATCACACTGAGGAGAAGGGCGGCCATATTACTATATATATTACTATATCACGACTGAGGACAAGAGCGGCCATATTACTATATATATTTCTATATCACACTGAGGAGAAGGGGGGCCATATTACTATATATATTACTATATCACACTGAGGAGAAGGGCGGCCATATTACTATATATTACTATATCACACTGAGGAGAAGGGCGGTCATATTACTATATATATATTACTATATCACACTGAGGAGAAGAGCGGCCATATTACTATATATATTACTATATCACACTGAGGAGAAGGGCGGCCATATTACTATATATATAACTATATCACACTGAGGAGAAGGGGGGCCATATTACTATATATATTACTATATCACACTGAGGAGAAGGGCGGCCATATTACTATATATATTACTATATCACACTGAGGAGAAGAGCGACCATATTACTATATATATTACTATATCACACTGAGGAGAAGAGCGACCATATTACTATATATATTACTATATCACACTGAGGACAAGAGCGGCCATATTACTATATATATTTCTATATCACACTGAGGAGAAGGGCGGCCATATTACTATATATATTACTATATCACACTGAAGAGAAGGGCGGCCATATTACTATATATATTACTATATCAAACTGAGGACAAGAGCGGCCATATTACTATATATATTTCTATATCACACTGAGGAGAAGGGCGGCCATATTACTATATATATTACTATATCACACTGAGGAGAAGGGCGGCCATATTATATATATATTACTATATCACACTGAAGAGAAGGGCGGCCATATTACTATATATATTACTATATCACACTGAGGAGAAGGGCGGCCATATTACTATATATATTACTATATCACACTGAGGAGAAGAGCGGCCATTTTACTATATATATTACTATATCACACTGAGGAGAAGAGCGACCATATTACTATATATATTACTATATCACACTGAGTAGAAGAGCGACTATATTACTATATATATTACTATATCACACTGAGGAGAAGAGCGACCATATTACTATTTATATTACTATATCACACTGAGGAGAAGAGCGGCCATATTACTATATATATTACTATATCACACTGAGGAGAAGAGCGACCATATTACTATATATATTACTATATCACACTTAGGAGAAGGGCGGCCATATTACTATATATATTACTATATCACACTGAGGAGAAGGGCGGCCATATTACTATATATATTACTATATCACACGGAGGAGAAGGGAGGCCATATTACTATATATATTACTATATCACATTGAGAAGGGCGGCCATATTACTATATATATTACTATATCATACTGAGAAGAAGGGCGGCCATATTACTATATATATTACTATATCACACTGAGGAGAAGAGCGGCCATATTACTATATATATTACTATATCACACTGAGGAGAAGGGCGGCCATATTACTATATATATTACTATATCACACTGAGGAGAAGGGCGGCCATATTACTATATATTACTATATCACACTGAGGAGAAGGGCGGCCATATTACTATATATATTACTATATCACACTGAGGAGAAGAGCAGCCATATTACTATATATATTACTATATCACACTGAGGAGAAGGGCGGCCATATTACTATATATTACTATATCACACTGAGGAGAAGGGCGGCCATATTACTATATCACACTGAGGAGAAGGGTGGCCATATTACTATATATATTACTATATCACACTGAGGAGAAGGGCGGCCATATTACTATATATATTACTATATCACGACTGAGGACAAGAGCGGCCATATTACTATATATATTTCTATATCACACTGAGGAGAAGGGGGGCCATATTACTATATATATTACTATATCACACTGAGGAGAAGGGCGGCCATATTACTATATATTACTATATCACACTGAGGAGAAGGGCGGTCATATTACTATATATATATTACTATATCACACTGAGGAGAAGAGCGGCCATATTACTATATATATTACTATATCACACTGAGGAGAAGGGCGGCCATATTACTATATATATAACTATATCACACTGAGGAGAAGGGGGGCCATATTACTATATATATTACTATATCACACTGAGGAGAAGGGCGGCCATATTACTATATATATTACTATATCACACTGAGGAGAAGAGCGACCATATTACTATATATATTACTATATCACACTGAGGAGAAGAGCGACCATATTACTATATATATTACTATATCACACTGAGGACAAGAGCGGCCATATTACTATATATATTTCTATATCACACTGAGGAGAAGGGCGGCCATATTACTATATATATTACTATATCACACTGAAGAGAAGGGCGGCCATATTACTATATATATTACTATATCAAACTGAGGACAAGAGCGGCCATATTACTATATATATTTCTATATCACACTGAGGAGAAGGGCGGCCATATTACTATATATATTACTATATCACACTGAGGAGAAGGGCGGCCATATTACTATATATATTACTATATCACACTGAAGAGAAGGGCGGCCATATTACTATATATATTACTATATCACACTGAGGAGAAGGGCGGCCATATTACTATATATATTACTATATCACACTGAGAAGAGCGGCCATTTTACTATATATATTACTATATCACACTGAGGAGAAGAGCGACCATATTACTATATATATTACTATATCACACTGAGTAGAAGAGCGACTATATTACTATATATATTACTATATCACACTGAGGAGAAGAGCGACCATATTACTATTTATATTACTATATCACACTGAGGAGAAGAGCGGCCATATTACTATATATATTACTATATCACACTGAGGAGAAGAGCGACCATATTACTATATATATTACTATATCACACTGAGGAGAAGAGCGACCATATTACTATATATATTACTATATCACACTGAGGAGAAGAGCGACCATATTACTATATATATTACTATATCACATTGAGGACAAGAGCGGCCATATTACTATATATATTTCTATATCACACTGAGGAGAAGGGCGGCCATATTACTATATATATTACTATATCACATCTGAGAAGGGTGGCCATATTACTATATATATTACTATATCACACTGAGGAGAAGGGCGGCCATATTACTATATATATTACTATATCACACTGAGTAGAAGGGCGGCCATGTTACTATATATATTACTATATCACACTGAGGAGAAGAGCGGCCATATTACTATATATATTACTATATCACACTGAGGAGAAGGGCGGCCATATTACTATATATATTACTATATCACACTGAGAAGAGCGACCATATTACTATATATATTACTATATCACACTGAGGAGAAGAGCGACCATATTACTATATATATTACTATATCACACTGAGGAGAAGAGCAACCAAATTACTATATATATTACTATATCACACTGAGGAGAAGAGCGACCACATTACTATATATATTAATATATCACACTGAGGAGAAGAGCGGCCATATTACTATATATATTACTATATCACATCTGAGAAGGGCGGCCATATTAGTATATTTATTACTATATCACACTGAGGAGAAGGGCGGCCATATTACTATATATATTACTATATTACACTGAGGAGAAGGGCGGCCATATTACTATATATATTACTATATCACACTGAGGAGAAGGGCGGCCATATTATTATATATATTACTATATCACACTGAGGAGAAGGGCGGCCATATTACTATATATATTACTATATCACACTGAGGAGAAGGGCGGCCATATTACTATATATATTACTATATCACACTGAGGAGAAGGGAGGCCATATTACTATATATATTACTATATCACACTGAGGAGAAGAGCAGCCATATTACTATATATATTACTATATCACACTGAGGAGAAGGGCGGCCATATTACTATATATTACTATATCACACTGAGGAGAAGGGCGGCCATATTACTATATCACATTTAGGAGAAGGGCGGCCATATTACTATATATATTACTATATCACACTGAGGAGTAGAGCGACCATATTACTATATATATTACTATATCACACTGAGGAGAAGAGTGACCATATTACTATATATATTACTATATCACACTGAGGAGAAGAGCGACCATATTACTATCTATATTACTATATCACACTGAGGAGAAGAGCGGCCATATTACTATATATATTACTATATCACACTGAGGAGAAGAGCGACCATATTACTATATATATTAATATATCACACTGAGGAGAAGAGCGGCCATATTACTATATATATTACTATATCACATCTGAGAAGGGCGGCCATATTAGTATATATATTACTATATAACACTGAGGAGAAGGGCGGCCATATTACTATATATATTACTATATCACACTGAGGAGAAGGGCGGCCATATTACTATATATATATTACTATATCACACTGAGGAGAAGGGCGACCATATTACTATATATTACTGTATCACACTGAGGAGAAGGGCGACCATATTACTATATATATTACTATATCACACTGAGGAGAAGGGCGGCCATATTACTATATATATTACTATATCACATCTGAGAAGGGCGGCCATATTAGTATATATATTACTATATCACACTGAGGAGAAGAGCGACCATATTACTATATATATTAATATATCACACTGAGGAGAAGAGCGGCCATATTACTATATATATTACTATATCACATCTGAGAAGGGCGGCCATATTAGTATATATATTACTATATAACACTGAGGAGAAGGGCGGCCATATTACTACATATATTACTATATCACACTGAGGAGAAGGGCGGCCATATTACTATATATATTACTATATCACACTGAGGAGAAGAGCAGCCATATTACTATATATATTACTATATCACACTGAGCAGAAGGGCGGCCATATTACTATATAGTACTATATCACACTGAGGAGATGGGCGGCCATATTACTTTATCACATTGAGGAGAAGGGCGGCCATATTACTTTATATATTACTATATCACACTGAGGAGAAGGGCGGCCATATTACTATATATATTACTATATCACACTTAGGAGAAGGGCGGCCATATTACTATATATATTACTACATCACACTGAGGAGAAGGGCGGCCATATTACTATATATATTACTATATCACACTGAGGAGAAGGGCGGCCATATTACTATATATATTACTATATCACACTGAGGAGAAGGGCGGCCATATTACTATATATATTACTATATCACACTGAGGAGAAGGGCGGCCATATTACTGTATATATTACTATATCACACTGAGGAGAAGGGAGGCCATATTACTATATCTATTACTATATCACATTGAGAAGGGCGGCCATATTACTATATATATTACTATATCACACTGAGGAGAAGGGCAGCCATATTAGTATATATATTACTATATCACACTGAGGAGAAGAGCGGCCATATTACTATATATATTACTATATCACACTGAGGAGAAGGGTGGCCATATTACTATATATATTACTATATCACACTGAGGAGAAGGGTGGCCATATTACTATATATATTACTATATCACACTGAGAAGAAGGGCGGCCATATTACTATATAGTACTATATCACACTGAGGAGAAGGGCGGCCATATTACTATATCACATTGAGGAGAAGGGCGGCCATATTACTTTATATATTACTATATCACACTGAGGAGAAGGGCGGCCATATTACTATATATATTACTATATCACACTTAGGAGAAGGGCGGCCATATTACTATATATATTACTACATCACACTGAGGAGAAGGGCGGCCATATTACTATATATATTACTATATCACACTGAGGAGAAGGGCGGCCATATTACTATATATATTACTATATCACACTGAGGAGAAGGGCGGCCATATTACTATATATATTACTATATCACACTGAGGAGAAGGGCGGCCATATTACTGTATACATTACTATATCACACTGAGGAGAAGGGAGGCCATATTACTATATCTATTACTATATCACATTGAGAAGGGCGGCCATATTACTATATATTACTATATCACACTGAGGAGAAGGGCAGCCATATTAGTATATATATTACTATATCACACTGAGGAGAAGAGCGGCCATATTACTATATATATTACTATATCACACTGAGGAGAAGGGTGGCCATATTACTATATATATTACTATATCACACTGAGGAGAAGGGCGGCCATATTACTATATATATTACTATATCACACTGAGGAGAAGGGCGGCCATATTACTATATATATTACTATATCACGACTGAGAAGGGCGGCCATATTTCTATATATATATTACTATATCACGACTGAGAAGGGCGGCCACATTACTATATATATTACTATATCACACTGAGAAGAGCGACCATATTACTATATATATTACTATTTCACACTGAGGAGAAGAGCGGCCATATTACTATATATATTTCTATATCACACTGAAGAGAAGGGAGGCCATATTACTATATATATTACTATATCACATCTGAGAAGGGCGGCCATATTACTACATATATTACTATATCACACTGAGGAGAAGGGCGGCCATATTACTATATATATTACTATATCACACTGAGGAGAAGGGCGGCCATATTACTATATATATTACTATGTCACACTGAGGAGAAGAGCGGCCATATTACTATATATATATTACTATATCACACTGAGGAGAAGAGCGACCATATTACTATATATATTACTATATCACACTGAGGAGAAGAGCGACCATATTACTATATATATTAATATATCACACTGAGGAGAAGAGCGGCCATAATACTATATATATTACTATATCACATCTGAGAAGGGCGGCCATATTACTATATATATTACTATATCACACTGAGGAGAAGGGCGGCCATATTACTATATATATTACTATATCCCACTGAGGAGAAGGGTGGCCATATTACTATATATATATTACTATATCACACTGAGGAGAAGGGCGGCCATATTGCTACATATATTACTAAATCACACTGAGGAGAAGGGCGGCCATATTACTATATATATTACTACATCACACTGAGGAGAAGGGCGGCCATATTACTATATATATTACTATATCACACTGAGGAGAAGGGCGGCCATATTACTATATATATTACTATATCACACTGAGGAGAAGGGCGGCCATATTACTATATATATTACTATATCACAATGAGGAGAAGGGCGGCCATATTACTATATATATTACTATATCACACGGAGGAGAAGGGCGGCCATATTACTAAATATATTACTACATCACACTGAGGAGAAGGGCGGCCATATTACTATATATATTACTATATCACACTGAGGAGAAGGGCGGCCATATTACTATATATATTACTATATCACACTGAGGAGAAGAGTGACCATATTACTATATATATTACTATATCACACTGAAGAGAAGAGCGACCATATTACTATATATATTACTATATCACACTGAGGAGAAGAGCGACCATATTACTATATATATTACTATATCACACTGAGGACAAGAGCGGCCATATTACTATATATATTTCTATATCACACTGAGGAGAAGGGCGGCCATATTCCTATATATATTACTATATCACATCTGAGAAGGGCGGCCATATTACTATATATATTACTATATCACACTGAGGAGAAGGGCGGCCATATTACTATATATATTACTATATCACACTGAGGAGAAGAGCGGCCATATTACTATATATATATTACTATATCACACTGAGGAGAAGAGCGACCATATTACTATTTATATTACTATATCACACTGAGGAGAAGAGCGACCATATTACTATATATATTAATATATCACACTGAGGAGAAGGGCGGCCATATTACTATATATATTACTATATCACACTGAGGAGAAGGGCGGCCATATTACTATATATATTACTATATCCCACTGAGGAGAAGGGTGGCCATATTACTATATATATATTACTATATCACACTGAGGAGAAGGGCGGCCATATTACTACATATATTACTAAATCACACTGAGGAGAAGGGCGGCCATATTACTATATATATTACTACATCACACTGAGAAGGGCGGCCATGTTACTATATATATATTACTATATCACACTGAGGAGAAGGGCGGCCATATTACTATATATATTACTATATCACACTGAGGAGAAGGGCGGCCATATTACTATATATATTACTATATCACACTGAGGAGAAGGGCGGCCATATTACTATATATATTACTATATCACACGGAGGAGAAGGGAGGCCATATTACTATATATATTACTATATCACATTGAGAAGGGCGGCCATATTACTATATATATTACTATATCATACTGAGAAGAAGGGCGGCCATATTACTATATATATTACTATATCACACTGAGGAGAAGAGCGGCCATATTACTATATATATTACTATATCACACTGAGGAGAAGGGCGGCCATATTACTATATATATTACTATATCACACTGAGGAGAAGGGCGGCCATATTACTATATATTACTATATCACACTGAGGAGAAGGGCGGCCATATTACTATATATATTACTATATCACACTGAGGAGAAGAGCAGCCATATTACTATATATATTACTATATCACACTGAGGAGAAGGGCGGCCATATTACTATATATTACTATATCACACTGAGGAGAAGGGCGGCCATATTACTATATCACACTGAGGAGAAGGGTGGCCATATTACTATATATATTACTATATCACACTGAGGAGAAGGGCGGCCATATTACTATATATATTACTATATCACGACTGAGGACAAGAGCGGCCATATTACTATATATATTTCTATATCACACTGAGGAGAAGGGGGGCCATATTACTATATATATTACTATATCACACTGAGGAGAAGGGCGGCCATATTACTATATATTACTATATCACACTGAGGAGAAGAGCGACCATATTACTATATATATTACTATATCACATCTGAGGAGAAGAGCGACCATATTACTATATATATTACTTTATCACACTGAGGAGAAGAGCGACCATATTACTATATATATTACTATATCACACTGAGGAGAAGAGCGACCATATTACTATATATATTAATATATCACACTGAGGAGAAGAGCGGCCATATTACTATATATATTACTATATCACATCTGAGAATGGCGGCCATATTACTATATATATTCCTATATCACACTGAGGAGAAGGGCGGCCATATTACTATATATATTACTATATCACACTGAGGAGAAGGGCGGCCATATTACTATATATATTACTATATCACACTGAGGAGAAGGGCGGCCATATTATTATATATATTACTATATCACACTGAGGAGAAGGGCGGCCATAATACTATATATATTTCTATATCACACTGAGGAGAAGGGCCGCCATATTACTATATCACACTGAGGAGAAGGGAGGCCATATTACTATATATATTACTATATCACACTGAGGAGAAGAGCAGCCATATTACTGTATATATTACTATATCACACTGAGGAGAAGGGCGGCCATATTACTATATATTACTATATCACACTGAGGAGAAGGGCGGCCATATTACTATATCACATTGAGGAGAAGGGCGGCCATATTACTATATATATTACTATATCACACTGAGGAGTAGAGCGACCATATTACTATATATATTACTATATCACACTGAGGAGAAGAGCGACCATATTACTATATATATATTACTATATCACACTGAGGAGAAGAGCGACCATATTACTATATATATTACTATATCACATTGAGGAGAAGAGCGACCATATTACTATATATATTAATATATCACACTGAGGAGAAGAGCGGCCATATTACTATATATATTACTATATCACATCTGAGAAGGGCGGCCATATTAGTATATATATTACTATATAACACTGAGGAGAAGGGCGGCCATATTACTATATATATTACTATATCACACTGAGGAGAAGGGCGGCCATATTACTATATATATTACTATATCACACTGAGGAGAAGGGCGGCCATATTACTATATATATTACTATATCACACTGAGGAGAAGGGTGGCCATATTACTATATATATTACTATATCACACTGAGGAGAAGGGAGGCCATATTACTATATATATTACTATATCACACTGAGGAGAAGAGCAGCCATATTACTATATATATTACTATATCACACTGAGCAGAAGGGCGGCCATATTACTATATAGTACTATATCACACTGAGGAGAAGGGCGGCCATATTACTATATCACATTGAGGAGAAGGGCGGCCATATTACTATATATATTACTATATCACACTGAGGAGAAGGGCGGCCATATTACTATATATATTACTACATCACACTGAGGAGAAGGGCGGCCATATTACTATATATATTACTATATCACACTGAGGAGAAGGGCGGCCATATTACTATATATATTACTATATCACACTGAGGAGAAGAGTGACCATATTACAATATATATTACTATATCACACTGAAGAGAAGAGCGACCATATTACTATATATTACTATATCACACTGAGGAGAAGAGCGACCATATTACTATATATATTACTATATCACACTGAGGACAAGAGCGGCCATATTACTATATATATTTCTATATCACACTGAGGAGAAGGGCGGCCATATTACTATATATATTACTATATCACATCTGAGAAGGGCGGCCATATTACTATATATATTACTATATCACACTGAGGAGAAGGGCGGCCATATTACTATATATATTACTATATCACACTGAGGAGAAGAGCGGCCATATTACTATATATATATTACTATATCACACTGAGGAGAAGAGCGACCATATTACTATATATATTACTATATCACACTGAGGAGAAGAGCGACCATATTACTATATATATTAATATATCACACTGAGGAGAAGAGCGGCCATAATACTATATATATTACTATATCACATCTGAGAAGGGCGGCCATATTACTATATATATTATTATATCACACTGAGGAGAAGGGCGGCCATATTACTATATATATTACTATATCCCACTGAGGAGAAGGGTGGCCATATTACTATATATTACTATATCACACTGAGGAGAAGGGCGGCCATATTGCTACATATATTACTAAATCACACTGAGGAGAAGGGCGGCCATATTACTATATATATTACTACATCACACTGAGGAGAAGGGCGGCCATATTACTATATATATTACTATATCACACTGAGGAGAAGGGCGGCCATATTACTATATATATTACTATATCACACTGAGGAGAAGGGCGGCCATATTACTATATATATTACTATATCACAATGAGGAGAAGGGCGGCCATATTACTATATATATTACTATATCACACGGAGGAGAAGGGCGGCCATATTACTATATATATTACTACATCACACTGAGGAGAAGGGCGGCCATATTACTATATATATTACTATATCACACTGAGGAGAAGGGCGGCCATATTACTATATATATTACTATATCACACTGAGGAGAAGAGTGACCATATTACTATATATATTACTATATCACACTGAAGAGAAGAGCGACCATATTACTATATATATTACTATATCACACTGAGGAGAAGAGCGACCATATTACTATATATATTACTATATCACACTGAGGACAAGAGCGGCCATATTACTATATATATTTCTATATCACACTGAGGAGAAGTGCGGCCATATTCCTATATATATTACTATATCACATCTGAGAAGGGCGGCCATATTACTATATATATTACTATATCACACTGAGGAGAAGGGCGGCCATATTACTATATATATTACTATGTCACACTGAGGAGAAGAGCGGCCATATTACTATATATATATTACTATATCACAATGAGGAGAAGAGCGACCATATTACTATATATATTACTATATCACACTGAGGAGAAGAGCGACCATATTACTATATATATTAATATATCACACTGAGGAGAAGAGCGGCCATAATACTATATATATTACTATATCACATCTGAGAAGGGCGGCCATATTACTATATATATTACTATATCACACTGAGGAGAAGGGCGGCCATATTACTATATATATTACTATATCCCACTGAGGAGAAGGGTGGCCATATTACTATATATATATTACTATATCACACTGAGGAGAAGGGCGGCCATATTGCTACATATATTACTAAATCACACTGAGGAGAAGGGCGGCCATATTACTATATATATTACTACATCACACTGAGGAGAAGGGCGGCCATATTACTATATATATTACTATATCACACTGAGGAGAAGGGCGGCCATATTACTATATATATTACTATATCACACTGAGGAGAAGGGCGGCCATATTACTATATATATTACTATATCACAATGAGGAGAAGGGCGGCCATATTACTATATATATTACTATATCACACGGAGGAGAAGGGCGGCCATATTACTATATATATTACTACATCACACTGAGGAGAAGGGCGGCCATATTACTATATATATTACTATATCACACTGAGGAGAAGGGCGGCCATATTACTATATATATTACTATATCACACTGAGGAGAAGAGTGACCATATTACTATATATATTACTATATCACACTGAAGAGAAGAGCGACCATATTACTATATATATTACTATATCACACTGAGGAGAAGAGCGACCATATTACTATATATATTACTATATCACACTGAGGACAAGAGCGGCCATATTACTATATATATTTCTATATCACACTGAGGAGAAGGGCGGCCATATTCCTATATATATTACTATATCACATCTGAGAAGGGCGGCCATATTACTATATATATTACTATATCACACTGAGGAGAAGGGCGGCCATATTACTATATATATTACTATATCACACTGAGGAGAAGAGCGGCCATATTACTATATATATATTACTATATCACACTGAGGAGAAGAGCGACCATATTACTATTTATATTACTATATCACACTGAGGAGAAGAGCGACCATATTACTATATATATTAATATATCACACTGAGGAGAAGGGCGGCCATATTACTATATATATTACTATATCACACTGAGGAGAAGGGCGGCCATATTACTATATATATTACTATATCCCACTGAGGAGAAGGGTGGCCATATTACTATATATATATTACTATATCACACTGAGGAGAAGGGCGGCCATATTACTACATATATTACTAAATCACACTGAGGAGAAGGGCGGCCATATTACTATATATATTACTACATCACACTGAGAAGGGCGGCCATGTTACTATATATATATTACTATATCACACTGAGGAGAAGGGCGGCCATATTACTATATATATTACTATATCACACTGAGGAGAAGGGCGGCCATATTACTATATATATTACTATATCACACTGAGGAGAAGGGCGGCCATATTACTATATATATTACTATATCACACGGAGGAGAAGGGAGGCCATATTACTATATATATTACTATATCACATTGAGAAGGGCGGCCATATTACTATATATATTACTATATCATACTGAGAAGAAGGGCGGCCATATTACTATATATATTACTATATTACACTGAGGAGAAGAGCGGCCATATTACTATATATATTACTATATCACACTGAGGAGAAGGGCGGCCATATTACTATATATATTACTATATCACACTGAGGAGAAGGGCGGCCATATTACTATATATTACTATATCACACTGAGGAGAAGGGCGGCCATATTACTATATATATTACTATATCACACTGAGGAGAAGAGCAGCCATATTACTATATATATTACTATATCACACTGAGGAGAAGGGCGGCCATATTACTATATATTACTATATCACACTGAGGAGAAGGGCGGCCATATTACTATATCACACTGAGGAGAAGGGTGGCCATATTACTATATATATTACTATATCACACTGAGGAGAAGGGCGGCCATATTACTATATATATTACTATATCACGACTGAGGACAAGAGCGGCCATATTACTATATATATTTCTATATCACACTGAGGAGAAGGGGGGCCATATTACTATATATATTACTATATCACACTGAGGAGAAGGGCGGCCATATTACTATATATTACTATATCACACTGAGGAGAAGGGCGGTCATATTACTATATATATATTACTATATCACACTGAGAAGAGCGGCCATATTACTATATATATTACTATATCACACTGAGGAGAAGGGCGGCCATATTACTATATATATAACTATATCACACTGAGGAGAAGGGGGGCCATATTACTATATATATTACTATATCACACTGAGGAGAAGGGCGGCCATATTACTATATATATTACTATATCACACTGAGGAGAAGAGCGACCATATTACTATATATATTACTATATCACACTGAGGAGAAGAGCGACCATATTACTATATATATTACTATATCACACTGAGGACAAGAGCGGCCATATTACTATATAAATTTCTATATCACACTGAGGAGAAGGGCGGCCATATTACTATATATATTACTATATCACACTGAAGAGAAGGGCGGCCATATTACTATATATATTACTATATCAAACTGAGGACAAGAGCGGCCATATTACTATATATATTTCTATATCACACTGAGGAGAAGGGCGGCCATATTACTATATATATTACTATATCACACTGAGGAGAAGGGCGGCCATATTACTATATATATTACTATATCACACTGAAGAGAAGGGCGGCCATATTACTATATATATTGCTATATCACACTGAGGAGAAGGGCGGCCATATTACTATATATATTACTATATCACACTGAGGAGAAGAGCGGCCATTTTACTATATATATTACTATATCACACTGAGGAGAAGAGCGACCATATTACTATATATATTACTATATCACACTGAGTAGAAGAGCGACTATATTACTATATATATTACTATATCACACTGAGGAGAAGAGCGACCATATTACTATTTATATTACTATATCACACTGAGGAGAAGAGCGGCCATATTACTATATATATTACTATATCACACTGAGGAGAAGAGCGACCATATTAGTATATATATTACTATATCACACTGAGGAGAAGAGCGACCATATTACTATATATATTACTATATCACACTGAGGAGAAGAGCGACCATATTACTATATATATTACTATATCACATTGAGGACAAGAGCGGCCATATTACTATATATATTTCTATATCACACTGAGGAGAAGGACGGCCATATTACTATATATATTACTATATCACATCTGAGAAGGGTGGCCATATTACTATATATATTACTATATCACACTGAGGAGAAGGGCGGCCATATTACTATATATATTACTATATCTCACTGAGGAGAAGGGCGGCCATATTACTATATATATTACTATATCACACTGAGTAGAAGGGCGGCCATGTTACTATATATATTACTATATCACACTGAGGAGAAGAGCGGCCATATTACTATATATATTACTATATCACACTGAGGAGAAGGGCGGCCATATTACTATATATATTACTATATCACACTGAGAAGAGCGACCATATTACTATATATATTACTATATCACACTGAGGAGAAGAGCGACCATATTACTATATATATTACTATATCACACTGAGGAGAAGAGCAACCAAATTACTATATATATTACTATATCACACTGAGGAGAAGAGCGACCATATTACTATATATATTAATATATCACACTGAGGAGAAGAGCGGCCATATTACTATATATATTACTATATCACATCTGAGAAGGGCGGCCATATTAGTATATTTATTACTATATCACACTGAGGAGAAGGGCGGCCATATTACTATATATATTACTATATTACACTGAGGAGAAGGGCGGCCATATTACTATATATATTACTATATCACACTGAGGAGAAGGGCGGCCATATTATTATATATATTACTATATCACACTGAGGAGAAGGGCGGCCATATTACTATATATATTACTATATCACACTGAGGAGAAGGGCGGCCATATTACTATATATATTACTATATCACACTGAGGAGAAGGGAGGCCATATTACTATATATATTACTATATCACACTGAGGAGAAGAGCAGCCATATTACTATATATATTACTATATCACACTGAGGAGAAGGGCGGCCATATTACTATATATTACTATATCACACTGAGGAGAAGGGCGGCCATATTACTATATCACATTTAGGAGAAGGGCGGCCATATTACTATATATATTACTATATCACACTGAGGAGTAGAGCGACCATATTACTATATATATTACTATATCACACTGAGGAGAAGAGTGACCATATTACTATATATATTACTATATCACACTGAGGAGAAGAGCGACCATATTACTATCTATATTACTATATCACACTGAGGAGAAGAGCGGCCATATTACTATATATATTACTATATCACACTGAGGAGAAGAGCGACCATATTACTATATATATTAATATATCACACTGAGGAGAAGAGCGGCCATATTACTATATATATTACTATATCACATCTGAGAAGGGCGGCCATATTAGTATATATATTACTATATAACACTGAGGAGAAGGGCGGCCATATTACTATATATATTACTATATCACACTGAGGAGAAGGGCGGCCATATTACTATATATATATTACTATATCACACTGAGGAGAAGGGCGACCATATTACTATATATTACTATATCACACTGAGGAGAAGGGCGACCATATTACTATATATATTACTATATCACACTGAGGAGAAGGGCGGCCATATTACTATATATATTACTATATCACATCTGAGAAGGGCGGCCATATTAGTATATATATTACTATATCACACTGAGGAGAAGAGCGACCATATTACTATATATATTAATATATCACACTGAGGAGAAGAGCGGCCATATTACTATATATATTACTATATCACATCTGAGAAGGGCGGCCATATTAGTATATATATTACTATATAACACTGAGGAGAAGGGCGGCCATATTACTACATATATTACTATATCACACTGAGGAGAAGGGCGGCCATATTACTATATATATTACTATATCACACTGAGGAGAAGAGCAGCCATATTACTATATATATTACTATATCACACTGAGCAGAAGGGCGGCCATATTACTATATAGTACTATATCACACTGAGGAGAAGGGCGGCCATATTACTTTATCACATTGAGGAGAAGGGCGGCCATATTACTTTATATATTACTATATCACACTGAGGAGAAGGGCGGCCATATTACTATATATATTACTATATCACACTTAGGAGAAGGGCGGCCATATTACTATATATATTACTACATCACACTGAGGAGAAGGGCGGCCATATTACTATATATATTACTATATCACACTGAGGAGAAGGGCGGCCATATTACTATATATATTACTATATCACACTGAGGAGAAGGGCGGCCATATTACTATATATATTACTATATCACACTGAGGAGAAGGGCGGCCATATTACTGTATATATTACTATATCACACTGAGGAGAAGGGAGGCCATATTACTATATCTATTACTATATCACATTGAGAAGGGCGGCCATATTACTATATATATTACTATATCACACTGAGGAGAAGGGCAGCCATATTAGTATATATATTACTATATCACACTGAGGAGAAGAGCGGCCATATTACTATATATATTACTATATCACACTGAGGAGAAGGGTGGCCATATTACTATATATATTACTATATCACACTGAGGAGAAGGGTGGCCATATTACTATATATATTACTATATCACACTGAGAAGAAGGGCGGCCATATTACTATATAGTACTATATCACACTGAGGAGAAGGGCGGCCATATTACTATATCACATTGAGGAGAAGGGCGGCCATATTACTTTATATATTACTATATCACACTGAGGAGAAGGGCGGCCATATTACTATATATATTACTATATCACACTTAGGAGAAGGGCGGCCATATTACTATATATATTACTACATCACACTGAGGAGAAGGGCGGCCATATTACTATATATATTACTATATCACACTGAGGAGAAGGGCGGCCATATTACTATATATATTACTATATCACACTGAGGAGAAGGGCGGCCATATTACTATATATATTACTATATCACACTGAGGAGAAGGGCGGCCATATTACTGTATATATTACTATATCACACTGAGGAGAAGGGAGGCCATATTACTATATCTATTACTATATCACATTGAGAAGGGCGGCCATATTACTATATATATTACTATATCACACTGAGGAGAAGGGCAGCCATATTAGTATATATATTACTATATCACACTGAGGAGAAGAGCGGCCATATTACTATATATATTACTATATCACACTGAGGAGAAGGGTGGCCATATTACTATATATATTACTATATCACACTGAGGAGAAGGGCGGCCATATTACTATATATATTACTATATCACACTGAGGAGAAGGGCGGCCATATTACTATATATATTACTATATCACGACTGAGAAGGGCGGCCATATTTCTATATATATATTACTATATCACGACTGAGAAGGGCGGCCACATTACTATATATATTACTATATCACACTGAGAAGAGCGACCATATTACTATATATATTACTATTTCACACTGAGGAGAAGAGCAGCCATATTACTATATATATTTCTATATCACACTGAAGAGAAGGGAGGCCATATTACTATATATATTACTATATCACATCTGAGAAGGGCGGCCATATTACTACATATATTACTATATCATACTGAGGAGAAGGGCGGCCATATTACTATATATATTACTATATCACACTGAGGAGAAGGGAGGCCATATTACTATATATATTACTATATCACCTTGAGAAGGGCGGCCATATTACTATATATATTACTATATTACACTGAGGAGAAGGGCGGCCATATTACTATATATATTACTATATCACACTGAGGAGAAGAGCGGCCATATTACTATATATATTAGTATATCACACTGAGGAGAAGGGCGGCCATATTGCTATATATATTACTATATCACACTGAGGAGAAGGGCGGCCATATTGCTATATATATTACTATATCACACTGAGGAGAAGAGCAGCCATATTACTATATATATTACTATATCACACTGAGGAGAAGGGCGGCCATATTACTATATCACACTGAGGAGAAGGGCGGCCATATTACTATATATATTACTATATCACACTGAGGAGAAGGGCGGCCATATTACTATATATATTACTATATCACGACTGAGAAGGGCGGCCATATTACTGTATATATTACTATATCACACTGAGAAGAGCGACCATATTACTATATATATTACTATATCACACTGAGGAGAAGAGCGGCCATATTACTATATATATTTCTATATCACACTGAGGAGAAGGGCGGCCATATTACTATATATATTACTATATCACACTGAGGAGAAGGGCGGCCATATTGCTATATATATTACTATATCACACTGAGGAGAAGAGCAGCCATATTACTATATATATTACTATATCACACTGAGGAGAAGAGCAGCCATATTACTATATATATTACTATATCACACTGAGGAGAAGGGCGGCCATATTACTATATCTCACTGAGGAGAAGGGCGGCCATATTACTATATCACACTGAGGAGAAGGGCGGCCATATTACTATATATATTACTATATCACACTGAGGAGTAGAGCGGCCATATTACTATATATATTACTATATCACACTGAGGAGAAGAGCGGCCATATTACTATATATATATTACTATATCACACTGAGGAGAAGGGCGGCCATATTACTATATATATATTACTCTATCACACTGAGGAGAAGGGCGGCCATATTACTATATATATTACTATATCACACTGAGGAGAAGGGCGGCCATATTACTATATATATTACTATATCACACTGAGGAAAAGGGCGGCCATATTACTTTATATATTACTATATCACACTGAGGAGAAGGGCGGCCATATTACTATATATATTACTATATCACACTGAGGAGAAGGGCGGCCATATTACTATATATATTACTATATCACACTGAGGAGAAGGGAGGTCATATTACTATATATATTACTATATCACACTGAGGAGAAGGGCGGCCATATTACTATATATATTACTATATCACACTGAGGAGAAGAGCGACCATATTACTATATATATTACTATATCACACTGAGGAGAAGAGCAACCAAATTACTATATATATTACTATATCACACTGAGGAGAAGAGCGACCATATTACTATATATATTAATATATCACACTGAGGAGAAGAGCGGCCATATTACTATATATATTACTATATCACATCTGAGAAGGGCGGCCATATTAGTATATTTATTACTATATCACACTGAGGAGAAGGGCGGCCATATTACTATATATATTACTATATTACACTGAGGAGAAGGGCGGCCATATTACTATATATATTACTATATCACACTGAGGAGAAGGGCGGCCATATTATTATATATATTACTATATCACACTGAGGAGAAGGGCGGCCATATTACTATATATATTACTATATCACACTGAGGAGAAGGGCGGCCATATTACTATATATATTACTATATCACACTGAGGAGAAGGGAGGCCATATTACTATATATATTACTATATCACACTGAGGAGAAGAGCAGCCATATTACTATATATATTACTATATCACACTGAGGAGAAGGGCGGCCATATTACTATATATTACTATATCACACTGAGGAGAAGGGCGGCCATATTACTATATCACATTTAGGAGAAGGGCGGCCATATTACTATATATTACTATATCACACTGAGGAGTAGAGCGACCATATTACTATATATATTACTATATCACACTGAGGAGAAGAGTGACCATATTACTATATATATTACTATATCACACTGAGGAGAAGAGCGACCATATTACTATCTATATTACTATATCACACTGAGGAGAAGAGCGGCCATATTACTATATATATTACTATATCACACTGAGGAGAAGAGCGACCATATTACTATATATATTAATATATCACACTGAGGAGAAGAGCGGCCATATTACTATATATATTACTATATCACATCTGAGAAGGGCGGCCATATTAGTATATATATTACTATATAACACTGAGGAGAAGGGCGGCCATATTACTATATATATTACTATATCACACTGAGGAGAAGGGCGGCCATATTACTATATATATATTACTATATCACACTGAGGAGAAGGGCGACCATATTACTATATATTACTATATCACACTGAGGAGAAGGGCGACCATATTACTATATATATTACTATATCACACTGAGGAGAAGGGCGGCCATATTACTATATATATTACTATATCACATCTGAGAAGGGCGGCCATATTAGTATATATATTACTATATCACACTGAGGAGAAGAGCGACCATATTACTATATATATTAATATATCACACTGAGGAGAAGAGCGGCCATATTACTATATATATTACTATATCACATCTGAGAAGGGCGGCCATATTAGTATATATATTACTATATAACACTGAGGAGAAGGGCGGCCATATTACTACATATATTACTATATCACACTGAGGAGAAGGGCGGCCATATTACTATATATATTACTATATCACACTGAGGAGAAGAGCAGCCATATTACTATATATATTACTATATCACACTGAGCAGAAGGGCGGCCATATTACTATATAGTACTATATCACACTGAGGAGAAGGGCGGCCATATTACTTTATCACATTGAGGAGAAGGGCGGCCATATTACTTTATATATTACTATATCACACTGAGGAGAAGGGCGGCCATATTACTATATATATTACTATATCACACTTAGGAGAAGGGCGGCCATATTACTATATATATTACTACATCACACTGAGGAGAAGGGCGGCCATATTACTATATATATTACTATATCACACTGAGGAGAAGGGCGGCCATATTACTATATATATTACTATATCACACTGAGGAGAAGGGCGGCCATATTACTATATATATTACTATATCACACTGAGGAGAAGGGCGGCTATATTACTGTATATATTACTATATCACACGGAGGAGAAGGGAGGCCATATTACTATATCTATTACTATATCACATTGAGAAGGGCGGCCATATTACTATATATATTACTATATCACACTGAGGAGAAGGGCAGCCATATTAGTATATATATTACTATATCACACTGAGGAGAAGAGCGGCCATATTACTATATATATTACTATATCACACTGAGGAGAAGGGTGGCCATATTACTATATATATTACTATATCACACTGAGGAGAAGGGTGGCCATATTACTATATATATTACTATATCACACTGAGAAGAAGGGCGGCCATATTACTATATAGTACTATATCACACTGAGGAGAAGGGCGGCCATATTACTATATCACATTGAGGAGAAGGGCGGCCATATTACTTTATATATTACTATATCACACTGAGGAGAAGGGCGGCCATATTACTATATATATTACTATATCACACTTAGGAGAAGGGCGGCCATATTACTATATATATTACTACATCACACTGAGGAGAAGGGCGGCCATATTACTATATATATTACTATATCACACTGAGGAGAAGGGCGGCCATATTACTATATATATTACTATATCACACTGAGGAGAAGGGCGGCCATATTACTATATATATTACTATATCACACTGAGGAGAAGGGCGGCCATATTACTGTATATATTACTATATCACACTGAGGAGAAGGGAGGCCATATTACTATATCTATTACTATATCACATTGAGAAGGGCGGCCATATTACTATATATATTACTATATCACACTGAGGAGAAGGGCAGCCATATTAGTATATATATTACTATATCACACTGAGGAGAAGAGCGGCCATATTACTATATATATTACTATATCACACTGAGGAGAAGGGTGGCCATATTACTATATATATTACTATATCACACTGAGGAGAAGGGCGGCCATATTACTATATATATTACTATATCACACTGAGGAGAAGGGCGGCCATATTACTATATATATTACTATATCACGACTGAGAAGGGCGGCCATATTTCTATATATATATTACTATATCACGACTGAGAAGGGCGGCCACATTACTATATATATTACTATATCACACTGAGAAGAGCGACCATATTACTATATATATTACTATTTCACACTGAGGAGAAGAGCGGCCATATTACTATATATATTTCTATATCACACTGAAGAGAAGGGAGGCCATATTACTATATATATTACTATATCACATCTGAGAAGGGCGGCCATATTACTACATATATTACTATATCACACTGAGGAGAAGGGCGGCCATATTACTATATATATTACTATATCACACTGAGGAGAAGGGAGGCCATATTACTATATATATTACTATATCACCTTGAGAAGGGCGGCCATATTACTATATATATTACTATATTACACTGAGGAGAAGGGCGGCCATATTACTATATATATTACTATATCACACTGAGGAGAAGAGCGGCCATATTACTATATATATTAGTATATCACACTGAGGAGAAGGGCGGCCATATTGCTATATATATTACTATATCACACTGAGGAGAAGGGCGGCCATATTGCTATATATATTACTATATCACACTGAGGAGAAGAGCAGCCATATTACTATATATATTACTATATCACACTGAGGAGAAGGGCGGCCATATTACTATATCACACTGAGGAGAAGGGCGGCCATATTACTATATATATTACTATATCACACTGAGGAGAAGGGCGGCCATATTACTATATATATTACTATATCACGACTGAGAAGGGCGGCCATATTACTGTATATATTACTATATCACACTGAGAAGAGCGACCATATTACTATATATATTACTATATCACACTGAGGAGAAGAGCGGCCATATTACTATATATATTTCTATATCACACTGAGGAGAAGGGCGGCCATATTACTATATATATTACTATATCACACTGAGGAGAAGGGCGGCCATATTGCTATATATATTACTATATCACACTGAGGAGAAGAGCAGCCATATTACTATATATATTACTATATCACACTGAGGAGAAGAGCAGCCATATTACTATATATATTACTATATCACACTGAGGAGAAGGGCGGCCATATTACTATATCACACTGAGGAGAAGGGCGGCCATATTACTATATATATTACTATATCACACTGAGGAGTAGAGCGGCCATATTACTATATATATTACTATATCACACTGAGGAGAAGAGCGGCCATATTACTATATATATATTACTATATCACACTGAGGAGAAGGGCGGCCATATTACTATATATATATTACTCTATCACACTGAGGAGAAGGGCGGCCATATTACTATATATATTACTATATCACACTGAGGAGAAGGGCGGCCATATTACTATATATATTACTATATCACACTGAGGAGAAGGGCGGCCATATTACTTTATATATTACTATATCACACTGAGGAGAAGGGCGGCCATATTACTATATATATTACTATATCACACTGAGGAGAAGGGCGGCCATATTACTATATATATTACTATATCACACTGAGGAGAAGGGAGGTCATATTACTATATATATTACTATATCACACTGAGGAGAAGGGCGGCCATATTACTATATATATTACTATATCACACTGAGGAGAATGGTGGTCATATTACTATATATTACTATAGCACACTGAGGAGAAGGGCGGCCATTTTACTGTATATATTACTATATCACACTGAGGAGAAGGGCGGCCATATTACTATATATATTACTATATCACACTGAGGAGAAGGGCGGCCATTACTATATATATTACTATATCACACTGAGGAGAAGGGCGGCCATATTACTATATATATTACTATATCACCACTGAGGAGAAGGGCGGCCATATTACTATATATATTACTATATCTTCACTGAGGAGAAGGGCGGCCATATTACTATATATATTACTATATCACACTGAGGAGAAGGGCGGCCATATTACTATATATATTACTATATCACACTGAGGAGAAGGGCGGCCATATTACTATATATATTACTATATCACACTGAGGAGAAGGGCGGCCATATTACTATATATATTACTATATCACACTGAGGAGAAGGGCAGCCATATTACTATATATATATATTACTATATCACACTGAGGAAAAGGGCGGCCATATTACTATATATATTACTATATCACACTGAGGATAAGGGCGACCATATTACTATATATATTACTATATCACACTGAGGAGAAGGGCGGCCATATTACTATATATATTACTATATCACACTGAGGAGAAGGGCGGCCATATTATTATATATATTACTATATCACACTGAGGAGAAGGGCGGCCATATTACTATATATATTACTATATCACACTGAGGAGAAGAGCTACCATATTACTATATATATTACTATATCACACTGAGGAGAAGGGCGGCCATATTACTATATATATTACTATATCACACTGAGGAGAAGGGCGGCCATATTACTATATATATTACTATATCACACTGAGGAGAAGGGCGGCCATATTACTATATATATTACTATATCACACTGAGGAGAAGGGCGACCATATTACTATATATATTACTATATCACACTGAGGAGAAGGGCGGCCATATTACTATATATATTACTATATCACACTGAGGATAAGGGCGACCATATTACTATATATATTACTATATCACACTGAGGAGAAGGGCGGCCATATTATTATATATATTACTATATCACACTGAGGAGAAGGGCGGCCATATTACTATATATATTACTATATCACACTGAGGAGAAGGGAGGTCATATTACTATATATATTACTATATCACACTGAGGAGAAGGGCGACCATATTACTATATATATTACTATATCACACTGAGGAGAAGGGCGACCATATTACTATATATATTACTATATCACACTGAGGAGAAGGGAGGTCATATTACTATATATATTACTATATCACACTGAGGAGAAGGGCGGCCATATTACTATATATATTACTATATCACACTGAGGAGAAGGGCGACCATATTACTATATATATTACTATATCACACTGAGGAGAAGGGCGGCCATATTACTATATATATTACTATATCACACTGAGGATAAGGGCGACCATATTACTATATATATTACTATATCACACTGAGGAGAAGGGCGGCCATATTATTATATATATTACTATATCACACTGAGGAGAAGGGCGGCCATATTACTATATATATTACTATATCACACTGAGGAGAAGGGAGGTCATATTACTATATATATTACTATATCACACTGAGGATAAGGGCGACCATATTACTATATATATTACTATATCACACTGAGGAGAAGGGCGGCCATATTATTATATATATTACTATATCACACTGAGGAGAAGGGCGGCCATATTACTATATATATTACTATATCACACTGAGGAGAAGGGCGACCATATTACTATATATATTACTATATCACACTGAGGAGAAGGGCGGCCATATTATTATATATATTACTATATCACACTGAGGAGAAGGGCGGCCATATTACTATATATATTACTATATCACACTGAGGAGAAGGGCGGCCATATTATTATATATATTACTATATCACACTGAGGAGAAGGGCGGCCATATTACTATATATATTACTATATCACACTGAGGAGAAGGACGGCCATATTACTATATATATTACTATATCACACTGAGGAGAAGGGAGGTCATATTACTATATATATTACTATATCACACTGAGGAGAAGGGAGGTCATATTACTATATATATTACTATATCACACTGAGGAGAAGGGCGGCCATATTACTATATATATTACTATATCACACTGAGGAGAAGGGAGGTCATATTACTATATATATTACTATATCACACTGAGGAGAAGGGCGGCCATATTACTATATATATTACTATATCACACTGAGGAGAAGGGAGGTCATATTACTATATATATTACTATATCACACTGAGGAGAAGGGCGGCCATATTACTATATATATTACTATATCACACTGAGGAGAAGGGTGGTGTCATGTCGGACGCTGTTCACACCACAGCATCCGGCAGGCAGAGGTAGTTCCACCTCCAGCCACTATAGCCTCAGTGGCGCCGGTTTGATCTTCAGGCTCTCGGGGGTTAATCCTGCTGGAGACCAGGTTGGAAGGTTAGTCACGCCCACGGTCTTTAAATAGTCATACTGGCATATGGGCGTCGCCGATTATAGCTTGTGTTTCATACCAAGTGGTTCCGGTCTGGAGTGGAGGTGTTCAAGAGAGAGAGATTCATATCTGGTGTCGTATGATCCGTCGTTATCCTTTCTCCTTCCCATATTTGTGTTTAGTTGTGCCCTGTTCACATTACTGTTTATTCCTGTGTGTGTGCGGCGCAGTGCAGTTTAAGTTCTCCCTGTCTGTCATTATTTGTGTGGGAGCTTTGGTGGTGACTCCTCACTGGGTGGAGGGTGGAGGGTTAAATGCAGGGCTGAGCAGGAGATAAGGAAAGGTCGGAGGCTCAGGCATTTGCACCTTCAGCAAAAACCCTGGGTTGAGGGTCAGACAGGGTTTCCCCTAGTAAAAGGGACACCACAGGGGCCCCGGGTATTTCAGCCTTAGTTGAACTAAGCCCCCGTGACATTATAATCGGCCCACATTTTTTCAGGAGTCCATGGATCCATTAGATTCCATAACCCGCCAGTTGGCGGCGCTGTCCATACAGCTCTCCGAGTTGAAAGGGGCAGTTCAGCAGCAGGGCCTGGTAGTAGCAAAGGTGCAAACGGCATCTGCAGGTATCGGTGCAGAGCCGAAGTTTCCGCTGCCAGAACGATTTTCAGGCGATCGCAGCAAATTTGTCGTATTTCGGGAGGCCTGCAAATTATACTTCCGCATGCGGCCAATATCCTCAGGTAATGAGGCCCAGCGAGTAGGGCTGGTGTTGTCATTACTGAGTGGTGACCCCCAAGCATGGGCATTTTCCTTACCAGCTGACTCTGCTACATTTCATTCGGTCGATAATGTTTTTTCTGCCCTCGGGCTCATTTACGATGACCCTGACCGACTGGCTCTAGCGGAATCTAAAATCCGCGCCCTCCGCCAGGGGGAGCGCTTGGCAGAAGACTATTGTTCGGAATTTCGCCGCTGGGCTGTAGACACACAGTGGAATGACCCAGCACTGCGGAGCCAGTTTATTCATGGGGTATCAGGGAGGGTGAAACAAGCCCTCCTGATGTATGAGACTCCGGCATCATTGGAGTCTGCCATGAGTTTGGTGATACGTATTGATCGCCGTTTTCGTCAGGGGGCACAGGAGACGCTACCTCTGGGGGAAAACAGAGGTGCAGGTGTGGTTGAAGTAGATGAGTCCCCTGAACCTATGCAGATTGCTGGCGTGGCACAGGTTCAGCCTCGCGCTCCGGGATTCCGGAAGCCCGGAGCATGTTTCTACTGTGGTAAAGGAGGTCATTATGTTAACGTTTGCCCGGTACTACCTAAGAGGGTCACACCGGCGGAAAACTGTTAAGCTCAGAGGGTATGGAGGAGACCCAACTGAGCGTATGCATATCCTCCATGATGGTATCTCAATGTATGCTCCCTGCCAAAGTTATTATCGCCGGCAGAGAGCTACCTATATCAGTGTTTGTGGATAGCGGTTCTGCCACCAATCTCATAGATGAGGAGTTTGCACACACCGCCGGGTTTAAGATCGAAAAACTTCCTCACCCCATACAGGTGGTGACCATTAATGCTGTTCCCCTCCCTCAAGGGGAGATTACTGAGTTTGTGGCAGAGGTGAAACTCCACATTGGGGTCCTACATTCTGAGTCGGTTACATGTAGGGTCCTCCGTAATCTCCCAGCTCAAATGGTCCTGGGTTTTCCATGGCTGTCCAGGCACAACCCGGTAATTGATTGGAAAACTCAGGACATAGTACAATGGAGTGGTTTCTGCCAAGACAATTGCTTGGCCACATGTGTGTCCGCCGTGACGCCCAGCCTGCCGGAGGCTTTGCAGGATTTCGCGGATGTTTTCTCTGAGAAGGGTTGCTCAGAACTGCCTCCACATAGAGCCTATGACTGTGCTATTAGGTTAAAACCCGGGGCCAAATTACCTAAGGCCAGGATGTTTAATATTTCTGGTCCTGAGAGACAAGCTCTGAAAGACTACATCGCGGAGAGTCTGAGCAAAGGTCACATCCGGCCTTCGTCCTCGCCTGTAGCCGCGGGGTTTTTCTTCATTAAGAAGAAAGATGGGGGGTTACGCCCGTGTCTGGATTTCCGAGAGTTAAACCAGATTACTATCCGTGATCCCTACCCAATGCCGTTGATCCCGGATTTGTTCAACCAGGTAGCGGGGGCGAAATGGTTTTCCAAGCTGGACCTCAGGGGGGCGTATAACCTCATAAGGGTCCGTCAGGGGGATGAGTGGAAGACGGCGTTTAACACTCCTGAGGGTCATTTTGAGAGTTTGGTTATGCCGTTTGGGTTGACCACCGCGCCTGCCGTTTTCCAACATTTTATTAATGATGTATTTGCTCATGTCCTGGGGAGATTTGTGATTGTATACCTGGATGATATCCTCATTTATTCTAGCGATCGGGACACTCATTTGGAGCATGTTAGGCAGGTGTTACAGTTGCTCCGGGAGAACCAGCTCTATGCTAAGCTGGAAAAATGTTTATTTTTTGTCCAGGAGTTGCCCTTTTTGGGATATATTGTGTCCGCAGCCGGTTTTAAAATGGACACCGCTAAGGTGCAAGCGGTGTTGCAATGGGAGAGGCCGGAGAGTCTGAAAGCACTCCAGCGGTTCCTTGGGTTTGCGAATTATTATAGGAAATTTATAAAACACTTTTCGACTGTCGCCAAACCGCTCACGGACATGACAAAGAAGGGTGCCGATCTGGCGAACTGGCCTGAGGTGGCTATACGTGCATTTGAGCGTCTGAAGAATAGTTTTGCTTCAGCCCCCATTCTGGTGCAACCAGACGTGTCTAAACCTTTTGTGGTGGAGGTTGATGCGTCGGAGGTGGGAGTGGGGGCAGTACTGTCTCAAGGCTCGTCCTTGAGCGAGATGCATCCATGCGCCTACTTCTCCAAGAAGCTGTCGCCGGCCGAACGGAATTATGATATCGGCAACATGGAGTTGTTGGCCATCAAACTGGCTTTTGAGGAATGGCGACACTTCTTGGAGGGGGCGGCTCACCAGGTCACAGTTATCACCGACCATAAGAATCTGCTCTACCTGGAGTCGGCCAAGCGTCTGTCTCCTAGGCAGGCTCGCTGGGCATTGTTTTTTACTCGTTTCAATTTTCTTGTGACGTACCGTCCCGGGGCTAAAAACACCAAGGCGGATGCTTTGTCTAGGTGTTTTCCGGGGGGAGAACCTCGGGAAGAGCCGGTACCCATCCTCCAGAAAGGGGTAGTGGTCTCGGCTCTCACGACTGAGGTAGAGGCGGAGATTGCCGAGGCCCAAGAGGATGTACCACCAGGACTTCCCGCCAACAAATCATTTGTACCCCTGCATCTTCGGCCTAAGGTGTTGAAGGAACACCACGATTCGGTACTGGCTGGTCACCCAGGGGTGAAGGGCACCTTAGAGCTGGTATCGCGTCGTTTCTGGTGGCCCAAAATCCGGCAGGACGTGGTCTCGTACGTGGCAGCTTGCATCACGTGCGCTAGGGCTAAGTCACCCCGAACCCGTCCTGCTGGTACGCTACAGCCTCTGGGGGTACCCAATAGGCCATGGACAGAAATCTCCATGGATTTTATCACTGACTTGCCAGCCTCGGCAGGGAACACGGTCATCCTGGTGGTGGTTGACCGTTTTTCAAAGATGGCGCATTTTGTGGCGTTGTCCTCTTTGCCCAATGCTAAGACGTTGGCTCAGGTATTTGTGAAGGAGGTGGTCAGACTCCACGGAGTACCGTCTGACATAGTATCTGATAGGGGTACGCAATTTGTGGCGAGGTTTTGGAAAGCTTTTTGCTCTAGGTTGGGGATCAAGTTGTCACATTCATCGGCGTTTCATCCACAGTCTAATGGACAAACTGAGCGCATGAACCAAAATCTAGAACAGTATTTACGATGCTTTGTGTCCGACAACCAGGAGGAGTGGTCTACTTTCCTTCCTCTGGCCGAATTCGCATTAAATATTCACCGCCAAGAGTCATCAGGAGAGTCTCCATTCTTTTGTGTGTACGGTCAACATCCTCAGTTTTGTACCTTACGTCAGGGTGACTCCGGGGGTGTCCCGGAGGAGGATCAGCTAGGAGCCCAATTGTCATCAGTCTGGAGGCGGGTGAAACAGCGTTTGTTGAGCATGAGTGCCAGGTACAAACGGGTGGTTGACAGTAGACGCGTGCCAGGTCCGGACCTGTGTGTGGGTGAATGGGTGTGGTTAGCTACGAAGAACATAAAACTCAAAATCCCATCTTTAAAACTGGGTCCAAGGTTTATTGGGCCTTTTAGGATTTCTGCCATCATTAACCCAGTGGCTTATCGGTTGGAACTTCCTGCGGTGTACAGAATACATAACGTTTTTCACAGGGCTTTATTGAAAAAGGTGGTAGACTTGGTGGACACGACGCCGATGCCACCTCCAGTCATGGTGGATGGCGAGTTAGAGTTCGAGGTCGCCAAGGTGGTGGACTCTCGAGTAGTACGCCGTACTCTTCAGTATTTGGTGCACTGGCGGGGGTATGGTCCAGAGGAGAGGTCTTGGGTTCCAGCCTCAGACATACATGCGGATCGGCTGGTCAGTTCTTTTCACCGTCGTCATCCGGACAAGCCGGGTCCTATGAGTCTTGAGGACCCTGGGGTCCCTCGTAGAAGACGGGGTACTGTCATGTCGGACGCTGTTCACACCACAGCATCCGGCAGGCAGAGGTAGTTCCACCTCCAGCCACTATAGCCTCAGTGGCGCCGGTTTGATCTTCAGGCTCTCGGGGGTTAATCCTGCTGGAGACCAGGTTGGAAGGTTAGTCACGCCCACGGTCTTTAAATAGTCATACTGGCATATGGGCGTCGCCGATTATAGCTTGTGTTTCATACCAAGTGGTTCCGGTCTGGAGTGGAGGTGTTCAAGAGAGAGAGATTCATATCTGGTGTCGTATGATCCGTCGTTATCCTTTCTCCTTCCCATATTTGTGTTTAGTTGTGCCCTGTTCACATTACTGTTTATTCCTGTGTGTGTGCGGCGCAGTGCAGTTTAAGTTCTCCCTGTCTGTCATTATTTGTGTGGGAGCTTTGGTGGTGTGACTCCTCACTGGGTGGAGGGTGGAGGGTTAAGTGCAGGGCTGAGCAGGAGATAAGGAAAGGTCGGAGGCTCAGGCATTTGCACCTTCAGCAAAAACCCTGGGTTGAGGGTCAGACAGGGTTTCCCCTAGTAAAAGGGACACCACAGGGGCCCCGGGTATTTCAGCCTTAGTTGAACTAAGCCCCCGTGACAGGTGGTCATATTACTATATATTACTATATCACACTGAGGAGAAGGGCGGCCATTTTACTGTATATATTACTATATCACCACTGAGGAGAAGGGCGGCCATATTACTATATATATTACTATATCACCACTGAGGAGAAGGGCGGCCATATTACTATATATATTACTATATCTTCACTGAGGAGAAGGGCGGCCATATTATTATATATATTACTATATCACACTGAGGAGAAGGGCGGCCATATTACTATATATATTACTATATCACCACTGAGGAGAAGGGCGGCCATATTACTATATATATTACTATATCTTCACTGAGGAGAAGGGCGGCCATATTATTATATATATTACTATATCACACTGAGGAGAAGGGCGGCCATATTACTATATATATTACTATATCACACTGAGGAGAAGGGCGGCCATATTACTATATATATTACTATATCACCACTGAGGAGAAGGGCGGCCATATTACTATATATATTACTATATCTTCACTGAGGAGAAGGGCGGCCATATTATTATATATATTACTATATCACACTGAGGAGAAGGGCGGCCATATTACTATATATATTACTATATCACACTGAGGAGAAGGGCGGCCATATTACTATATATATTACTATATCACCACTGAGGAGAAGGGCGGCCATATTACTATATATATTACTATATCTTCACTGAGGAGAAGGGCGGCCATATTACTATATACACTCACTGGCCACTTTATTAGGTACACCTGTCCAACTGTGTGTTAAGACTTAATTTCTAATCAGCCAATCACATGGCGGCAACTCAGTGCATTTAGGCATGTAGACATGGTCAAGACAATCTCCTGCAGTTCAAACCGAGCATCAGTATGGGGAAGAAAGGTGATTTGAGTGCCTTTGAACGTGGCAAGATTGTTGGTGCCAGAAGGGCTGGTCTGAGTATTTCAGAAACTGCTGATCTACTGGGATTTTCACGCACAACCATCTCTAGGGTTTACAGAGAATGGTCCGAAAAAGAAAAAAAATCCAGTGAGCGGCAGTTCTGTGGCCGGAAATGCCTTGTTGATGCCAGAGGTCAGAGGAGAATGGGCATACTGGTTCGAGCTGATAGAAAGGCAACAGTGACTCAAATTGCCACCCGTTACAACCAAGGTAGGCAGAAGAGCATCTCTGAACGCACAGTGCGTCGAACTTTGAGGCAGATGGGCTACAGCAGCAGAAGACCACACCGGGTACCACTCCTCTCAGCTAAGAACAGGAAACTGAGGCTACAATTTGCACAAGCTCATCGAAATTGGACAGTAGAAGATTGGAAAAACGTTGCCTGGTCTGATGAGTCTCGATTTCTGCTGCGACATTCGGATGGTAGGGTCAGAATTTGGCGTAAACAACATGAAAGCATGGATCCATCCTGCCTTGTATCAACGGTTCAGGCTGGTGGTGGTGGTGTCATGGTGTGGGGAATTTTTTCTTGGCACTCTTTGGGCCCCTTGGTACCAATTGAGCATCGTTGCAACGCCACAGCCTACCTGAGTATTGTTGCTGACCATGTCCATCCCTTTATGACCACAATGTACCCAACATCTGATGGCTACTTTCAGCAGGATAATGCGCCATGTCATAAAGCTCGAATCATCTCAGATTGGTTTCTTGAACATGACAATGAGTTCACTGTACTCAAATGGCCTCCTCAGTCACCAGATCTCAATCCAATAGAGCATCTTTGGGATGTGGTGGAACGGGAGATTCGCATCAGGGATATGCAGCCGACAAATCTGCGCCAACTGTGTGATGCCATCATGTCAATATGGTCCAAAATCTCTGAGGAATGCTTCCAGCACCTTGTTGAATCTCTGCCACGAAGAATTGAGGCAGTTCTGAAGGCAAAAGGGGGTCCAACCCGTTACTAGCATGGTGTACCTAATAAAGTGGCCAGTGAGTGTATATTACTATATCTTCACTGAGGAGAAGGGCGGCCATATTACTGTATATATTACTATATCACACTGAGGAGAAGGGCGGCCATATTACTATATATATTACTATATCACACTGAGGAGAAGGGCGGCCATATTACTATATATATTACTATATCACACTGAGGAGAAGGGCGGCCATATTACTATATATATTACTATATCACACTGAGGAGAAGGGCGGCCATATTACTATATATATTACTATATCACACTGAGGAGAAGGGCGGCCATATTACTATATATATTACTATATCACACTGAGGAGAAGGGCGGTCATATACTATATATATTACTATATCACACTGAGGAGAAGGGCGGTCATATTACTATATATATATTACTATATCACACTGAGGAGAAGGGAGGCCATATTACTATATATATTACTATATCACACTGAGGAGAAGGGCGGCCATATTACTATATATATTACTATATCACACTGAGGAGAAGAGCGACCATATTACTATATATTACTATATCACACTGAGGAGAAGAGCGACCATATTACTATATATATTACTATATCACCACTAAGGAGAAGAGCGGCCATATTACTATATATATTACTATATCACACTGAGGAGAAGAGCGACCATATTACTATATATTACTATATCACACTGAGGAGAAGAGCGACCATATTACTATATATATTACTATATCACCATTAAGGAGAAGAGCGGCCATATTACTATATATATTACTATATCACACTGAGGAGAAGAGCGACCATATTACTATATATTACTATATCACACTGAGGAGAAGAGCGACCATATTACTATATATATTACTATATCACCACTAAGGAGAAGAGCGGCCATATTACTATATATTACTATATCACACTGAGGAGAAGAGCGACCATATTACTATATATTACTATATCACACTGAGGAGAAGAGCGGCCATATTACTATATATATTACTATATCACCACTAAGGAGAAGAGCGGCCATATTACTATATATATTACTATATCACACTGAGGAGAAGAGCGACCATATTACTATATATATTACTATATCACCACTGAGGAGAAGAGCGGCCATATTACTATATATATTACTATATCACACTGAGGAGAAGAGCGACCATATTACTATATATATTACTATATCACCACTAAGGAGATGAGCCGCCATATTACTATATATATTACTATATCACACTGAGGAGAAGGGCGGCCATATTACTATATATATTACTATATCACACTGAGGAGAAGGGCGGCCATATTACTATATATATTACCAGGGGAAGAGTCTTGAGGAGATCATTTGCATATTCCCAGTGCCTTCTGGGATAAGTGAAGAGTCTCCGCGAGCTCAACGATCACTGGGTTTTGGCCGTTGCAGCTGAAAAGAGGAAATCGGAAAACCAGGGGAAGAGTCTTGAGGAGATCATTTGCATATTCCCAGTGCCTTCTGGGATAAGTGAAGAGTCTCCGCGAGCTCAACGATCACTGGGTTTTGGCCGTTGCAGCTGAAAAGAGGAAATCGGAAAACCAGGGGAAGAGTCTTGAGGAGATCATTTGCATATTCCCAGTGCCTTCTGGGATAAGTGAAGAGTCTCCGTGAGCTCAACGATCACTGGGTTTTGGCCGTTGCAGCTGAAAAGAGGAAATCGGAAAAAACGCGCGCCTATCGGCGAGCGAATTTGGGCTCATCTTTCATCGTTTTTAAGAAATCTCAAGATGGAAGAGGCCAGGAGCCATTTGGTGAGCTGCATTTCTTGCTACATGTTCACAGATTTACCAGTGGAAAAGCCAAACTTCACATGCCACAAATGCAAGCTTGTGTCCCTGTTGGAGGAAAAGTTGCAAAATCTCGAAGAGAGGTTAGCTACGTTGAAGATCATTAAGGAAGGTGAAGAGTTCTTGGACAGAGCAGAATTATCTCTTCATGTTACAGAAAGAGAAGAAATTCGAAGTGCACCTGAAGAAACAGAGGAATGGAGACATGTGACCCAGAGAAGCAGGAGGATCGGGAGGCAGTCAGCACCCATACTGCTCAGAAACCAGTACCAGGCTCTCACGCAGGAAAACGATGAAGAAATACATCAGGATAAGACTTTGCCAACAAACAGCAACCTTGTACGCCTTCAGAGTCCTCCTGGATGGAGAAAGAAAAATGTTGTGAAGAAGAAACGGAGAGTGGTGGTCATGGGGGATTCCCTGTTGAGAGGAACAGAGGCCGCTATCTGCAGACCGGATATAACTTCAAGAGAAATGTGTTGTCTTCCAGGTGCAAAAATTAAAGATGTGTCTGACAGGATATCAGGACTCTTCAGACCTACAGATGACTACCCATTCCTGCTACTACATGTGGGGACAAATGACACTGCAAGAAACGACCTGGAAACCATCTGCAGAGACTTTGAAGACTTAGGCAAGAAAGTGAAAGAACTGGGAGCGCAGGTGGTCTTCTCTTCCATCCTCCCAGTGGATGGCCATGGAACAAGGAGGTGGAATAAGATTCTGCAGGTGAACAACTGGCTACGTCGATGGTGCCGTCAGCAACGATTTGGATTTCTGGATCACGGAGTGAACTACTTATACGATGGACTACTTGCTAGAGATGGGGTGCACCTTACGAAGACTGGAAAACATGTATTTGGAAGTCGCCTTGCTACACTTGTAAGGAGAGCTTTAAACTAGAACAACATGGGAAGGGAAGCAAAAGACCAGAAAAAGCCAAACACCTGACAAATGCTATTGAGAACTCTGCTATTAGAAGTGGAAAGGAAGAACAAAGACGAAAGAATCTAATTAATAAAAATATTGGAGAAAGAGAAACCAATCACAAACTAAAATGTTTCTATACTAATGCACAAAGCATGGGCAACAAACAAGGAGAATTGGAACTACTAACACAGGAAAAGAAATATGATGTCATTGGAATCACTGAAACTTGGTGGGACAATACACATGATTGGAATACAAGACTAGAAGGATACAACTTATTTGCAAGAAACAGACTTGATAAACGAGGAGGGGGTGTCGCATTTTATGTTAGAAACGCGTATATCTGCACAGAGATTGAAGCTTCAGAGACTGGGAGTTCTGTGGAAACTGTTTGGGTAAGAATACAAGGACAGAACAATGGAAAGGACACCATTGTAGGCATTTACTACAGGCCGCCTGTGCAAGCTGAAGCTATGGATGAACTCTTTATGCATCAAATGGCCAAGTTCTCCAAAAAATATGACATAGTTGTCATGGGAGATTTCAACTATCCAGACATTTGTTGGGAATCTCTCTCAGGCAAAACTAACAGGTCAAGGAAATTCTTATCCTCTCTTGCTGACAACTTTATCTTCCAAAAGGTAAGGGAGAAAACAAGGGGAACTGCTACCTTGGATCTAATCCTTATAAACAGGGAGGAAATGGTTGAGGAGGTAAAAGTGGCTGGGACCCTAGGAGGTAGCGACCATGCTATTTTAGAATTTTGGATAACTAGAGGCGGAAGACCTGTGAAGACTCAGACATCAAGGTTAGATTTCAGAAAGGCAGATTTTAAGGGATTCAGAAAGAGAATTGGAGGGATCCAATGGCTGGATATCCTTAAAGACAAAAATGTCCAGGAAGGATGGGAAATCTTGAAAAATGAAATTCTCAAAGCACAGTTGTTAACAATTCCGAAAAGAGGGAAGAATAGGAAGCAGTTAAGGAAACCAGGATGGATGAACACAGAACTTAAGCACATGCTAAAAAGGAAGAAAAAAATGTTTATAAAATGGAAAGAGGGAGGCATATCTAAAGAAGAATATAATGCTGTCTGCAGAACCTGCAGGGCACAAATCAGATTAGCTAAAGCTGAAAATGAATTGAGGCTTGCAAGAGATGTCAAAAGCAATAATAAAGGATTTTGGGGATATGTCAAAAGTAAAAGAAAAGTCAAAGATGCTATAGGATTTTTACAGGATGAAAATGATGAAATGGTAAGACAGGATGTTGAGAAGGCTGAACTTTTAAATTCCTATTTTGCATCTGTTTTCTCTCAGAAAGGAAATGTAACATCAACTGTTATTCACTGTCCTATTAAGGGAATAGAAGAATCCAGGATATCTATAAACAGAAAGATAGTGAGGAAACACTTAGCTAGCCTAAATGAATTCAAGTCTCCAGGTCCAGATGAATTACACCCCAGAGTACTGAAGGAGATAGCAGAAGAAATTTTTGAACCCCTCTCTATAATCTTTGAAAATTCTTGGAGAACAGGAGAAGTGCCAGAAGACTGGAGAAGAGCAAATGTTGTTCCTATCTTCAAAAAGGGGAAGAAGGTGGACCCAGGTAACTATAGGCCGGTGAGTCTGACTTCTATACCAGGAAAGATCTTTGAACAAATTATTAAACAACATGTATGTCAATACCTGGATAAGAATGAAGTGATTAAACAGAGTCAGCATGGGTTTGTAACTAATAAGTCATGTCAGACTAACTTAATTTCCTTCTATGACGGTATCACTGATTGGGTGGATCAAGGAAATGCTGTAGATATAGTATATCTTGACTTCAGCAAAGCATTTGACAAAGTCTCTCATACAATCCTTATTGAAAAAATGATTAAGTATGGAATGGACAAGGCAACTGTTAGGTGGATTCATAACTGGCTTAGTGATCGGACCCAAAGAGTGGTCGTAAATGGCTGCACATCCAGTTGGAAGAATGTCTCAAGTGGGGTACCACAGGGCTCTGTCCTGGGCCCTGTATTGTTCAACATCTTTATCAACGATTTAGATGAAGGAATTGAGGGTAAACTGATTAAATTTGCTGATGACACAAAGCTAGGAGGGATAGCTAATACTAGAGAAGAGAGAGAGAGGATTCAAAAAGATATAAATAAACTGGAGAAGTGGGCAGCAACTAACAGAATGGTTTTTAACAGGGAGAAATGCAAAGTACTACATCTGGGCAATAAAAATGGAAAAAACATATATAGAATGGGAGGAATAGGGCTAAGTGACAGCACATGTGAAAAAGACTTGGGTATACTAATAGATCACAGACTGAATATGAGTCAACAGTGTGATGCAGCAGCAAAAAAGGCAAATGCAATTCTAGGATGTATTAACAGAAGCATACAGTCTAGATCACGTGAAGTCATTATTTCCCTCTACTCCTCTTTGGTCAGACCTCATCTGGAATATTGTGTCCAGTTTTGGGCACCACATTTTAAAAAAGACATCAACAAACTGGAGCAAGTTCAGAAAAGAGCGACCAGAATGGTGACCGGTCTGCAAACCCTGTCTTATGAGGAAAGGTTGCAGGATTTGGGAATGTTTAGTTTGCAAAAGAGAAGACTGAGAGGAGACTTAATAGCTGTCTACAAATATCTAAAGGGCTGTCACATTGTAGAAGGATCAACTTTATTCTCATTTGCACAAGGAAAGACTAGAAGCAATGGGATGAAACTGAATGGGAGGAGACACAGATTAGATATTAGAAAAAACTTTTTGACAGTTAGAGTGATCAATGAGTGGAACAGGCTGCCACGAGAAGTGGTGAGTTCTCCTTCAATGGAAGTCTTCAAACAGAGGCTGGACAGACATCTGACTGGGATGATTTAGCGAATCCTGCTTTGAGCAGGGGGTTGGACCAGATGGCCCAGGAGGTCCCTTCCAACTCTACGATTCTATGATTCTATATCACACTGAGGAGAAGAGCGGCCATATTACTATATATATTACTATATCACACTGAGGAGAAGGGCGGCCATATTACTATATATATTACTATATCACCCTGAGGGGAAGGGCGGCCATATTACTATATATATTACTATATCACCACTGAGCTCTATGGAAATGTCAGAGATAGATTTGTACATTGAGCTCTTTAGTTCTTATTTTCACAGATTTTCATACGATTCCCTTTTTTTCCTTTAGTAACACAATATTTCAGTGCACAGAGATATTCTCCTAAAACAAATCCGCAGTGTGGCCATGTTGGTTCGGAGTCTCGGGTGGCGTCACGTTATAGGAAACCTCCTCCTTTTTTATTTTCCTGCCTCTCCACTTTCTGGTTTTAATCCTGTGTTTGGTGCATTGTTTACACCGTGTCCTCCCGGCGTCTACGCTCACGGTGGTCCTCAGACTGATCCGTTACTGAGGCAGCATGAGTGAGGCAGCGGGGGCTTGTGATACAGACCTGCCTCTTCTCATCTCCTCCCCTATTAACGATTCCTATCCCTCCTTGGGGGGGACCATCGCTAATGGGGTCTCTTTTGTTGAAGGAACGTATGTTCCTAAGTAACAGATATTGTGCATTTCATCCCCATATTTGCCATTTTCTAAAAATGACACTTACTACAATGATACCCTAAGGGATGGCGCAAATATAAGCCCCCTGAATTTACATAGTACGCTCCCCCAGCATTGGGATTGTTGCATTTGGCTGATTGTAGTATATTATTGTTTTTTCTCTTGATCTCTCATACGTACTAGCACCTTACAGAATACGGTCATTACACCGCTATCGTATACTTAGGAAATATTTTTCCTTATTTTTATTAATCATTATATATACTTTATTAATAATAATAATAATCTTTAGTTTTATAGCGCCAACATATTCCGCAGCACTTTACAATTCATCATACTTTCTATTTATTCATTCTAATTGATGTATTTGATTATATTATTATGGGGATTATTTTTCTTTATCATTTATACATCCTTTTCTAAAAGAAGAATAGACCCCAGATCAGATCCCTAAATAAGTACAGACACCATACCTGACCCCTGGTACAGACCCCAGACCAGACCCCTAGATAACTTCATATATTATGACCGGCACAGAGCTATTCGCTCTCAGTAACTTTTCATTCAGGGGCGATCTGACGGTAGTGCACATGCACATCCTCTCGCATCTCCATCGCTTCCGATGACACTCACACACTGACATGCAGCCCTGTGGCTTGCGTGTCATTGAGCGTCGGCAGGAAGTGAATACAGGGGAGGCGGGCGGGCACACAATGCGCTGATCATACTGACAGACTCCACCCTTTTCACATTTCCTATTCCATGATTGGCCATTTGATATATAAAAACACGGTTACCCTTCATCCAGGCATGCCCCCGGAAGAAGCTGGCGGCGAAACGCGCGTCGGGGTGAGGGGACACCCGGTGACCCAGTGCTACAGGTAGATATAATGCTTAGCTCCTTTCTTGCACTTTATACCTATTAATCTGATATACCCACGGACTGACCTTATGGTCTATAGTAACGGAGCCTATTTATCTGGAATGACTTTTGTGTGAGGCCTGTTAGCACTTTTAGAGCTTTGTCAGCATATGTACGGTACACCTAATTTATGCAGCACACCTGTGGGATCAATTGTTTTAATAGCCATCGCGCTAGGGGATTATTCTATTCAAGATCCCTGTATTGTCTATGAATTTAAATTCAGGATCCCTATATTGCTTGTGTGTATTTTGATTGGATGTATTGCATCACATTGTATGACGTTATAGCCTATTGTAATTAATTGGTCAGGTGTCCCCTGTCATGGCTATCTTGCTGTTAATTTACTCTGTTTTTAGAATTTTATCTAATAAAATATATACCTGTCACGGGGTCCTTCTCTGGTATCACACAATCAACAGAGCAAGCGAAGAGTGAACAATTCCAAGACCTTTATTCAGGCAAAAATACGAAAAGGTCCATATTCAGTCCACCACACAAAGGATAAGATAGTCCAGAATAAGAATGCAGTCCAGTAACAGGATAAAATGTCCAGGGAAACGAGATTCCAAAACACTCTAGCACCAGAGGATAAAAATGGGTCCTTCTCTCTGAAATGCAGCCTTTTCACCATCTTGTTTCTACCGGAACTAACTGTCCAGCTGCCGTTCTTCCCCCCCACCCCCTTCCTTGTCCAGGGGTAGTCAAACAAGTTACCTCCCAGAGGAGAACAAAAGGCCTTAGGGATTAATGCACTACAGGGGGTCATCAAGAGACAGATACAGTGAGGCTGTAGACTTACAATGTAATAAGAAAAACACTATGAAAATAACTGGAATTGTTAAAAATAGGAATATACAAAAAATGACATCCACATAACATATCACACCATCACAACCTCTCCCCCCCCCCATAATAAGTGAGCACGCCATGAGGTATACACAGACCTCTGGCCTGCTCACTTTAGTCCACATTGCTCAGTTATTTATAGTTCCTTGTACAGTGGCAGGGGTAGGTCGGCCTGGGGAGCCTATGGTTCTTCTTGTCGAGACAGTCCATCGGCGTTCTGGTGTTGGCTTCCCCGCTTGTATTGGATGGAGAAGCTGTAGGGTTGTAAGGACAAGCTCCACCGCAGCAATCTTCCATTGTCCCCTGATACGCGATTCAGCCATGTGAGGGGGTTGTGGTCTGTAACAATTGTAAAGTCTCTGCCATACAAGTAGGGCTGCAATTTTTTTAGCGCCCATACGATGGCAAGGCACTCCTTTTCAATAGTGGCATAGGCAACTTCCCGATCCAGTAGTTTACGACTGGCAAAAGCAACAGGATGTTCTTCTCCGGCGGCGTTCACTTGGCTAAGTACTGCCCCAATCCCAAAGGTGGATGCATCTGTCTGCACGAGGAACCTGCGTTTATAATCCGGGGCAGCCAAGACAGGAGCAGTGACGAGGGCAGTCTTTAACGCTGAAAAGGCATCCTCGCATGCAGGCGTCCATGTCACATTCCTAGGCATGTTCTTGCGGGTCAGGTCGGTTAGGGGCTTGGCCAAGGTGCTGAAGTTAGAAACAAATTTGCGATAGTAACCAGCAGTTCCTAAAAACGCAAGTACCTGCTTTTTAGTCTGGAGTCTACACCAGTTGCTAATGGCTTCCACCTTGGCAGGCTCAGGCCTTAGTGTCCCACCCCCTACTCTATGTCCGAGGTACTGCACCTCAGCCATCCCTATTTGGCGAATGGTCAGTCCTGCAGTAAGGATACAGTCCAGCACTATGCCCGTGTTTAAGATGTTCCTCCCAGGTTGTGCTAAAAATGGCGATGTCATCTAAGTAAGCACAGGCAAAGTCCTGACATTGTTGTAACAGTCGATCCACCAGTCTCTGGAAAGTAGTGGGGGCAGTTTTCATCCCAAAGGGCATTCCCAGGAACTCATAAAGCCCAAATGGAGTAATGAAGGCTGAGCGCTCCCGAGCGTCCTCCGTTAGGGGTATCTGCCAGTACCCCTTGCCCAAGTCTAATGTGGTCATAAATTGGGCACTGGCCAGACGATCCAATAGATCATCAGTCCTGGGCATGGGATAAGCATCACTCTTGGTGGCATCATTTAGTCATCTGTAATCAATGCAGAATCATGTTGTACCATCCTTCTTGGGGACCAGGACGACAGGAGAGGCCCAAGAACTGTGAGATGGCTGAATAACTCCCAGTTGTTTCATCTCCTCCAGTTCGTTCTTTATCATGCCTTGAACAGCCTCTGGAACCCGGTAGGCAGCCTGCTGGATGGGGCGTTGTCCGGGGATTTCCACATGGTGACTGGTGAGAGTAGTCTTCCCCGGCTTTGAGGAGAAAGCAGCAGCCCTCGGCCTTAGTACGGCGACAATATCGTCCTTTTGTATATCCGATAAATGGGAGCCCAGGGGCACTTGTTCCAGTGATCCTCCCGCTAGGGCAACCTGGAGGAGATCTGGGAGATACTCGTCGTCAGCGGTATCACTAGGGGGGGTGGCAGACAGCTAGAACAGGCAGAGATCGGTCGTGGTAGTCTTTCAGCATGTTAATGTGGGCGGTTTTCTGTTGTCGACCACTAGAGTCCAGGGCAATAACATAGTTAGTGTCATTAATTTTCTTGACAACCTGATAAGGGCCTTCCCACACTGCTTGAAGCTTGTTGGCAGGGGAAGCAGTAATCATGAGCACTTGCTGTCCTTCCATAAATTCCCGGTTCCTGGCATTACGGTCATACCAGGTTTTTTGTCTGGACTGGGCCATTCGCTGATGTTCTTTAGCGAAGGTAGCTAGCTGGGCGAGACGGTCTCTGAGCTCTAGAACATAGGGAACGATGGGCATTCCGGTATCTGAGATGTCTCCCTCCAAATGTTCTTTCAGAAGACTGAGAGGCCCACGGACCTTCCGGCTAAACAGTAGTTCGAAGGGAGAGAACCCTGTGGACTCTTGGGGAACCTCCCGATAGGCGAAGAGGAGATGTGGCAGGTACTGTTCCCAGTCTTTTTCAACGTCAACAAAAGCCCTCAGCATATTTTTTAGGGTTCCATTAAAGCGTTCACATAGTCCGTTGGTCTGCGGGTGGTATGGGGTGGTGCGAATGGCTCGAACACCACAGGTATGCCATAGGGACTGGACCAGATCTCACATGAACTGAGTGCCTTGATCTGACAATATTTCACTAGGAAACCCTACCCGGGTAAAGATGGTAACAAGGGCCTCGGCTACCTTTACTGCTGTAATACTGGACAGGGCCACAGCTTCAGGATACCTAGTGGCATAGTCCACCACGGTCAGGATATATTTTTTCCCTGACCTGCTGGGGTGGGCCAGAGGACCTATGATGTCGACGGCTACACGTTGAAATGGTTCCTCAATTATGGGCAGGGATTGCAGGGGTACCTTATGTCGAGCTCCTGGATGCCGCATTCGCTGGCACACATCACAGGTGCGGCAATAATGGGCTACCGACTGCGAGACGCCCGACCAGTAAAAACTTTGGGTGAGTCTCTTTTCAGTCCTTTTTCTCCCTTGATGCTCAGCCAAGGGGATGTCATGGGCCAGTTGAAGTAGCTGTGCCCTGTACTTCTGAGGGACAATGAGTTGCCTGGTCGTTGCGTCAGGGTTGCCCTGGTCACTGCCCTTTGTTACACGATAATACAGTCCGTTTTCTCGAGTGAAGCCATCCCCATTATCTCCCATGTGCCCAGTTTCTGCCTTTCGCCTAAGGGCTGCTAAGGTAGTGTCACCCTCTATTTCTCTCCTAAACTCCTCTCTGTCCCAAGACTCTCCCAATGTAGTAGCAGCGAAAGTATTGCTTACCGACTCTGATGCAGTTTGTGCTGGTTTCTCCCCGGTGGGGTCCGGATGACGTAGTGCTTGAAGGGCCTGTAGTCGGGTGACTGCTCCCACAAATTGGCACTGTAACTCCCCAATGTCGTTCCCAAGGAGGATATCTGCAGGAAGTCCTCCCATAACTCCAATCCAACACAGTTTTTCTCCACAACCAGAATCCAAACTCACAGAAGCTCGCTGTATATATTTGCGGGCATCGCCCGCCAGGACAATGGGAATTCCCGGACCCTGGTAAATTGCCTCGGGTCGAACCACACGGGGGTCAGCGATAGTCAAGAATGCCCCCGTGTCTCTAAATCCTGACACTTTGTATCCATCAATAAAGACATCCTGCAGGTGGCGTTGCCGTTGCTCTGAGTAGCTAAAGGACAGAGGCCGGAGTCCGTACACTCCAGGAGGGGTATCTATGGTGCCGTGGTCGGTGGTCCACTCTGGTGGGGGTGGTGGTAGCTCTTCTTCAGGTGTGGTGGAATGTACAAGATGCACTGGACGAGGTGGGGCTGCGTGGGGCTCCCTCCGAATCCTGGAGGGACAGCCAGACTGCAAATGTCCAGGTTGCCCACACCCATAACACCTCCTCTCTGTGATACCCCCAGGTCGTGGTCGGAACTGTTGGGGCCTAGGATTGTGAGGCGTGATTGTCATCGGCTTGCGACTAGGTGGAAGGGCAGATATAATTGGAGGGGGACGGGGCGCGGGAGCAGGCCGTGGTTCATTGTCCAGAAGCCTCCTCCATTGCGGCCGGATAGTAAGGGCTTCATCGGCCAGGGCTGCAGCTCTATCCACGGTACACGGCGTACGCTACCGGACCCATTCCCGTACCTCTGCAGGGCACTTGGCAAGAAATTGTTCTATAAGGAACGCCTGTATAACATCTTCCACAGTAAAGGCGTTTTCTGCTTCCAGCCATCTCCGACATGCCTCGGACATCTTATGTGCATACATCCTAAACGATCCCCCGTGGTGCATGGGAGGTCTCGGAACTTGGCCCTATATGAGTCTGGGGTGATAGCATGGTAATCCAGGATAGTCCGCTTTACAATGTTATAATCCCGATTCCGCAGTGCATCAATGGTTCGGTTAGCCTCCGCCAAGCTTCCGTTCAGGAGCCCCACTAACAAACGCATCCAGCTAGAGTGGGGCACCTCCATCACAGCACACTGCTGCTCAAAGTCTTTGAAGAACCCCTCCACATTTCCAGAAGCCTCATCAAATGGCTTAAGCTCTGTCCGGGTGATCCGTACAGGCTCCCGGATTGTTGGGGTTACACTCCACATTGCGTTACTCCCTTTTTCAAGCTCCATTGCTTCCTGTCTCCGCTGTGCCCGGCGGGCAGCCTCCTCCTTGTACTCCTGAGAGACGCCGGGGCCCAGAACCGCCATCTCTTCTTCATACCACACCAACCACTGGCTTTTCTGGATGGGGATCCCTGTCTCCAGTGCTCGTCCTTCAGACATCTGGGAGGAGGTGGCCGGGCTAGCGCCCACCAGTAGATCGATTAAGGCCTCTTTAGTCAGTCCCTGGTAGTTCAGGCCCAGGTCTCTGGCTCTCTCCTGTAAACTGCATACAGTCCAATTTCTGTACTCACTCTGTGGGTGGTTCTCCATTGGGTGACACTCTGTTGATCTCACTGCTGCCACCAGTTGTCACGGGGTCCTTCTCTGGTATCACATAATCAACAGAGCAAGCGAAGAGTGAACAATTCCAAGACCTTTATTCAGGCAAAAATACGAAAAGGTCCATATTCAGTCCACCACACAAAGGATAAGATAGTCCAGAATAAGAATGCAGTCCAGTAACAGGATAAAATGTCCAGGGAAACGAGATTCCAAAACACTCTAGCACCAGAGGATAAAAATGGGTCCTTCTCTCTGAAATGCAGCCTTTTCACCATCTTGTCTCTACCGGAACTAACTGTCCAGCTGCCGTTCTTCCCCCCACCCCCTTCCTTGTCCAGGGGTAGTCAAACAAGTTACCTCCCAGAGGAGAACAAAAGGCCTTAGGGATTAATGCACTGCAGGGGGTCATCAAGAGACAGATACAGTGAGGCTGTAGGCTTACAATGTAATAAGAAAAACACTATGAAAATAACTGAAATTGTTAAAAATAGGAATATACAAAAAATGACATCCACATAACATATCACACCATCACAATACCTTTTAAATTATTATTGTGGGATGTCTTCTTGTGCCCTTCATTTTTCAATGGGGGACTAGTTGCATAAGTACAGATACAAGACAAGACTTATAAATCAGTACAGACTCCCTAAATAAGAACAGATACCATGTCAGACCCCCCAAATAAGCACAGACCCCAGACCAGACCTGTAAATAAGTACAGATACGAGATAAGACCCATAAAAAATAAGTACAGACTCCCTAAATAAGTACAGATCCCAGACCCCTGAGTAAGTACAGATCCAAGATTAGATCCCCTAAATAAGTATAGATCAGAGTGCAGCCTCTTTAAATAAATGTAGAATCATGACCAGATAGTCTAAATAACTACAGAACCCTGATCAGACAACCTAAATAGCTACAGAACCCTGACCAGACAGCCTAAATAGCTACAGAACCCTGATCAGACAACCTAAATAGCTACAGAACCCTGATCAGACAACCTAAATAGCTACAGAACCCTGTTCAGACAGCCTAAATAGCTACAGAACCCTGACCAGACAGCCTAAACAGCTACAGAACCCTGATCAGACAGCCTAAATAGCTACAGAACCCTGACCAGACAGCCTAAATAGCTACAGAACCCTGACCAGACAGCCTAAATAGTTACAGAACCCTGATCAGACAGCCTAAATAGCTACAGAACCCTAATCAGACAACCTAAATAGCTACAGAACCATGATCAGACAGCCTAAATAGCTACAGAACCCTGACCAGACAGCCTAAACAGCTACAGAACCCTGATCAGACAGCCTAAATAGCTACAGAACCCTGATCAGACAGCCTAAATAGTTACAGAACCCTGATCAGACAGCCTAAATAGCTACAGAACCCTGACCAGACAGCCTAAATAGCTACAGAACCCTGACCAGACCCCTAAGTAAATATAGACATCACACCTGACCCTTACATTAACACAGAGTGCAGGTCAGACACAATAAATAGTTACAGACCCCAAATCAGACAACCTAAATAGCTTCAGAACCCTAACCAGACCACTAAATAAGTATAGACTCTTAAATAAAGACCCAAGGCCAGACCCTTTAACTACAGATACCAGACCAGACCCCCTAAATAGTTATGGATCCCAGACCAGTCCTTCGAATCTAAAGTACTACATGGAAAATATAAGCTTGTTGTCCATTGCAACCAATCACGGTTCATGAAAATGAAAGCATAAATCTACCCAGCTGCAATGGCAGACATAGCCCCCTTTTGTCTGTTGCCCACACAAGGCTCACTGAGCAGCCCACAAGGCAAATTTCTTATTTTTCCACTGCTGCAAAGTAAATGAAAGCAGGCCTCTGATTGGCTGTTCTGAGGCCCTGCGTTTGAGGTCCATGGGGTTGATATTGCGGGTTTATTTGGGTTCCCGCCCCGGATCGGCAACATTTATATTCTCATAATTTTATTTTTGTTCATATAAAAACAATCTAATAAATTTCCTCGTTTAATATTTGGCAGTAATTACTGATGGTTTCTGGGCAACTTGGGAAAACAAATACTATGAATACATGATCTGTCATGTGGCTGACGGCCTTGTGACAGCTACTGAAATGGAAATAAAAAAGGAAATATATTAAGAAATATAAAATTCCTGCCGTTACAGCTCCCACATGGGTTGTTGCCCTGGTTTCCTAGACTTCTGGACAACTCTCTGCTTGGGGATTTGAACAGGTAATCCTTTGAAAAAACATCCCAATAACCCTATATCAGACCCAAATCTAGGTTTTCCTGCACCTGAGGACCAAATTCAATTAGGCTCCCCTTCTATACACAGCTCAAGTGGTTTGAGTAGTCAACATATGACCACTCATGTGATTTGCACACATACAGTCATATGCCGATGAGCTGCTCTTCCTAATTTTCTCAATGCTTAGTGAAAACCTAATACTAAATACAGCATCATAACCATCTTCAGTATAGGTATACATCACTAGAAGCACCATCAATACATGAATACATCAGCGGAACCATCATCACTACATGTATACATCACCAGAACCATCATCACTACATGTATACATCACCAAAACCACCATTAGTACATGAATACATCAACATACCCACTTTACTACATGAATACATGACAAGAACCACTTTCAGTACATGAATGCAGCACCACAAACACATTAGTGCCTGAATGAATCACCAGAACCACCATCAGTACATGAATGCATCACCAGAACCACTGTCAGTACATGAATGCATCACCAGAACCACTGTCAGTACATGAATGCATCACCAGAACCACTGTCAGTACATGAATACATCACCAGAACCACTGTCAGTACATGAATACATCACCAGAACCACTGTCAGTACATGAATGCATCACCAGAACCACTGTCAGTACATGAATGCAGCACCACAAACACATCAGTGCCTGAATGAATCACCAGAACCACCATCAGTACATGAATGCATCACCAGAACCACTGTCAGTACATGAATGCATCACCAGAACCACTGTCAGTACATGAATGCATCACCAGAACCACTGTCAGTACATGAATACATCACCAGAACCACTGTCAGTACATGAATACATCACCAGAACCACTGTCAGTACATGAATGCATCACCAGAACCACTGTCAGTACATGAATGCATCACCAGAACCACTGTCAGTACATGAATGCATCACCAGAACCACTGTCAGTACATGAATGCATCACCAGAACCACTGTCAGTACATGAATACATCACCAGAACCACTGTCAGTACATGAATACAGCAGCAAGCTTAAGTGCAATGTCAGGATAGTCCCATATTCAATTGTATCACATGAACCTACAACTCCCAGTATGTAATTAAAAATGGTAAAGAGATACTGGAAGGTGTTATCAGCCAATATCAGACTGTGGACCATAAAGAAACCACAATACTGATGAGATCTAGTCAGTATTACAAATAAGCATTTACATCCAGGTACCTTACAGATTACATCTTCTCGGACTGGAGTTGTTTTTTCCCATCAATAGCTCGTCTCTGCAAACTTTTAATTTTAAAAGTTTAAATTTTAATGTTTTATTTTAACAGTTTAATTTTAACAGTTTAATTTTAATGCTCTTGAATAAAAATATCTGCCCTAAGCTGCGCCCCTAAATAATTGTCTCTCAATATGCTCCCTACACGTTTTTTCTTCTTTCCAAGCTGGGCTCTCTCTTCATATGGTCCCTTCACACTGTGTCTCCCCTACACTGCCCAGTCTTTATAATGTGCCCCATCCTTACATTGTACCCTTCTGCATACTGTCCCCCCATAGTATGCCCCCCAAGCTACCCTCTGTATTGCACCGCCACACTACACAGTCTCTATACTGTGCCCCTCCTCACACTTCCCTATCTGCATACTGTCTCCTCCCTGCAAGCCCTCACACTGTTCCATAATGCTGCCCCCTCTTTATACTGCCACCTCACACTCCCCAGTCTCTATATCGTGTCCCTCACACTTTTCTCCACCATAGTGTCCCCTCACACTCTCACCTCGATGCTGTCTCCTCATACATTTCCGCCATACTGTCTCCTCACACATTCCCTCCCCATACTGTACTCTCACAAGCTTCCTCACACAATAAAACTCTTGTTTTTTGGCTCAATTGAAGCACTTACCTTGCCGCTGCCCACCTACTCAACTGGCCTGATCGCACTGCTGACATCGCCCTGACCTGGGATTGCCAGAGGTCATGGCTTCAATGGTACTCATGCCTGATAACTTATCATTGACCACCCTCAGATTGACAAACAACTTGGAGAATGGTCGATTCCCATTCCAGGGGGAGTGGGGCCTGGAAGCAATATGCCACTACCTGGGAAACACCTCTGCCCACCTCAAAATGTTGTGCCTGTTACCGGGGCCCTGGACAAATTGGGGGCCCACTCGCCATCGGCAGGGGCGTAACTACCGCGGTTGCAGTGGATGCCGTAGCGACCGTCCGGGCACAGAAGCTGAGGGGCCTACCGATGCCAGCAAATACACGCTGCTGGACAATCAGGGGCCAGCAGCTGACGTTAGTGGGCATGTCACTGGTTGCGCATGGCAATGACATCATGCGCTCCCGTCACTTGCATTCTAAAGTCAGCTGCCGGCTTCAGAAGAGGACGACGTGCGGCGGATGTGCGGATGGTAGTATTTATTTTATTTTTTAAATCAGTAAGTACACGGTGGTCATACTACTACATGGATGACTATGGGCAGTGAACTATACTATTTGAATTACTATGGGCTGTGCATTATACTATATGGATGACTATGGGCTGTGCATTATACTGTATGGATGACTATGGGCTGTGCATTATACTGTATGGATAACTATGGGCTGTGCATTATACTACATGGATGACTATGGGCTGTGCATTATACTATATGGAAGACTATGGGCTGTGTATTATACTATATGGATAACTATAGGCTATGCATTATACTACATGGAAAACTATGGGCTATGCATTATATATGGAGATGTATTATACTATATAGATGACTACGGATTGTGCATTATACTACATTGATGGCTATGGGCTGTGCATTATATATGGAGGTGCATTATACTATATGGATGACTATAGGCTGTGCATTATACTACATGGAGGACTATGGGCTGTGTATTATACTATATGGATAACTGTGGGCTATGTATTTTACTACTTGTATGACTATGGGCTGTGTATTATACTACATGGGTAACTATGGGCTATGCATTAAATATGGAGGTGCATTATACTATGTGTAAGAATATGGGCTGTGCATTATACTACATGGATGACTATAGGCTGTGCATTATATACAGAGGTGCATTATACTAAATGGATGACAATGAACTGTGCATTATACAATATGCAGGAAAATGCCTGTGTATTATACTAATATGGAGGACTATGAGGGCTGCATTATACTGTATGGAGGAGAATGGGCTGTGCATTAAAATATATGGATGACTATAATATTTTGTGCATTATACTATATGGAGGACTATGGGCTGTGCATTATACTATATGGAGGACTATAGGCTGTGCATTGTACTTTATGGAGGACTATGAGCTGTGCATTATACTACATGGATGAATATGGGATGTGCATTATACTATATGGAAGACTATGGGCTGTGCATTATACTATATGGAGGACTATAGGATGTGCATTATACTATATGGATAACTATGGGCTGTGTATTATACTATATGGATAACTATAGGCTATGCATTATGCTACATGAATGACTATGGGCTGTGCATTATACTACATGGAAAACTATGGGCTATGCATTATATATGGAGATGCATTATACTATATAGATGACTACGGATTGTGCATTATACTACATTGATGGCTATGGACTGTGCATTATATATGGAGGTGCATTATACTATATGGATGACTATAGGCTGTGCATTATACTACATGGATGACTATGGGCTGTGTATTATACTATATGGATAACTGTGGGCTATGTATTTTACTACTTGTATGACTATGGGCTGTGTATTATACTACATGGGTAACTATGGGCTATGCATTAAATATGGAGGTGCATTATACTATGTGTAAGAATATGGGCTGTGCATTATACTACATGGATGACTATAGGCTGTGCATTATATACAGAGGTGCATTATATTAAATGGATGACAATGAACTGTGCATTATACTATATGCAGGAAAATGGCTGTGTATTATACTAATATGGAGGACTATGAGGGCTGCATTATACTGTATGGAGGAGAATGGGTCCGTGCATTAAAATATATGGATGACTATAATATTTTGTGCATTATACTATATGGAGGACTATGGGCTGTGCATTATACTATATGGAGGACTATAGGCTGTGCATTATACTATATGGAGGACTATAGGCTGTGCATTATACTTTATGGAGGACTATGAGCTGGGCATTATACTATATGGAGGACTATGGGCTGTGCATTATACTATATGGAGGACTATAGGATGTGCATTATACTAAATGGATGACTATGGACTATGCAGTATACTTTATTGAGGACTAGGGGCTGTGCATTATACCATAAGGAGGACTATGAGCTGTGCATTATACTATATGGAGGACTATGGGCTGTGCATTATACTATATGGAGGACTATAGGCTGTGCATTATACTTTATGGAGGACTATGAGCTGTGCATTATACTATATGGAAGACTATGGGCTGTGCATTATACTATATGGAGGACTATAGGATATGCAATATACTACATGGATGACTATGGACTATGCAGTATACTTTATTGAGGACTATGGGCTGTGCATTATACTATAAGGAGGACTATGAGCTGTGCATTATACTATAAGGAGAACTATGGGCTGTGCATTATACTACATGGATGGCTATGGACTATGCAGTATACTTTATTGAGGACTATGGGCTGTGCATTACACTATATGAAGGACTATGGGCTGTGCATTATACTATATGTATAGTATTGTGGAATTTACAATAGATACTCATCTAATGTAAGAGGTAAGTGAAATCTTTGACATTGTGCTACACCTATATTTCTTATCTGTGCATCATGAATCCTGGTATGTGTTAAAGGGGCCACTGAGATTCTTTCACCCAGGGCCCACTGTAGTGAAATATGTATAGGTATGGAGGTATGACTGGCAGTAATTACCATCTGTTCTAGGCTACAGGGGTCACAGCATATGTTATCCTGAGAAGGCAGTCTCCTGTCTCCAATTTCGCCAGGGGGCTTTACTGAGAACCACAAAGTGGAAACATTTCACACCTTCTAGTGTCTTTGATGGAGAGACGCCAATTGCAGCATGACACTATCTATCTATGAGAACGGTTACACAAAGAGTTTCAGAGAAAAATAATGTATTCATTGGTAAAATAGCCATGGTCTAGTCACAAACCAGCAATTAGAATATTAACATGAGAGACTGGTCTAGAAATCTGATCTCTAGAGTAAGTCTATAAATTAGGCCTACACACAAAGAAAATGTTCACATGTGGGAGCAGCCTGCAAAGCTGATGTGAGTCATTCCATATTTCTCCCTCCCTCAGGGACAGAGTACCAGACTGCTAAGTTCGATATTTCTGTAAGTTTTCTCCCTTTTATCTTATCACTGTTTTGCATATTTGTATGTCACTTTTTATTGCAATATTTTTATATCCTTTTATTGTAAGCACTGCACCTTTTCTATTAAAGCTTAAAACTTTATTAAGTTGAACCTTGTATGCTATTAAGACTCCATAGCCTTAGAGCGTGCGCTCCTGGTGATCGGCACATAGTAGTAGTAGTAGTATTTCCGGGACCCATCGCCCGTGTGTTCGGTGAGTGGTGGCAGCGTGTATGAGCGGGGTGTGATTTAGGCTCCCACTGCAGCATAGGACAGAGGTTGAATGCTGGACTGAGTGAGAGGAGATAGATTAACCCTTGCAGGTGCAACCCCAAGTCACGTGCTGAGAAGCGGGTACATGACGATTGGTGGCAGCGGTGGGATATACGAATATACGCTGCTTCTTAACCACTTTACTCCGGCTGTCAGTCTGTGACAGGGAAGCAGCGTGATCCTGCTGGGGCTTCCCTTCAGGCCCCCACTGACCTCCCCCAGCAATGCGAGTGGGGGTCCCAAAGGAGCGCCATGACAGCTGAAGGCTCAGTCGCTGCCATCTTGGCTGAGCTTCGGAGCAGACCATAATATCCCATTACAGCCGGGGGCTGGCTGGGATTATGGGTGTGGTCTTGGTATACTCGGTGTGCCAGCACTAATACGATGGCAGCAGACGACGACCACACCCCGAGCCTTTCACTCCTCTCAGACTTCGTGCTTTTATTCTCTAAACAAACCGTCTCTCCAGGTGCGTCCAATGCTCGTGGGATCAGCATCCATCCGCACTGGGTGAGGGTGTGAGGAGCCTGGCACTGCCATCTGCTTGTGATTGAGAAATAAACCAGGAGACTAATGCCTAAAAGATGTCTTTATCTTTGGCAAAAATTTAAAGGGGAAGTCTATGCCTTGTTTAAGTACACGGCACATGCCAGTCTCAGCTCTTCTCAGTGCAATGGTGGCATGCACCTTCGGTTACAGCGCTGCATTGCTCACCTTTAACTACTTGCAGTAATTACTTTTCACCACTTTGCTGCAAAGTTTTCCTTAGAAGTTGCATTGCGAACAGCGCCCCCTAGTTGTAATTTATCATAAACAATTCTACAGCATAAAATAATACATACTGCAGTAACTGATCAGGACAAACAAGTCCTGCCCAGACCACTATAACAGCTTCTCCGGATGACTGCAGAGTTCTGCTGGGAAGTCTTTGGTCATTTATTTTCCTCAGCAAAGAAAGTTAGACCCCAGATCAGACCCCAGAGTTATTTTAGACACCTAAATAGGCTCGTCAATTAGTTCAGACACCAGACTTTACAACACTTGTTCCTCTGACCTAATTTTTGGATCAGAGCAAAACTTTTCCCTTCCCAGCTCCTCTTGGGGTATCTGCATTACAATTCAAGGACCTGAATATTTCGACAAATTGTGAATATTTTGCAGATTGCTCCCCTCCCCGTTCATGGTCCTACAGAGACATCTAGTGGCAGTAGTGAATATTGCTGTTATACAGCCAATATATTGAATCACATCTGGATAGACCTAAAAGACTTAGAACACCTCCATAGGAAAATCCATATACACAGATACAGAACCAAAACAATGGACATGACCGGCATAAAGCAAACTCTGGACACACAAAATTCCATCTTTGCAAAGAATGATCTGCAGGTTGTTAGCGGATGCAGCATCCCTGGAGCCAGCATTTTAGTAAGGGAGGATGTAAAACCTTCCCACGTCATTACTGCACCTCCACCAGCTTCACAGGAAAGGACCATCCTTCTATAGGCATCAGAGGAGTCAGGGTGGAATGATGAAATGTTTAGCAGGCATAAAGCTTATTTTACATAACTTCCGCTTTACAGAGAGGTACACCCTTCACGAATATAGGTGGCAGTACAAGTCTTGTGAGAAATGTGTAAGGAGATGGACATATTGCCCACATCCCCCTTGAAGAACAAGTGTATTATGTAATGTGAATAGTGACATGCGTTAATGATGTTACTATTGTGTGTTGTAGGGAGAGTTAGAGTTAAAGTTTGGGACTAGCCCAGAGTGGACAAGGCTAAGGATAAGGGACAGAGACAGTTTCCTGCCAGAACGTCAGATAGGGCCCAGTGTACGTCTGGAGTACACCTAAAGTCTATACAGTAACCGTGGTACATCACTTGGGTGTCCCTAACGTGAGAGCACAGTAAGATCCTTGTGGAAAGAAAGAGAGAAGTGACCAAAAGGCAGACGGGTCCAGGGGAAGGACGCCTGGCAGTACGGCCCAGCAACAGATGTAGAAAAAAGCAGCCTGAAAACCAGTGTCCATGAGGGACAGCAGGGACAGGAATGGTGCCCTCTGTGCCTGTAGTGCCCGGAGAGAGGCGCTGGTGTGTGGGGAGGGTGTGCACACCTCAGGCCATGGGAGACGGTGGGGTCACGTACCCTGCCCTCATTCAAGAGGCTGAACCCTAGGACTGGCTGCCATGTTTAAAGTGGCGCTGGCTGTGCCGTCCTCTCAGCACCTCCACGCCGTGGGTCCATGCCGGGTTATAATGGGAATTTTTATGGTCAGGAAGGATATTATCAACATCATTAACAGCAACTTTTCCTGAGATCCAATAAAACGTGTGAATGATTAAAGATTTTATGGTCCAAAAATGAAATTATTATTATTATTATTTATTGTTATAGCGCCATTTATTCCATGGCGCTTTACATGTAAGGAGGGGTATACATAGTAAATTAAAAAGAGATTAAAAAACATAATAATAATGACAGTCAGACCTGCGCGCTTCGCCATACGTGCAAGAGAGAGGAACAGGTATGAGAATGATAAGGCATCTAAGGTAACACATCGGCTGCACATAGTATGTACGGAGACAGTGGAAGAAAACCTGTCTGGGAAGTTTTGAAATCATTTCCTTGAAGATCAGTGGATTGCCTAATGTTATCGTCTGGATCCGGAAGCCTATACGGCTTTTTGGGTCTTATTCACACTGAAGTCATTTTTGACACATGGTAAGGTCTTGGTACTAGAAGTTAGGCCCAGCCTGATTTGGGTCCACCTTGGGATGGATTTTACGCTTCTTTTATTTTATCAAAAATGAAATCAAGTGATCACTTTCTGTGGATTAGTTTCACTGTGAATCCACAAGAGATGGTGAAACCTAAATTATTGGAGTGACTTAGAGGAAAGTACTTCCAGGAGGGCCTAGTTTTCAAAATCCATCAAACTTGTGGGGTGATTGGCTGTTGCAGTGGTGTGGAGCATATAACTAGAAAGGCCTGACCAATAAAAAACATACAGTGAAAGGGAATCTTGCGGACAGAAAAAACTTATCACCTAAAGTGGTCAGTGGAAGATGCGAAGAATTGGACTGAAGCATCAATAAGAGGAAGCTGTCATGAATCGTTCTGACAAAAGGGATCAGAGGAGGATGCGAAGAACTGATGGGAAAAAAAATAAAGGAGGATAAGATGCATCAGTCTAATAAAAGTGATTTAAGGAAGACATGAAGAATCGTTCTGATGAAAAAGAATCAAAGGAGGATGTGAATAATCATTTTGATAAAAGGGATCAGAGGAAGAGGAATATGAAGAATAGTTCTTATAAAAGATAAGAGAAGGAGGTGAGATATAGTCCTGATAAAAAAAGATCAGATGGTAATTTGAAGAATCGTTCTAAAAAATGGATCAGAGGAGGATGTAAGGAATTGTTCTGATGAGAAGAGTAGAGGAGGATGTGACGAATCCTTCTTATGAAAAGATCAGGGGAGTAAGGAATGGTGATGATGGAAGTAGTAGAGGAGAATGTGAAGAATCGTTCTGATAAAAGAATCAGAGGAGGATACATAGAATTGTTCTCATCAGAACAGCAGAAGAGAATAGAAAGCATCGGTTTCATGAAAAGATCAGAAGAGGATGCAATCATTTGCCTGATGAAAGGAGGATGTGAAGAATTGTTTTAATAAAAGTATCAGAGGAGGAAGTGAGCAATGGTTCTGATGAAAGGATTAGAGAATAATATCAATAATAATTTTGAAGAACAGGCAATTCACAGTCGAGATAACTACAGCTGAATACATTGCTGGTGTTCAGCTGATGTGCGCAGAAGCTCAGCTAGTGCCACACTGCCCATGGTGCCCACCATATAGCCATACACAAGGTACCATAGAGCGTGTATATAGGGCAGCCAAGACAACGCATACAGTTCCATGGGTCTCCTCCTTCTTGCTGCCACCGTCGCCTGTGCCCGAGGGAGGAGGATGGATTGCCACCAAACAAGTTTTCAGAAGAGTTTGGATGCAGTGGAGATGGCAGCTCCATGTGGGCAGATGAAGGGTAAGAAGCTTTTATAATATATATTTCCCATAAAGGCTACATAGCGCCACTTCTCGCTGAAATCACAGTGGTATATAGCAGCATACAGAAAGCACAGACGAGCACCATGCAGCATCGCCATAATGGCACCAAATGGAAAGCATAACACTGCCATATGGTGCCGACAGTAAACTACCAGACAAAACATAAAAGCACAGTGCAGTGTCTACATTGTATGGCCCTTATACATCACATCATAGATCCTTGTAGAGGATACAAAGTAGGACAATACAGAGAGCACATAACAGTACAATATAGGGCCTATATAATACTGCCATACAGAGAGCACATGACAGTACAATATAGGGCCTATATAATACTGCCATACAGAGAGCACAGGACAGTACAATATAGGGCCTATATAATACTGCCATACAGAGAGCACATAACAGTACAATATAGGGCCTATATAATAGTGCCATACAGAAAGCACATAACAGTACAATATAGGGCCTATATAATAGTGCCATACAGAAAGCACATAACAGTACAATATAGTGCCTATATAATACTGCCATACAGAGAGCACATAACAGTACAATATAGTGCCTATATAATACTGCCATACAGAAAGCACATAACAGTACAATATAGTGCCTATATAATAGTGCCATACAGAGAGCACAGGACAGTACAATATAGGGCCTATATAATACTGCCATACAGAGAGCACATAACAGTACAATATAGGGCCTATATAATACTGCCATACAGAAAGCACATAACAGTACAATATAGTGCCTATATAATAGTGCCATACAGAGAGCACAGGACAGTACAATATAGGGCCTATATAATACTGCCATACAGAGAGCACATAACAGTACAATATAGTGCCTATATAATAGTGCCATACAGAGAGCACAGGACAGTACAATATAGGGCCTATATAATAGTGCCATACAGAGAGCACATAACAGTACAATATAGGGCCTATATAATACTGCCATACAGAGAGCACATAACAGTACAATATAGTGCCTATATAATAGTGCCATACAGAGAGCACAGGACAGTACAATATAGGGCCTATATAATAGTGCCATACAGAGAGCACATAACAGTACAATATAGGGCCTATATAATACTGCCATACAGAGAGCACATGACAGTACAATATAGTGCCTATATAATACTGCCATACAGAGAGCACATGACAGTACAATATAGGGCCTATATAATAGTGCCATACAGAGAGCGCATAACAGTACAATATAGGGCCTATATAATACTGCCATACAGAGAGCACATAACAGTACAATATAGTGCCTATATAATAGTGCCATACAGAGAGCACATAACAGTACAATATAGGGCCTATATAATACTGCCATACAGAGAGCACATGACAGTACAATATAGTGCCTATATAATACTGCCATACAGAGAGCACATAACAGTACAATATAGGGCCTATATAATACTGCCATACAGAAAGCACATAACAGTACAATATAGGGCCTATATAATACTGCCATACAGAGAGCACATAACAGTACAATATAGGGCCTATATAATAATGCCATACAGAGAGCACATAACAGTACAATATAGTGCCTATATAATAGTGCCATACAGAGAGCACATAACAGTACAATATAGGGCCTATATAATACTGCCATACAGAGAGCACATAACAGTACAATATAGGGACTATATAATACTGCCATACAGAGAGCACATAACAGTACAATATAGTGCCTATATAATAGTGCCATACAGAGAGCACAGGACAGTACAATATAGGGCCTATATAATACTGCCATACAGAGAGCACATAACAGTACAATATAGTGCCTATATAATAGTGCCATACAGAAAGCACATAACAGTACAATATAGGGCCTATATAATAGTGCCATACAGAAAGCACATAACAGTACAATATAGTGCCTATATAATACTGCCATACAGAGAGCACATAACAGTACAATATAGTGCCTATATAATACTGCCATACAGAAAGCACATAACAGTACAATATAGTGCCTATATAATAGTGCCATACAGAGAGCACAGGACAGTACAATATAGGGCCTATATAATACTGCCATACAGAGAGCACATAACAGTACAATATAGGGCCTATATAATACTGCCATACAGAAAGCACATAACAGTACAATATAGTGCCTATATAATAGTGCCATACAGAGAGCACAGGACAGTACAATATAGGGCCTATATAATACTGCCATACAGAGAGCACATAACAGTACAATATAGTGCCTATATAATAGTGCCATACAGAGAGCACAGGACAGTACAATATAGGGCCTATATAATAGTGCCATACAGAGAGCACATAACAGTACAATATAGGGCCTATATAATACTGCCATACAGAGAGCACATAACAGTACAATATAGTGCCTATATAATAGTGCCATACAGAGAGCACAGGACAGTACAATATAGGGCCTATATAATAGTGCCATACAGAGAGCACATAACAGTACAATATAGGGCCTATATAATACTGCCATACAGAGAGCACATGACAGTACAATATAGTGCCTATATAATACTGCCATACAGAGAGCACATGACAGTACAATATAGGGCCTATATAATAGTGCCATACAGAGAGCGCATAACAGTACAATATAGGGCCTATATAATACTGCCATACAGAGAGCACATAACAGTACAATATAGTGCCTATATAATAGTGCCATACAGAGAGCACATAACAGTACAATATAGGGCCTATATAATACTGCCATACAGAGAGCACATGACAGTACAATATAGTGCCTATATAATACTGCCATACAGAGAGCACATAACAGTACAATATAGGGCCTATATAATACTGCCATACAGAAAGCACATAACAGTACAATATAGGGCCTATATAATACTGCCATACAGAGAGCACATAACAGTACAATATAGGGCCTATATAATAATGCCATACAGAGAGCACATAACAGTACAATATAGTGCCTATATAATAGTGCCATACAGAGAGCACATAACAGTACAATATAGGGCCTATATAATACTGCCATACAGAGAGCACATAGCAGTACAATATAGGGCCTATATAATAGTGCCATACAGAGAGCACATAACAGTACAATATAGTGCCTATATAATAGTGCCATACAGAGAGCACAGGACAGTACAATATAGGGCCTATATAATACTGCCATACAGAGAGCACATAGCAGTACAATATAGGGCCTATATAATAGTGCCATACAGAGAGCACATAACAGTACAATATAGTGCCTATATAATAGTGCCATACAGAGAGCACATAACAGTACAATATAGTGCCTATATAATAGTGCCATACAGAGAGCACATAACAGTACAATATGGGGCCTATATAATAATGCCATACAGAGAGCACATAACAGTACAATATAGGGCCTATATAATAGTGCCATACAGAGAGCACATAACAGTACAATATAGGGCCTATATAATAATGCCATACAGAGAGCACATAACAGTACAATATAGGGACAATATAATACTGCCATACAGAGAGCACATAACAGTGCAATATAGGGCCTATATAATACTGCCATACAGAGAGCACATAACAGTACAATATAGGGCCTATATAATAATGCCATACAGAGAGCACATAACAGTACAATATAGGGCCTATATAATACTGCCATACAGAGAGCACATAACAGTACAATATAGGGCCTATATAATAATGCCATACAGAGAGCACATAACAGTACAATATAGGGACTATATAATACTGCCATACAGAGAGCACATAACAGTGCAATATAGGGCCTATATAATAATGCCATACAGAGAGCACATAGCAGTACAATATAGTGCCTATATAATAGTGCCATACAGAGAGCACATAACAGTACAATATAGTGCCTATATAATAGTGCCATACAGAGAGCACATAACAGTACAATATAGGGCCTATATAATAGTGCCATACAGAGAGCACAGGACAGTACAATATAGTGCCTATATAATACTGCCATACAGAGAGCACATAACAGTACAATATAGGGCCTATATAATACTGCCATACAGAGAGCACATAACAGTACAATATAGGGCCTATATAATACTGCCATACAGAGAGCACATAACAGTACAATATAGGGCCTATATAATAGTGCCATACAGAGAGCACATAACAGTACAATATAGTGCCTATATAATAGTGCCATACAGAGAGCACATAACAGTACAATATAGGGCCTATATAATAATGCCATACAGAGAGGACATAACAGTACAATATAGTGCCTATATAATACTGCCATACAGAGAGCACATAACAGTACAATATAGGGCCTATATAATAGTGCCATACAGAGAGCACATAACAGTACAATATAGTGCGTATATAATACTGCCATACAGAGAGCACATAACAGTACAATATAGTGCCTATATAATAGTGCCATACAGAGAGCACAGGACAGTACAATATAGGGCCTATATAATACTGCCATACAGAGAGCACATAACAGTACAATATAGGGCCTATATAATAGTGCCATACAGAGAGCACAGGACAGTACAATATAGGGCCTATATAATACTGCCATACAGAGAGCACATAACAGTACAATATAGGGCCTAAATAATACTGCCAAACAGAGAGCACATAACAGTACAATATAGGGCCTATATAATAATGCCATACAGAGAGCACATAACAGTACAATATAGGGCCTATATAATACTGCCATACAGAGAGCACATAACAGTACAATATAGGGCCTATATAATAGTGCCATACAGAGAGCACATAACAGTACAATATAGTGCCATACAGAGAGCACATAACAGTACAATATAGGGCCTATATAATACTGCCATACAGAGAGCACATAACAGTACAATATAGGGCCTATATAATACTGCCATACAGAGAGCACATAACAGTACAATATAGTGCCTATATAATAGTGCCATACAGAGAGCACATAACAGTACAATATAGGGACTATATAATACTGCCATACAGAGAACACATAACAGTACAATATAGGGCCTATATAATAGTGCCAAACAGAGAGCACATAACAGTACAATATAGGGCCTATATAATAGTGCCATACAGAGAGCACATAACAGTACAATATAGGGCCTATATAATAGTGCCATACAGAGAGCACATAACAGTACAATATAGGGCCTATATAATAGTGCCATACAGAGAGCACATAACAGTACAATATAGTGCCTATATAATAGTGCCATACAGAGAGCACATAACAGTACAATATAGTGCCTATATAATAGTGCCATACAGAGAGCACATAACAGTACAATATAGTGCCTATATAATAGTGCCATACAGAGAGCACATAACAGTACAATATAGGGCCTATATAATAGTGCCATACAGAGAGCACATAACAGTACAATATAGGGCCTATATAATAGTGCCATACAGAGAGCACATAACAGTACAATATAGTGCCTATATAATAGTGCCATACAGAGAGCACAGGACAGTACAATATAGGGCCTATATAATACTGCCATACAGAGAGCACATAACAGTACAATATAGGGCCTATATAATACTGCCATACAGAGAGCACATAACAGTACAATATAGGGCCTATATAATACTGCCATACAGAGAGCACATAACAGTACAATATAGGGCCTATATAATAGTGCCATACAGAGAGCACATAACAGTACAATATAGGGCCTATATAATAGTGCCATACAGAGAGCACATAACAGTACAATATAGTGCCTATATAATAGTGCCATACAGAGAGCACATAACAGTACAATATAGGGCCTATATAATAGTGCCATACAGAGAGCACATAACAGTACAATATAGTGCCTATATAATAGTGCCATACAGAGAGCACAGGACAGTACAATATAGGGCCTATATAATACTGCCATACAGAGAGCACATAACAGTACAATATAGGGCCTATATAATACTGCCATACAGAGAGCACATAACAGTACAATATAGGGCCTATATAATACTGCCATACAGAGAGCACATAACAGTACAATATAGGGCCTATATAATAGTGCCATACAGAGAGCACATAACAGTACAATATAGTGCCTATATAATAGTGCCATACAGAGAGCACATAACAGTACAATATAGGGACTATATAATACTGCCATACAGAGAACACATAACAGCACAATATAGGGCCTATATAATAGTGCCATACAGAGAGCACATAACAGTACAATATAGTGCCTATATAATACTGCCATACAGAGAGCACATAACAGTACAATATAGGGACTATATAATACTGCCATACAGAGAACACATAACAGCACAATATAGGGCCTATATAATAGTGCCAAACAGAGAGCACATAACAGTACAATATAGGGACTATATAATACTGCCATACAGAGAACACATAACAGCACAATATAGGGCCTATATAATAGTGCCATACAGAGAGCACATAACAGTACAATATAGTGCCTATATAATAGTGCCATACAGAGAGCACATAACAGTACAATATAGGGACTATATAATACTGCCATACAGAGAACACATAACAGCACAATATAGGGCCTATATAATAGTGCCATACAGAGAGCACATAACAGTACAATATAGGGCCTATATAATACTGCCATACAGAGAGCACATAACAGTACAATATAGTGCCTATATAATAGTGCCATACAGAGAGCACATAACAGTACAATATAGGGCCTATATAATAGTGCCATACAGAGAGCACATAACAGTACAATATAGGGCCTATATAATAGTGCCATACAGAGAGCACATAACAGTACAATATAGTGCCTATATAATAGTGCCATACAGAGAGCACATAACAGTACAATATAGGGCCTATATAATAGTGCCATACAGAGAGCACATAACAGTACAATATAGGGCCTATATAATAGTGCCATACAGAGAGCACATAACAGTACAATATAGGGCCTATATAATAGTGCCATACAGAGAGCACATAACAGTACAATATATTGCCTATATAATAGTGCCATACAGAGAGCACATAACAGTACAATATAGGGCCTATATAATAGTGCCATACAGAGAGCACATAACAGTACAATATAGGGCCTATATAATAGTGCCATACAGAGAGCACATAACAGTACAATATAGGGCCTATATAATAGTGCCATACAGAGAGCACATAACAGTACAATATAGGGCCTATATAATAGTGCCATACAGAGAGCACATAACAGTACAATATAGGGCCTATATAATAGTGCCATACAGAGAGCACATAACAGTACAATATAGGGCCTATATAATAGTGCCATACAGAGAGCACATAACAGTACAATATAGGGCCTATATAATAATGCCATACAGAGAGCACATAACAGTACAATATAGGGACTATATAATAGTGCCATACAGAGAGCACATAACAGTACAATATAGGGACTATATAATAGTGCCATACAGAGAGCACATAACAGTACAATATAGGGCCTATATAATAGTGCCATACAGAGAGCACATAACAGTACAATATAGGGACTATATAATAGTGCCATACAGAGAGCACATAACAGTACAATATAGGGCCTATATAATAGTGCCATACAGAGAGCACATAACAGTACAATATAGGGCCTATATAATAGTGCCATACAGAGAGCACATAACAGTACAATATAGGGCCTATATAATAGTGCCATACAGAGAGCACATAACAGTACAATATAGGGCCTATATAATAATGCCATACAGAGAGCACATAACAGTACAATATAGGGCCTATATAATACTGCCATACAGAGAGCACATAACAGTACAATATAGGGCCTATATAATGCTGCCATACAGAGAGCACATAACAGTACAATATAGGGCCTATATAATAGTGCCATACAGAGAGCACATAACAGTACAATATAGGGCCTATATAATAGTGCCATACAGAGAGCACATAACAGTACAATATAGGGCCTATATAATAATGCCATACAGAGAGCACATAACAGTACAATATAGTGCCTATATAATAGTGCCATACAGAGAGCACATAACAGTACAATATAGGGCCTATATAATGCTGCCATACAGAGAGCACATAACAGTACAATATAGTGCCTATATAATAGTGCCATACAGAGAGCAGACAGCAGTACTATAGAGCGCCTTCATAACACAATACATAGTGCACATATTATTAGTATATAGTGCAATACAGAAATCCCTTTGCAGTGCTGACGTGGAGGCGTCATGCTTTTGTCCGCAAAACACTGTGGAATTAATGGCGCTACAGAAGTTAGTAAAATAAATACTGACAGCACATGAAAGCACCAGCCTGCATAATAGCTCCATAAATAAATTACATAACAATACCGTACACTGCCCACACAATGACACCAGACTAAAGCAAGCAGCAATACTATACACTGGCTAAATAATAGTACCACGGTATGCATATGTTCTACTGGTATATGGAGGCAGCATAATGGTGCCATGCAGGGCCCCTGAGGACTCCAAGGCTTGGAGAAACCGCACACATCCTAGAAGCCTGTGCTGCACCATACGGTGCACAATAATAATAGGGCCATACGGTGCATCCAGAAAACATCCCACTGGCTGCCTCGGATGGAGATAGCGATCATTTCTTCTCACACACTGACCCAATTAATGAGGTGATTACAAAGAGCTGTCGCTCCATTGCTGAGTGATGTGAGCGCCCCCTATATAAGATGGCAGAATATTTTAGGAGGATTTCCCCTTTAAGGCCTGTTTCATATTTCAGTTTTTTGACATCAGTCAAAATCCGCCAGAGTGTGAAAGAACGGATCTGTTTGAGCTGGTAGTTCATGAAATTTAAAGCGACATGCGTCGCGAGAGAGAGAGAGAGAGATTTTTCCTCCGATTCTAGAACGACATTTAGGGTTAAAATGCATCGCTGACAAATTCTCCCGGACAGGCGCAGTCAGAAAAAGCGGTCCGCCAATGTAAAAGAACGTTTCCGTCTGCTCCGCCCGGGAACCGCTAAAATTTTGGCGGATCCGTCAAAAAACGGATGCAAAGGATGACCATCAGTCAAAATCCGCCGCTAATGTAAGTCTATAGGGAAAAAACCGGATCCGCCAAAAAAAGGGACGAAACAGGCAGAATTCACAGCCTTCATGTCTGTAATAACTCAAATGTGAGGCCTCGTTTGTGTCGTCGTCACTAGGCTCTTCGGAGGGTGATCCGGCCACCAGTGATCAGCAGACGCTGCCTCCTCCGACCCAAGAAGCCCCACAGTCTGAGCTAAAGGAGCGCGGGCAATGGGGGAGCCGAGTGGAGTTTATACTGTCTGTCGTGGGAGGAATTGTGGGTCTGGGAAATATCTGGAGATTCCCTTATTTATGCTACAAAAATGGCGGAGGTGAGAATGATTCAGTGCGTGGTGAAAGAGGCACAAAAAATATACCAAAAGAAATCACTCCATCCACTTCCAGAGCTGTACTCATAATAATAACTCCCTCCATCCACATCCAGAACTGTACTCATAATAATAAATCCCTCCATCCACTTCCAGAGCTGTACTCATAATAATAACTCCCTCCATCCACATCCAGAGCTGAACTCATAATAATAAATCCCTCCATCCACATCCAGAGCTGTACTCATAATAATAACTCCCTCCATCCACATCCAGAGCTGTACTCATAATAATAACTCCCTCCATCCACATCCAGAGCTGAACTCATAATAATAAATCCCTCCATCCACATCCAGAGCTGTACTCATAATAATAACTCCCTCCATCCACATCCAGAGCTGTACTCATAATAATAACTCCCTCCATCCACATCCAGAGCTGTACTCATAATAATAAATTCCTCCATCCACATCCAGAGCTGTACTCATAATAATAAATTCCTCCATCCACATCCAGAGCTGTATTCATAATAACTCCCTCCATCCACATCCAGAGCTGTATTCATAATAATAACTCCCTCCATCCACATCCAGAGCTGTACTGATAATAACTCCCTCCATCCACATCCAGAGCTGTATTCATAATCTCTCCCTCCATCCACATCCAGAGCTGTACTCATAATAATAAATTCCTCCATCCACATCCAGAGCTGTACTCAAAATAATAACTCCCTCCATCCACATCCAGAGCTGTACTCATAATAATAACTCCCTCCATCCACATCCAGAGCTGTATTCATAATAATAACTCCCTCCATCCACATCCAGAGCTGTACTCATAATAATAACTCCCTCCATCCACATCCAGAGCTGAACTCATAATAATAAATCCCTCCATCCACATCCAGAGCTGTACTCATAATAATAACTCCCTCCATCCACATCCAGAGCTGAACTCATAATAATAAACACCTCATCCACATCCAGAGCTGTACTCATAATAATAACTCCCTCCATCCACATCCAGAGCTGTACTCAAAATAAAAACTCCCTCCATCCACATCCAGAGCTGTACTCATAATAACTCCCTCCATCCACATCCAGAGCTGTATTCATAATCTCTCCCTACATCCACATCCAGAGCTGTACTCATAATAATAAATTCCTCCATCCACATCCAGAGCTGTATTCATAATAACTCCCTCCATCCACATCCAGAGCTGTATTCATAATAATAACTCCCTCCATCCACATCCAGAGCTGTACTCATAATAATAACTTCCTCCATCCACATTCAGAGCTGTACTCATAATAATAACTCCCTCCATCCACATCCAGAGCTGTACTCAAAATAAAAACTCCCTCCATCCACATCCAGAGCTGTATTCATAATCTCTCCCTCCATCCACATCCAGAGCTGTACTCATAATAATAAATTCCACCATCCACATCCAGAGCTGTATTCATAATAATAACTCCCTCCATCCACATCCAGAGCTGTATTCATAATAATAACTCCCTCCATCCACATCCAGAGCTGTACTGATAATAATAATTTCCTCCATCCACATTCAGAGCTGTACTCATAATAATAACTCCCTTCATCCACATCCAGAGCTGTATTCATAATAATAACTCCCTCCATCCACATCCAGAGCTGTACTCATAATAATAACTCCCTCCATCCACATCCAGAGCTGTACTCATAATAATAACTCCCTCCATCCACATCCAGAGCTGGATTCATAATAATAACTCCCTCCATCCACATCCAGAGCTGTATTCATAATAATAAATTCCTCCATCCACATCCAGAGCTGTATTCATAATAATAACTACCTCCATCCACATCCAGAGCTGTATTCATAATAATAAATCCCTCCATCCACATCCAGAGCTGTATTCATAATAATAACACCCTCCATCCACATCCAGAGCTGTACTCATAATAAGGCTGTGTGCACACGCTGCGGATTTTGCTGCGGTTCCGCAGCGGTTTTGGCCGCTGCGGACCCGCAGCAGTTTCTGCTGCGGTGTACAGTACAATGATTCCCTATGGGAATCAAAAACCGCAGTGCAGACGGTGCGGAATTTTCCGCGCGGATTATCTGCGGTTTTCAATCCGCAGAAAGAATTGACATGTCAATTCTTTCTGCGGATTCTCCTGCGGTTTGCCATCTCCTCCATTGAGGAGATGAAAAACCGCAGGGCAAAACCGCAGAGCAATCCGCAGGTAAAACCGCAGGTCTTTTGACCTGCGGTTTCACCTGCGGATTGTACAAAATCCGCACGGATGAATCCGCACCTTTTCCGCAGCGTGTGCACACAGCCTTATAACTCCCTCCATCCACATCCAGAGCTGTACTCATAATAATAACTCCCTCCATCCACATCCAGAGCTGGATTCATAATAATAACTCCCTCCATCCACATCCAGAGCTGTATTCATAATAATAAATTCCTCCATCCACATCCAGTGCTGTATTCATAATAATAACTACCTCCATCCACATCCAGAGCTGTATTCATAATAATAAATCCCTCCATCCACATCCAGAGCTGTATTCATAATAATAACACCCTCCATCCACATCCAGAGCTGTACTCATAGTAATAAATTCCTCCATCCACATCCAGAGCTGTACTCATAATAATAACTCCCTCCATCCACATCGAGAGCTGTACTCATAATAATAACTCCCTCCATCCACATCCAGAGCTGTACTCATAATAATAACTCCCTCCATCCACATCTAGAGCTGTACTCATAATAATAACTCCCTCCATCCACATCCAGAGCTGTACTCATAATAATAAATTCCTCCATCCACATCCAGAGCTGTACTCATAATAATAAACCCCTCATCCACATCCAGAGCTGTACTCATAATAATAACTCCCTCCATCCACATCCAGAGCTGTACTCATAACTCCCTCCATCCACATCCAGAGCTGTAATCATAATAATAACTCCCTCCATCCACATCCAGAGCTGAACTCATAATAATAAATCCCTCCATCCACATCCAGAGCTGTACTCATAATAACTCCCTCCATCCACATCCAGAGCTGTACTCATAATAATAAATTCCTCCATCCACATCCAGAGCTGTACTCATAATAATAAATTCCTCCATCCACATCCAGAGCTGTATTCATAATAACTCCCTCCATCCACATCCAGAGCTGTATTCATAATAATAACTCCCTCCATCCACATCCAGAGCTGAACTCATAATAATAAATCCCTCCATCCACATCCAGAGCTGTACTCATAATAATAAATCCCTCCATCCACATCCAGAGCTGAACTCATAATAATAAATCCCTCCATCCACATCCAGAGCTGTACTCATAATAATAACTCCCTCCATCCACATCCAGAGCTGTACTCATAATAATAAATTCCTCCATCCACATCCAGAGCTGTACTCATAATAATAAATTCCTCCATCCACATCCAGAGCTGTATTCATAATAACTCCCTCCATCCACATCCAGAGCTGTATTCATAATAATAACTCCCTCCATCCACATCCAGAGCTGAACTCATAATAATAAATCCCTCCATCCACATCCAGAGCTGTACTCATAATAATAACTCCCTCCATCCACATCCAGAGCTGTACTCATAATAATAAATTCCTCCATCCACATCCAGAGCTGTACTCAAAATAATAACTCCCTCCATCCACATCCAGAGCTGTACTCATAATAATAACTCCCTCCATCCACATCCAGAGCTGTATTCATAATAATAACTCCCTCCATCCACATCCAGAGCTGAACTCATAATAATAAATCCCTCCATCAACATCCAGAGCTGTACTCATAATAATAACTCCCTCCATCCACATCCAGAGCTGTACTCATAATAATAACTCCCTCCATCCACATCCAGAGCTGTATTCATAATAATAACTCCCTCCATCCACATCCAGGGCTGAACTCATAATAATAAATCCCTCCATCCACATCCAGAGCTGAACTCATAATAATAAATCTCTCCATCCACATCCAGAGCTGTATTCATAATAATAACTCCCTCCATCCACATCCAGAGCTGTACTCATAATAATAACTCCCTCCATCCACATCCAGAGCTGAACTCATAATAATAAATCCCTCCATCCACATCCAGAGCTGTACTCATAATAATAACTCCCTCCATCCACATCCAGAGCTGTACTCATAATAATAAATTCCTCCATCCACATCCAGAGCTGTACTCATAATAATAAATTCCTCCATCCACATCCAGAGCTGTATTCATAATAACTCCCTCCATCCACATCCAGAGCTGTATTCATAATAATAACTCCCTCCATCCACATCCAGAGCTGAACTCATAATAATAAATCCCTCCATCCACATCCAGAGCTGTACTCATAATAATAAATCCCTCCATCCACATCCAGAGCTGAACTCATAATAATAAATCCCTCCATCCACATCCAGAGCTGTACTCATAATAATAACTCCCTCCATCCACATCCAGAGCTGTACTCATAATAATAAATTCCTCCATCCACATCCAGAGCTGTATTCATAATAATAAATTCCTCCATCCACATCCAGAGCTGTATTCATAATAACTCCCTCCATCCACATCCAGAGCTGTATTCATAATAATAACTCCCTCCATCCACATCCAGAGCTGAACTCATAATAATAAATCCCTCCATCCACATCCAGAGCTGTACTCATAATAATAACTCCCTCCATCCACATCCAGAGCTGTACTCATAATAATAAATTCCTCCATCCACATCCAGAGCTGTACTCAAAATAATAACTCCCTCCATCCACATCCAGAGCTGTACTCATAATAATAACTCCATCCACATCCAGAGCTGTATTCATAATAATAACTCCATCCACATCCAGAGCTGAACTCATAATAATAAATCCCTCCATCAACATCCAGAGCTGTACTCATAATAATAACTCCCTCCATCCACATCCAGAGCTGTACTCATAATAATAACTCCCTCCATCCACATCCAGAGCTGTATTCATAATAATAACTCCCTCCATCCACATCCAGGGCTGAACTCATAATAATAAATCCCTCCATCCACATCCAGAGCTGTACTCATAATAATAACTCCCTCCATCCACATCCAGAGCTGAACTCATAATAATAAATCTCTCCATCCACATCCAGAGCTGTATTCATAATAATAACTCCCTCCATCCACATCCAGAGCTGTACTCATAATAATAATAACTCCCTCCATCCACATCCAGAGCTGTACTCATAATAATAAATCCCTCCATCCACATCCAGAGCTGTATTCATAATAATAACTCCCTCCATCCACATCCAGAGCTGTACTCATAATAACTCCCTCCATCCACATCCAGAGCTGTACTCATAATAATAAATCCCTCCATCCACATCCAGAGCTGTATTCATAATAATAACTCCCTCCATCCACATCCAGAGCTGTACTCATAATAATAACTCCCTCCATCCACATCCAGAGCTGAACTCATAATAATAACTCCCTCCATCCACATCCAGAGCTGAACTCATAATAATAAATCCCTCCATCCACATCCAGAGCTGTACTCATAATAATAACTCCCTCCATCCACATCCAGAGCTGAACTCATAATAATAAACACCTCATCCACATCCAGAGCTGTACTCATAATAATAACTCCCTCCATCCACATCCAGAGCTGTACTCAAAATAAAAACTCCCTCCATCCACATCCAGAGCTGTACTCATAATAACTCCCTCCATCCACATCCAGAGCTGTATTCATAATCTCTCCCTCCATCCACATCCAGAGCTGTACTCATAATAATAAATTCCTCCATCCACATCCAGAGCTGTATTCATAATAATAACTCCCTCCATCCACATCCAGAGCTGTATTCATAATAATAACTCCCTCCATCCACATCCAGAGCTGTACTCATAATAATAACTTCCTCCATCCACATTCAGAGCTGTACTCATAATAATAACTCCCTCCATCCACATCCAGAGCTGTACTCAAAATAAAAACTCCCTCCATCCACATCCAGAGCTGTATTCATAATCTCTCCCTCCATCCACATCTAGAGCTGTACTCATAATAATAAATTCCACCATCCACATCCAGAGCTGTACTCATAATAACTCCCTCCATCCACATCCAGAGCTGTATTCATAATCTCTCCCTCCATCCACATCCAGAGCTGTACTGATAATAATAACTTCCTCCATCCACATTCAGAGCTGTACTCATAATAACTCCCTTCATCCACATCCAGAGCTGTATTCATAATAATAACTCCCTCCATCCACATCCAGAGCTGTACTCATAATAATAACTCCCTCCATCCACATCCAGAGCTGTACTCATAATAATAACTCCCTCCATCCACATCCAGAGCTGGATTCATAATAATAACTCCCTCCATCCACATCCAGACCTGTATTCATAATAATAAATTCCTCCATCCACATCCAGAGCTGTATTCATAATAATAACACCCTCCATCCACATCCAGAGCTGTATTCATAATAATAAATCCCTCCATCCACATCCAGAGCTGTATTCATAATAATAACACCCTCCATCCACATCCAGAGCTGTACTCATAATAATAACTCCCTCCATCCACATCCAGAGCTGTACTCATAATAATAACTCCCTCCATCCACATCCAGAGCGGGATTCATAATAATAACTCCCTCCATCCACATCCAGAGCTGTACTGATAATAATAACTTCCTCCATCCACATTCAGAGCTGTACTCATAATAACTCCCTTCATCCACATCCAGAGCTGTATTCATAATAATAACTCCCTCCATCCACATCCAGAGCTGTACTCATAATAATAACTCCCTCCATCCACATCCAGAGCTGTACTCATAATAATAACTCCCTCCATCCACATCCAGAGCTGGATTCATAATAATAACTCCCTCCATCCACATCCAGAGCTGTATTCATAATAATAAATTCCTCCATCCACATCCAGAGCTGTATTCATAATAATAACTACCTCCATCCACATCCAGAGCTGTATTCATAATAATAAATCCCTCCATCCACATCCAGAGCTGTATTCATAATAATAACACCCTCCATCCACATCCAGAGCTGTACTCATAAATTCCTCCATCCACATCCAGAGCTGTACTCATAATAATAACTCCCTCCATCCACATCGAGAGCTGTACTCATAATAATAACTCCCTCCATCCACATCCAGAGCTGTACTCATAATAATAACTCCCTCCATCCACATCCAGAGCTGTACTCATAATAATAAATTCCTCCATCCACATCCAGAGCTGTACTCATAATAATAAACCCCTCATCCACATCCAGAGCTGTACTCATAATAATAACTCCCTCCATCCACATCCAGAGCTGTACTCATAATAACTCCCTCCATCCACATCCAGAGCTGTAATCATAATAATAACTCCCTCCATCCACATCCAGAGCTGTATTCATAATCTCTCCCTCCATCCACATCCAGAGCTGTACTCATAATAATAAATTCCTCCATCCACATCCAGAGCTGTATTCATAATAATAACTCCCTCCATCCACATCCAGAGCTGTATTCATAATAATAACTCCCTCCATCCACATCCAGAGCTGTACTCATAATAATAACTTCCTCCATCCACATTCAGAGCTGTACTCATAATAATAACTCCCTCCATCCACATCCAGAGCTGTATTCATAATAATAACTCCCTCCATCCACATCCAGAGCTGTACTCATAATAATAACTCCCTCCATCCACATCCAGAGCTGGATTCATAATAATAACTCCCTCCATCCACATCCAGAGCTGTATTCATAATAATAAATTCCTCCATCCACATCCAGAGCTGTATTCATAATAATAACTACCTCCATCCACATCCAGAGCTGTATTCATAATAACACCCTCCATCAACATCCTGAGCTGTACTCATAATAATAAATTCCTCCATCCACATCCAGAGCTGAACTCATAATAATAAGTCCCTCCATCCACATCCAGAGCTGTACTCAAAATAAAAACTCCCTCCATCCACATCCAGAGCTGTACTCATAATAATAACTCCCTCCATCCACATCCAGAGCTGTACTCATAATAATAACTCCCTCCATCCACATCCAGAGCTGTATTCATAATAATAAATTCCTCCATCCACATCCAGAGCTGTATTCATAATAATAACTACCTCCATCCACATCCAGAGCTGTATTCATAATAATAACACCCTCCATCAACATCCTGAGCTGTACTCATAATAATAATTTCCTCCATCCACATCCAGAGCTGAACTCATAATAATAAGTCCCTCCATCCACATCCAGAGCTGTACTCAAAATAAAAACTCCCTCCATCCACATCCAGAGCTGTACTCATAATAACTCCCTCCATCCACATCCAGAGCTGTAATCATAATAACTCCCTCCATCCACATCCAGAGCTGTATTCATAATCTCTCCCTCCATCCACATCCAGAGCTGTACTCATAATAATAAATTCCTCCATCCACATCCAGAGCTGTATTCATAATAATAACTCCCTCCATCCACATCCAGAGCTGTATTCATAATAATAACTCCCTCCATCCACATCCAGAGCTGTACTCATAATAATAACTTCCTCCATCCACATTCAGAGCTGTACTCATAATAATAACTCCCTCCATCCACATCCAGAGCTGTATTCATAATAATAACTCCCTCCATCCACATCCAGAGCTGTACTCATAATAATAACTCCCTCCATCCACATCCAGAGCTGTACTCATAATAATAACTCCCTCCATCCACATCCAGAGCTGTATTCATAATAATAACTCCCTCCATCCACATCCAGAGCTGTATTCATAATAATAAATTCCTCCATCCACATCCAGAGCTGTATTCATAATAATAACTACCTCCATCCACATCCAGAGCTGTATTCATAATAATAAATCCCTCCATCCACATCCAGAGCTGTATTCATAATAATAACACCCTCCATCCACATCCAGAGCTGTACTCATAATAATAACTCCCTCCATCCACATCCAGAGCTGTACTCATAATAATAAATTCCTCCATCCACATCCAGAGCTGTACTCATAATAACTCCCTCCATCCACATCGAGAGCTGTACTCATAATAATAACTCCCTCCATCCACATCCAGAGCTGTACTCATAATAATAACTCCCTCCATCCACATCCAGAGCTGTACTCATAATAATAACTCCCTCCATCCACATCCAGAGCTGTACTCATAATAATAACTCCCTCCATCCACATCCAGAGCTGTACTCATAATAATAAATTCCTCCATCCACATCCAGAGCTGTACTCATAATAATAACTCTCTCCATCCACATCCAGAGCTGAACTCATAATAATAACTCCCTCCATCCACATCCAGAGCTGTACTCATAATAATAACTCCCTCCATCCACATCCAGAGCTCTACTCATAATAATAACTCCCTCCATCCACATCCAGAGCTCTACTCATAATAATAACTCCCTCCATCCACATCCAGAGCTGTACTCATAATAATAAATCCCTCCATCCTCATCCAGAGCTGTACTCATAATAATAAATCCCTCCATCCACATCCAGAGCTGTACTCATAATAATAACTCCCTCCATCCACATCCAGAGCTGTACTCATAATAATAACTCCCTCCATCCACATCCAGAGCTGTATTCATAATAATAAATTCCTCCATCCACATCCAGAGCTGTATTCATAATAATAACTACCTCCATCCACATCCAGAGCTGTATTCATAATAATAACACCCTCCATCAACATCCTGAGCTGTACTCATAATAATAAATTCCTCCATCCACATCCAGAGCTGAACTCATAATAATAAGTCCCTCCATCCACATCCAGAGCTGTACTCAAAATAAAAACTCCCTCCATCCACATCCAGAGCTGTACTCATAATAACTCCCTCCATCCACATCCAGAGCTGTAATCATAATAATAACTCCCTCCATCCACATCCAGAGCTGTATTCATAATCTCTCCCTCCATCCACATCCAGAGCTGTACTCATAATAATAAATTCCTCCATCCACATCCAGAGCTGTATTCATAATAATAACTCCCTCCATCCACATCCAGAGCTGTATTCATAATAATAACTCCCTCCATCCACATCCAGAGCTGTACTCATAATAATAACTTCCTCCATCCACATTCAGAGCTGTACTCATAATAATAACTCCCTCCATCCACATCCAGAGCTGTATTCATAATAATAACTCCCTCCATCCACATCCAGAGCTGTACTCATAATAATAACTCCCTCCATCCACATCCAGAGCTGTACTCATAATAATAACTCCCTCCATCCACATCCAGAGCTGGATTCATAATAATAACTCCCTCCATCCACATCCAGAGCTGTATTCATAATAATAAATTCCTCCATCCACATCCAGAGCTGTATTCATAATAATAACTACCTCCATCCACATCCAGAGCTGTATTCATAATAATAAATCCCTCCATCCACATCCAGAGCTGTATTCATAATAACACCCTCCATCCACATCCAGAGCTGTACTCATAATAATAACTCCCTCCATCCACATCCAGAGCTGTACTCATAATAATAAATTCCTCCATCCACATCCAGAGCTGTACTCATAATAACTCCCTCCATCCACATCGAGAGCTGTACTCATAATAATAACTCCCTCCATCCACATCCAGAGCTGTACTCATAATAATAACTCCCTCCATCCACATCCAGAGCTGTACTCATAGTAATAACTCCCTCCATCCACATCCAGAGCTGTACTCATAATAATAAATTCCTCCATCCACATCCAGAGCTGTACTCATAATAATAACTCCCTCCATCCACATCCAGAGCTGAACTCATAATAATAACTCCCTCCATCCACATCCAGAGCTGTACTCATAATAATAACTCCCTCCATCCACATCCAGAGCTCTACTCATAATAACTCCCTCCATCCACATCCAGAGCTCTACTCATAATAACTCCCGCCATCCACATCCAGAGCTGTACTCATAATAATAAATCCCTCCATCCTCATCCAGAGCTGTACTCATAATAATAACTCCCTCCATCCACATCCAGAGCTGTACTCATAATAATAACTCCCTCCATCCACATCCAGAGCTGTACTCATAATAATAACTCCCTCCATTCACATCCAGAGTTGAACTCATAATAATAAATCCCTCCATCCACATCCAGAGCTGTATTCATAATAATAACTCCCTCCATCCACATCCAGAGCTGTACTCATAATAATAACTCCCTCCATCCACATCCAGAGCTGTACTCATAATAACTCCCTCCATCCACATCCAGAGCTGTACTCATAATAATAACTCCCTCCATCCACATCCAGAGCTGTACTCATAATAATAACTCCCTCCATCCACATCCAGAGCTGTATTCATAATAATAAATTCCTCCATCCACATCCAGAGCTGTACTCATAATAACTACCTCCATCCACATCCAGAGCTGTATTCATAATAATAAATCCCTCCATCCACATCCAGAGCTGTATTCATAATAATAACACCCTCCATCCACATACAGAGCTGTATTCATAATAATAACTCCCTCCATCCACATCCAGAGCTGTACTCCTAATTCTGCAGACCACCAGTTGGAATCCATCATCATTGTGCTGACATGTTCTGTAAAGACAATGATCCATCAGGGGGCAGCAGTAACTTTTGTGGATTTGGCGCCTGAGCGCTAACAGGAAGCCAGCAATGTGTGAGTGCAGCTCTGAATGTAAGTAGGGGAATAACGTGTTTAAAGGAAAAGTTTTTATTTCTTTTTTTAATTATTTGTCCCTTTCATTCCGTAGGGGCATTTTTCATCCCATACCTTATATTTCTAGTCACATGCGGCATTCCCATCTTCTTCCTTGAGATTGCACTGGGTCAATACACTACTCAGGGGCCGGTCACTGCGTGGATTAAAATCTGCCCCTTGCTTTCCGGTAAGTCCTGTAGACAATGATCTGCTCCAATTCTTCTTCATACATGTCAGTCTCAGTGCGGATCAGACCTGGGAACAAGCTGCAGTTGGACTGGTTATACTGGTGGAGGATATACTGGGTGTAATCTGCTGCTGCCATTTCTCACGGCTAAAAGAACATTTTGGGAGGAAGAAGTGGTGTTCCGCCAGAGAACCTTCTTACATTCCAAAAGAGATCCAACAGATCCTGTAGGTGCACTGCTGTCTTCAGAAATATCCCTTTAAAGGGGTTTTCCATGTGGGACATTTCTAGCATATCCACCGTCGTGACTCACATCCATCTTAAGAGCGGGGTTTGGTTGAGCAGTTAGTGGAGAAGAGGCCGCGCATGCGCAGTTACCGCTCTACTGACAAAGCTTCATTCGTTAGGTTTGGGTCATTTTTATGGGACGTCCACTGCTGGGAGAACGGGGCCTCGTGGCACAACCTTAGTGGAGCAGTGGCCTGGCATAAATGGGACTATCACACCACAAGAGAATAGAGAAAAACTGCTCCTTCACAGCTGACTCTACCCTGCCAACGTGCAGATGCCCATTTACTGACAAGGTTCCATTCTCTAGGTACGGGACATTTTTATGGGACGTCCACTACTGGGAGATTGGAGCCTCATGGCCCAGTCTTGTTAGTGAAGCTGTGGCCTCATATGCACAAAAATGAAAATATTCTACAAGTGACTGGAGAAAACTGCACATTCGCAGCTGACTGTACCCTGATAAAGCATTGATTAGATGTGGGTCATTGTTATTGCAGGTCCACAGGTGGGACCTACATCTACCCTGAGATAGGAGCCACATCGTACAACCCTGTCAGTGGTGAAGTTACAGTATATGTGTGAAATTGGAAATATCACACAAGTAACTAGAGGGAAAAGCACATGCATAGCTGACTCTCCACTGACCATACCCCATTCTCTAGATGTGAGTTATGTTTGTGGAGAGTTTAGTGCGGGGACCCACATCTTTCTCAATATTGGGGGCAAATTGCATAATCCTATAGAAATGGCAGCACATGCGGAAAATGGAAACGCTAATGCTGAGAACCTCGCATGCACGGCCACTGCTCCACTGACAAAGTCCCATTTTCTAGATTCAGGTCTGGGACCCATACGTATCCAGAAAAACAGGGTCCTATTTTATGCCACTGTCAGTGGAGACTTGCGCCACTTTTCTCAAAACAGATGAGGAACTCAGAAATGGAGCTTCCATCTAGTAGAGATTTTCCAGATGGTAGTAACCATTTCACATAGCCGAGGTCAAGTAATTTTAAGAGACTTTTGGGACAATAAACACAAGCAGGACAGAATGTGAAGAACGACCTGACGTGAAAATAATAAATGCCGGATCCAGAAGCCATTAAAAATCCTGGACGCAAATCCCTCATTGGAGAAGTCGATCTTGTGCTGATTTTCTTTCTTCTCTTCTTTTGCAGGCATTGGATATGGCACGATGGTAATGTCATTCCTGGTCAATATCTACTATATCATAATATTGGCATGGTCGTTTTTTTACCTTTTCAACTCATTTGTCTCTCGTCTGCCCTGGGCCAGCTGCAACAACACCTGGAACACAGGTATCTAGAGCCTAGGCTGCAGTCAGTGGCCACTTGTACTTTTTTCAGGGATGTATCGCTCGCGATTAGTTTCCTTTAAAGAAAAACCTCAACCAACTCTTGAGGGCACTAACCTCCATCAAGGGTCCCAGTTCTTCTACCCCTAGACCCAATTATTAGGAATCCTAGCTGTGCCCAGATTCCGATTTTATGGGCACCAATGGTCTTTGTCCAAACCATGATCTCACGGTCTACGAAGCTTCGTCTCCACATTAATCCTATATCTCTAGCATATACTATATCATAGACCTAACTGGACTCAGCAATAGGCGCTCCACTCGCCCCACCCTGGTTCCAGTGGAGCAGCTGATCCATACTCTTATTGGGGTCTAACCACTTCACTTATCTACATCTCCCAGCAGACAAAACAAATGTAGCCGTCCAACTTCATCCAGCCCCATCGCAGTACTGTGGCATGGACATCTTGCAGCTTCTGAACCTACTTCTCAGGCTCCCTCTACAATTGACAGCCAAGAAGGCTGCAACATCCTTACCCGTAGAGTATTGTGAACTGATGTTGGAGAACCTGCAAAGAAAACAGTATTAAGGCTGGTTTCACACTTGCGTTTTTTTGCGCTGTATTTTAGCGCTAAAAAACGCATGCGCTTTTTTCCCTATATTTTGCATGGGATGCGCTTATGTGCGCATACACATGCGTTTGTATGCGTTTTTACGCGCATGCGTTTTTTTGTGGTGTGCACTCGGGCGCACAAAATGCATCCTGTTGCATTTTTTGGGCGTCCGACTTGCCTCAAAAAGATGCATGCGCGCGCAATGCTTTTTTTTACAGCAAGACACCCATTATAAGTCTATGGGTGTGCATATGTGCGCATTGGCATGCTCATGTATGCGTTTTTTTGCGCATGCGTTTTTTTGTTGACCATTGGTTAGACAATGGAAATTAGGGGTTTGGGTTAGAGTTAGGGTTAGTTAAGGGGGGTTAGGGTTAGGGTTTGGGTTAGGATTAGCATGGTTTGGTTAAGGGTTAGTGTTTAGGGTTAGTTAGGGTTTAGGGTTAGGGTTAGTAGGGTTTGGTTAAGGGTTAGGGTTAGTAGGGTTTGGTTAAGGGTTAGGGTTAGTAAAGTCATGTTTTGGGTTAGTGTGAGGGGCCAACTAATGTTGGAAAAAACCGCAAACGCGGTAAAAGCGCATTAAAAACGCATACAAATGCATAAAAACGCTGCGTTTTTTTCATGCATGCTCATAAAAATGCTTGAAAAAAACGCAGCATTTGTATGCGTTTGTATGCGTTTTTTCCATGCGTTTTTTTGCGGGAAAAACGGCCTGCAAAACAAAGCAAGTGTGAAAGTAGCCTTAGTACACATCACACCATGAAAAATAATGTAAATTACGTAGGGGCAGGACGAGAGAACTTCCAAGCAGTTTCTAAGATGAAGGGGCTGTCCAACTTTCCAAAATTCTTTTCAATATGCTTCTTCTATAACATACCGTACTTTCACTGGTTCTAACTTGTCACTTCTGCTCTTCTGGTGGTCTTCTTGGTGCTGTGGTGGTCTCTGCCAGGCTGTCGTGGTCATCACATCTTATTCTGGCATGATCTGGAGCGACAGGTGATAGAGCCAGGGAGTTACTTACCTAAATCCTACATTTTGGCTAACGCTATGTTCCGACAATGACTTGGTGTTGTCTAATCGTCTTTATGGGAATATTTTATTACATTTTCTTCTTCTCAGAAAATTGCATGGAATTCACTCACAAGGGAGAAAATTGGAGCCGCACCATGAACCACACAAGTCCAGAAGTGGAATTTTGGGAGTAAGTCAATCATTTTCGGTACAAACATCCCAGCCCAACTCAACCACCCCGGTGCCCTCCACACTGATATATCTTCAGTGTAAAAAACCCTCCTAGTTACCTGTGTCTCCTCGTAGCCCCCTGGGACAATTTGTTGGCCCAGTGCATTGGTGACACCATTCTTGTCTCCTGACTCCTTCTGGCCCTTCTGGTCATGTTCCTTCTGCAACTGACGGTGAAGATGACGGCAGCCTCCGTCCCGCAGATTCTCACTGTCGCGGCTTCATTACTTTCGATGATCTCCATTTATTGATCTCCTCAGGAGACGGACTCTGGGTCTCACAGACGGCATTGAGAACATTGGATCAATTCGATGGGAGCTCGCCCTGTGTCTTCTACTTGGCTGGATCATCTGTTACTTCTGTATCTGGAAAGGAGTAAAAACCACTGGAAAGGTGAGTGCAAAAAAGGTGTAAATGTAGAACGTGGTGGATGTGAGAGCCAATATTAGATTACCTATGGGCTGATCTCCAGTACCCAGGAGCGGCCACTACACAGCACCAATGTTCACATCTGGCCAATGCAGATGATGATGGTTGGGGTCCCGGACGTCTCCGCTCACCGATCTGATATTGATGATATATATAACTCAAGCTCAGAAAAATCTTTTTAATTATAATCTTGGAATAGATCTTCTAGGAAAATCCTGGAATGTTTGGTCAGGACAATCAGCAGCTTCATCCTGTGTGCAACAAACCATGTGTAAATGTTATAACTTGCAAATTAGATTTTCCAGAAAAAAACAGAAAAATATTAATTTCTTCCATTTTGGCACCTCTTGTTCTGCCGTTCGCAGGTTGTGTACTTTACTTCAACATTTCCCTACGTGATGCTAATCATCCTGCTGATCCGCGGCGTCACACTGCCCGGGGCTTCTAACGGCATCTTGTTCTATTTAAAACCAGATACTTCTCGACTAAAGGACCCGCAGGTGAGCAATGACCTAAACCAGGGAGGCGAGAGCATCTGCTCTATCGTCGGGATCTACACATTGTATTTATTATAAGGAATAATTGTATTATAGTAGTTATATTCTTGTACAGAGGAGCAGTATTATAGTAGTTATATTCTTGTACATAGGGGCAGTATTATAGCAGTTATATTCTTGTACATAGGGGGCAGTATTATAGTAGTTATATTCTTGTACATAGGGGCAGTATTATAGTAGTTATATTCTTGTATATAGGGGGCAGTATTATAGTAGTTATATTCTTGTACATAGCAGTATTATAGTAGTTATATTCTTGTACATAGGGGCAGTATTATAGTAGTTATATTCTTGTACATAGGGGCAGTATTATAGTAGTTATATTCTTGTACATAGGGGCAGTATTATAGTAGCTATATTCTTGTACATAGGGGCAGTATTATAGTAGTTATATTCTTGTACATAGGGGCAGTATTATAGTAGTTATATTCTTGTACATAGGGGCAGTATTATAGTAGTTATATTCTTGTACATAGGGGCAGTATTATAGTAGTTATATTCTTGTACATAGGGGCAGTATTATAGTAGTTATATTCTTGTACATAGGGGCAGTATTATAGTAGCTATATTCTTGTACATAGGGGCAGTATTATAGTAGTTATATTCTTGTACATAGGGGCAGTATTATAGTAGTTATATTCTTGTACATAGGGGCAGTATTATAGTAGTTATATTCTTGTACATAGGAGCAGTAATATAGTAGTTATATTCTTGTACATAGGGGGCAGTATTATAGTAGTTATATTCTTATAAATAGGGGCAGTATTATAGTAGTTATATTTTTGTACACACGAGCAGTATTATAGTATACAAAAAAAGTTTAGTGTCTGCTCACCTCCTCCTGGAGCGCACGGATCCTGTTGTGCAGCAAGTTCTCAGAACTTAGAAAAAATAAAAAATAAGTCCAGCGCTGTAAGTCCATAAAATCCATTTTTCTTTTATTCCAATGATTGCCAATGATTAAGACGCACGGTTTTGCGTTGAGACGCGTTTGATTTTAATGTTCTGGACTATGACATAATTGCTTTTATCTTACTGGAAGTGATGGAATAAAAGAAAAATGGATTTTATGGTCTTATTTTTTTCTCAGTATTATAGTAGTTATATTCTTGTACATAGGCGCAGTATTATAGTAGCTATATTCCTGTACATAAGGGCAGTATTATAGTAGTTATATTCTTGTACATAGGAGCAGTATTATAGTAGTTATATTGTTGTACATAGGGGGAAGTATTATAGTAGTTATATTCTTGTACATAGGGGCAGTATTATAGTAGTTATATTCTTGTACATAGGGGCAGTATTATAGTAGTTATATTGTTGTACATAGGGGGAAGTATTATAGTAGTTATATTCTTGAACATAGGGGCAGTATTATAGTAGTTATATTCTTGTACATAGGGGCAGTATTATAGTAGTTATATTCTTGTACATAGGGGGCAGTATTATAGTAGTTATATTCTTGTACATAGGAGCAGTATTATAGTAGTTATATTCTTGTACATAGGGGGCAGTATTATAGTAGTTATATTGTTGTACATAGGGGGCAGTATTATAGTAGTTATAGTCTTGTACATAGGAGCAGTATTATAGTAGTTATATTTTTGTACACAGAAGCAGTATTATAGTAGTTATATTCTTGTACATAGGGGCAGTATTATAGTAGTTATATTCCTGTACATAAGGGCAGTATTATAGTAGTTATATTCTTGTACATAGGGGGCAGTATTATAGTAGTTGTATTCTTGTACATAGGGGCCGTATTATAGTAGTTATATTCTTGTACATAGGGGCAGTATTATAGTAGTTATATTCTTGTACATAGGCGCAGTATTATAGTAGTTATATTCTTGTACATAGGGACAGTATTATAGTAGTTATATTCTTGTACATAGGGGCAGTATTATAGTAGTTATATTGTTGTACATAGGGGGCAGTATTATAGTAGTTATATTCTTGTACATAGGAGCAGTATTATAGTAGTTATATTCTTGTACATAGGGGGCAGTATTATAGTAGTTATATTGTTGTACATAGGGGGCAGTATTATAGTAGTTATAGTCTTGTACATAGGAGCAGTATTATAGTAGTTATATTTTTGTACACAGAAGCAGTATTATAGTAGTTATATTCTTGTACATAGGGGCAGTATTATAGTAGTTATATTCTTGTACATAGGGGGCAGTATTATAGTAGTTGTATTCTTGTACATAGGGGCCGTATTATAGTAGTTATATTCTTGTACATAGGGGCAGTATTATAGTAGTTATATTCTTGTACATAGGCGCAGTATTATAGTAGTTATATTCTTGTACATAGGGACAGTATTATAGTAGTTATATTCTTGTACATAGGGGCAGTATTATAGTAGTTATATTGTTGTACATAGGGGGCAGTATTATAGTAGTTATATTCTTGTACATAGGAGCAGTATTATAGTAGTTATATTCTTGTACATAGGGGGCAGTATTATAGTAGTTATATTGTTGTACATAGGGGGCAGTATTATAGTAGTTATAGTCTTGTACATAGGAGCAGTATTATAGTAGTTATATTTTTGTACACAGAAGCAGTATTATAGTAGTTATATTCTTGTACATAGGGGCAGTATTATAGTAGTTATATTCCTGTACATAAGGGCAGTATTATAGTAGTTATATTCTTGTACATAGGGGGCAGTATTATAGTAGTTGTATTCTTGTACATAGGGGCCGTATTATAGTAGTTATATTCTTGTACATAGGGGCAGTATTATAGTAGTTATATTCTTGTACATAGGCGCAGTATTATAGTAGTTATATTCTTGTACATAGGGACAGTATTATAGTAGTTATATTCTTGTACATAGGGGCAGTATTATAGTAGTTATATTGTTGTACATAGGGGGCAGTATTATAGTAGTTATATTCTTGTACATAGGAGCAGTATTATAGTAGTTATATTCTTGTACATAGGGGCAGTATTATAGTAGTTATTTTCCTGTACATAAGGGGGCAGTATTATAGTAGTTATATTCTTGTACATAGGAGCAGTATTATAGTAGTTTTATTCTTGTACATAGGGGGCAGAATTATAGTAGTTATACTCTTGTACATAGGGGCAGTATTATAGTACTTACATTCTTGCACATAGGGGCAGTATTATAGTAGTTATATTCTTGTACATAGGGGGCAGTATTATAGTAGTTATATTCTTGTACATAGGGGGCAGTATTATAGTAGTTATATTCTTGTACATAGGGGGCAGTATTATAGTAGTTATATTCTTGTACATAGGGGGCAGTATTATAGTAGTTATATTCTTGTACATAGGGGCCGTATTATAGTACTTATATTCTTGTACATAGGGGCAGTATTATAGTAGTTATATTCTTGTACATAGGAGCAGTATTATAGTAGTTATATTCTTGTACATAGGGGCAGTATTATAGTAGTTATATTCCTGTACATAGGGGCAGTATTATAGTAGTTATATTCTTGTACATAGGGGGTAGTATTATAGTAGTTATATTCTTGTACATAGGGGCAGTATTATAGTAGTTATATTCCTGTACATAGGGGCAGTATTATAGTAGTTATATTCTTGTACATAGGGGGCAGTATTATAGTAGTTATATTCTTGTACATAGGAGCAGTATTATAGTAGTTATATTCTTGTACATAGGGGGCAGTATTATAGTAGTTATATTCTTGTACATAGGGGGCAGTATTATAGTAGTTATATTCTTGTACATAGGGGGCAGTATTATAGTAGTTATATTCTTGTACATAGGGGGCAGTATTATAGTAGTTATATTCTTGTACATAGGGGCCGTATTATAGTACTTATATTCTTGTACATAGGGGCAGTATTATAGTAGTTATATTCTTGTACATAGGAGCAGTATTATAGTAGTTATATTCTTGTACATAGGGGCAGTATTATAGTAGTTATATTCCTGTACATAGGGGCAGTATTATAGTAGTTATATTCTTGTACATAGGGGGTAGTATTATAGTAGTTATATTCTTGTACATAGGGGCAGTATTATAGTAGTTATATTCCTGTACATAGGGGCAGTATTATAGTAGTTATATTCTTGTACATAGGGGGCAGTATTATAGTAGTTATATTCTTGTACATAGGAGCAGTATTATAGTAGTTATATTCTTGTACATAGGGGGCAGTATTATAGTAGTTATATTCCTGTACATAGGGGCAGTATTATAGTAGTTATATTCTTGTACATAGGGGGTAGTATTATAGCAATTATATTATCTGATATAAGTAGTAGTATTCCTCTACTTTTGATTATTGTTCAGTTTCTTTCTTATTTGGGTTACATATAAATACAGTTTTGCACATGCAGCTTTGTATACATTTTAGAACTAATATATTTTCTGCCGTAGGTCTGGATAGACGCTGGGACGCAGATCTTTTATTCCTTAGCTATCACTATGGGGTTCACCATTGGTATTGGTAGTTATAACACCTATAATTACAACTGCTATAGGTAAGTGTACGTGGTGATACAACTACACAGTCAATGGTTTGGGGGCCGTGGGGGGAGAGGACCTAAAACGTCATGTAACCTTGTAACCTCACAGCTGAATGTCATGAAAAGCTAATACAATTTCACAATAAAATAATAGTTAAAGTAAATATTTATTTTTATTTTTTTGTGCTTTTATTATTGCAGGGATTGCGTCATTTTGTGCTTCTTTGACAGTTTGACGAGCTTCTTGGGAGGTTTTGCTATTTTCTCTGTTTTGGGCTTCATGGCGCAGGAGCAGGGGGTCCCAATATCTGAAGTTGCTGAGTCTGGTAAGAAAGAATTCAAGCTTTGTAGGAATCAATAAGAAACACAACGTCCTACCTGCTACATAACAGACTGCTTCCTTAAGCCTTTTTTTGGCACTTTATGGAGCAGAATGAACCAGAAGACTTTATTTGCATCCCTTCTTTCACAACACCAATAATAATTCTATATAGAATATTAATGTGAGTGTACTGCAGTTTGTTTAAAAGAAGACAGCAGAATAATGAATACAGCTATGGATGTGACAAGTGTTCAAGAGGTGATGAATGCATGACAAATTCTTTTTCTATACGTTGCATATGACATGCCCTGTGGATGGCGGTCGGTGTGTGTACATGTGGGATAATTATGTGACTTATTACAGGACCTGGTCTGGCTTTTATCGTGTATCCCAAGGCCGTGACGATGATGCCGGTGTCCCAGCTCTGGTCCATTCTCTTCTTTATCATGGTGATTCTCCTTGGGCTGGACAGTCAGGTACCTAATATACACAAAGGGCTCCAGATATAAAAACATGACTCAGATTAAACCTTTACAGGCAGCTGCTACATCCTTTTGGAGATTACCTCCTTTACAAGCAGCTTTGTCCTCCTTTTGGAGATTACCTCCTTTACAAACAGCTATGTCCTCCTTTTTCAAACTAACCTTATAGAAGCTGTATTTTCCTCTTTTATGTAATGTTCATTATACAAAGTAACATCTTATTACTTGGTTGATGTAACAAGATTCAGTTGCAGGTCAAGTTCAGCATCCTGATTGAAGGTTTACTTATGGAGAATTTATGAGAAAAAATAGATTAATCAATTCTCCCATTGCATTCTGTGGACTAGTGAGTCGACAAAATGGCAATATCCATCCCATACAATCAAACTTTCATGGCTTTTCCTAAGGACTTGGAAACAATTTAGCATTTGTGGGAAGTTGTTGGATTTTTTCTGTTTTAGATAAGTTTATACTGATACTTTTCTCTTTTTACAGTTCATTTACGTCGAGGCTCTCTGCTTGTCCATCATTGATCGTTATCCCACAGTTCTGCGTAAGGGGTACAGAAGGGAGATACTTATCCTAATTATATCTGTAGTCTGTTTCCTGTTCGGTCTGTCTATTGTTACTCAGGTGATTCACATATCATAGCCAGCGTACATAATTATTCTCTTTTCTTGAGTCTTTTCATGTTTACGTTTCCTCTCATGCTGCACCACTTCTCTTGAAAGATTAATTTTTAGGCTTCCTCTCATGCTGCACCTATTCCCTGGGAAACCTATATTCTCAGGTTTCCTCTCATGCTGCACCGATTCTCTGGAAAGCCTAGATTCTCATGTTTCATCTAATACTGCACTGATTCTTTTAAATTTTATGTGCTCAGTTATCATCTCAACCTGCACATTTTTTTCTGGAAAGTGTATATTCTAAGGTTTTCTCTTATACTGCACCTATTTTCTTGAAAACCTAGATTCTCAGGTTTCTTCTCACGCTGCACCTATTCTCTGGAAAGTTTATATGCTCAGGTATCTTTTAATGCTGCACATATTCATTGGAAAGTTTATACTCTCAGTGTTTCTCTTATGCTGCACCAATTCTCTGGAAACTACATTTTCAGCTTTCTTCTAATGCTGAACCGAGTTTTTAGAGCTGTTCATACTTGTTTTCATTTTAGGCATCTTTATTTTTAGTGTGAAATACATTATGGCTTTTGCGCCATTTTCAAGCTCGTTTTTCAGTCCTTGTAATTTTTCGGGTTTGCTCAAATGGTTTAATTATCCAGAGGTTTTCAGCTAATTCATCATTTGCAATTTTCTGAAATTATTTTTTTATCTAAATTTTACTTTTTACATAGCTGAAGACTAACATCAAGCTTTTTCAATGCTCTTTAAAGGACATCTAAAAAGTCTCAAAAGAGCAAAATAAAACATTTAAATTTACACAAAATTCAATGAAACTCTTGCACAATTTTGAAGAAGTTGGCACAAAGTTCACCGAGGAAAACAGAAAGAGAAGACAAAAACATGCCAAAATAATGAAAGTGATGAATCAGGGCCATAGTCTTGTGTGACCTACAGGGTAATGGATGTAAACGATCACCAGTTCCTGCCGTCATGAAACCCTCTATATTTTACAGGGAGGAATATACATATTCCAGCTCTTCGACTACTTTGCTTCCAGCGGAATCTGCCTCCTTTTTTTTGGGGTAGCTGAGTGTATCTGTATAGGATGGGTGTATGGTGAGTATTAATACTACGCAGATACCAGTATGGTCAGGGGCATGCAAGTCAGCCTTACTGCCGGGGGTATTCATGAAGCCCAGCTAGTGGCCAGGCTTCATGGGATGTCATCAATTTCATTATACAGTGCAATTTTCTAGTATTATAGCATATAGTACAAAGAATTGCAGGTTTAAAGTGAAAATTGAAAAATTAAAAAAAGTGAAAAAATATATAAAAGTTTCAATCAACTTATTTACCGCAATTAGAAAATAAAAAAAAACATTTTCACTATCATTGCACTCATAAAAAGTCCATACAATGAAAATATAAAATGAATTAATCTGTGTGGTAAGGCCGGTTTCACATTAGCGCATTTTCAGCGCGCGCACGGCCGGGGGTAGCTCCGCCCCCGAGCCGGCTCTCTGCCCGGCGTGCCCGCCCCTTGCTTGTAGCGCCGCCTACTAGCGGACAGCGGCGCCTGCGATCGGCGCACCCTATCTTTAGCATAGGGTGCGCAGGCCGTGCGCTAGTTGCGCTTTGACCTGTGCTGCGCACTTTTGACGGTGCGCCGTGCGCGCCAAAATCAAACTTTTCGGATTTTGGCGCGCACGGCGCACCGTCAAAAGTGCGCAGCGCAGGTCAAAGCGCAACTAGCGCACGGCCTGCGCACGATCGGCGCACCCTATGCTAAAGATAGGGTGCGCCGATCGCAGGCGCCGCTGTCCGCTAGGAGGCGGCGCTACAAGGAAGGGGCGGGCACGCCGGGCAGAGAGCCGGCTCGGGGGCGGAGCTACCCCCGGCCGTGCGCGCGCTGAAAATGCGCTAATGTGAAACCGGCCTAAATAAGACAAATTTGCATTTTTTAGTCATAGCACCTCTCCCAAAAATGCAATAAAAAGTAACCAAAATGTCATATGTGCCCTTAATTGCTCACGAAGTCACACAGCCCCAATATGGCCATGTGGACGAAAAATAAAAACATTATGGCTCTTGGGAAAAGAGGAAAAAAATTAAATAGTGCAAAAATGAAAATTGGGTTAATGAAATCAACACACAAAATATGAAGAATATTAAGCTTTAGTTGTATCCGTGTATTGCTTTTTCACTTTATGTTTGTAGGGGCAAATCGCTTCTATGACATCATACAAGATATGATCGGGTACCGCCCGTGGCCCCTGATGAAGATATGTTGGGTGGCTGTGACCCCGGCTGTATGTGTGGTAAGAGGCAACAGTTTTGTGACTTGCCCGTGTGCCTCCACCAACTAAGTGAGGATGATTGGCAGAAACTGCATGTATGGCGGTATTATGTATGGGATCATTATTTGGGCACCATATAGCTATGTGTTTTGCCTGTCGAGCTGATATTACACTGTATATTGTATGGAAGTATTATTGACGCTAATAGAGCAGGGCTCATCACAGTAATTGTGGCCAGGGGCCCCCAAAAACCCTGATTGGGCCATGATGAGGTCCTGTGTGGCCATTTTCTCAGGTACACTAAGGGTCTCAGCCTCCAGCATGCACAAGTGTCCATCGCCCATGTCGTTAAGCGTAAAAAATAATATACAGAGGTTACAGAATCAAAATTAGGGGTGGTGTCAATATTTAAAAAAACTCCACCCCCGAGGACTCACTTTCCTGATTTTTGATTGGTTGTTTTTCTCTGCAGGCAACATTCCTCTTCTCATTAATCAGATATGTTCCCTTGAAGTACAATAACTACTATATGTATCCACCGTGGGGTTACGCCATCGGGTGGCTTATGTCCATCGCTTCTATGATCTGCATTCCTCTATACGCCATCTATATAGTCCTGAGGACGGAAGGGTCCTTGAAGGAGGTAAAGCGTTACCATAAAGACATTGTAGTGACTGTACTTACTATAACACAAACGCCGCCTATTGCTCCACCCTTTGTCTTATATTCAGTAAGGGAATGAGACAAATGGATAGAAAGACAGATGTGATTATTTGACTTGACTCTAAGTTCTTGTACTTATTTCACTGCAGAGATTACGTAAAGTAGTCACCCCAGCAGAAGACCTACCTCAGCCTACAGTGTTGGTCCGTCCAACCAATACCTGGTCAATCTGTATGAAACGGAGATCCAAGACATTTGATATAAACTGTGAAGCTCCGTCACAGAACACTTGCCAATAGTTTCGGGATTTGGAGGAATTCATCATTTTGTAGGACAGGATAATGCAGGCTTATATCGCCACATCTCCAGGAAAACATCACTCTCAAGATTTGCTTTTGGGAAATTGCCCTCAGAACTCTCTTCATGGAACGTTTAAAAGGAAATGTAATATCCTCAAGTCATATCAATAATATGATACCAATGGAGGTCGGACTCGTGGCATTGTGTAGTGGCTTTGGGTGGCACTGCCAATCCAGTTCCATTGGCGTGAATGAGATTGAGCTTGCAGTTCCATTCAAAGCCCTCTAAATGGAGCTGAGCCTTCTCTAGAGCGCTGCGGCCCCTGTAATTGACTGATTGGTGGGGGTTACTGGGATTTGGACCACCACCGGTCTGATATCAATGACATACTCTCGGAGCTCTGGATTAGATAACTTCAGCTCCGACCTTAATAAGAAATTTATTAGTAAATTAATCAGCACTGAATTTTTCACTTATTTTGGTGCGTTGTCATCATTTCAGTTGACCAGCAAGTTGCGGTATCTGGTTTCACAAACTCCACCACTTGTTAGAAGCACTTCATCATCGTATTAAACACTGCAGTTTTTTTCCTTGCTAGCAGTGCATGGGTTAATCTATTCAGTTGGACCTCAGAGAGATTTCCTACTTGGATTGTCTCAGCTGTTCAGTGTTGGCCACTCCATTCTGCTATATATGCTGCCTCTGTAACTTAGGGATTGCCAGTGTTTGTTCTTACTGCCTGGTTCTGGAGTTGGAGTTGTTGTTTGTGGTTGGAGGTAGCGTTTGGAGATTGGTCTTGAGATTTGTCTGTGTACACATCCTCATCCTCTTCTATTTGATTTCTCCTTCATTTAACTCCACTGTTTCCCACTTTGTTGTTTGGTGACTGTATTTTGTATGGTTAGTATTTTAATTTATCCCTGTCCACTTGGTTGTCTAGTTAGTATGTTCCTATACACTTCAGCTTCCCACTACCCTGGATGTGGGAGGGGACAGATCAGGGTAGATATAGGAGCATAGCAAGGAACGAGAACACGGCATCTTCACCTTCAGGAGTAATCTGGGGGACAAGGATAGACTAGGGCATGCCTACTTCTAGGGACCTGGTTAGCTCCCAAAGTCCCAACACCATCATAGCATTAACACTGGCCCACACCTTTTTGATCCATCGTGGACACAGTGGATGCTCTGGAAGGGCAACTGCAGCAACTCAGCCTAGAGGTGGCAGATTTACACACCGTTGTTTTGCGATGCCCTCAGGTTTAAGGCCCTCGGTTCTCGGGCAACCCCTCGTGGAGCCCCAAATCGCACTACTGGATAGGCTTTCTGGGGGTCGGGAAAAGTTTGTTTTCAGGGAAGGGTGTAAACAATATTTTTGCGCCATCATTCTTCAGTATACATAAGAGCAACCAATAATGGATGTTTGTATTAAGGTAGATGCGTGGTGACCGGTTGCTTGGCATTTGATTCTTATTGGATATGAAATAGAGGATAGTCATTTGGTCCACTTGAGGGCAAATGATGATAGAACAAAGACTTTAAAAGGTCGGACGCACCATTTTGTAACTCATAGCGCCAGCCCCCTGAGGAAGCCTGTCAAGGCGAAACTTGTTGGGATGGCTATGACTGATTTTTAGCTGCTGGAGAGATTCTTGTGCACAGCAATAACACTGATACTTACCTATGATTATTGTATACCCGAGGGCTGCAGCCGTGGCCGATCAGTCTAGACTGCTAGAGATTGGTAATTACAGCAGGTGATAGGAAATCTAATCTAAATAGAAGGAAAATACGGGATCATTTTTGAAAATTTTAAAGTCAACCTTATTGATCACTTTTTAATTTTAAATTTAATAAAAGTCATTTACTTAATTATGAAAAACTGAATATTAACAAGGTTAATGAACAACTAGACAGGGAAATTACAGAGATCCAGAATTCGATAGACTGGAAAGAGAGGACTGAAGGAACAGAAACAGGGACCTGAACGATTCTGAGACAAGACAGATCTATAAACAAGGGATAAAAACTAGAAATGCAAAACCATTTAATAAGAGTGATCGATATACAGATATATCAGAGAGAGACCAACCTGAATCAGAAAATACAGGGATCAGAAATCGATCAGGAACAAAAAAAAAAAGGGGGGAAGGAGGAATGTGTGATACACAAATGAGTGGAAAGGAGACAAACATGAGACCAACTGTTTTTGGAAATACAATGAATGTATCGATGGATGGTATCAATACCTCACAAATATTATATGGCTCTAACACTCCCCAAATGACGGTCATCATCAGAAGATACACCCACCTTTCTCGTCCTTAACTGCTTAACCCCAGGAGGTATTTTCGTTTTTGCGTTTTTTGTTTTTCGCTCCCTTTCTTCCCATAACTTTTTTATTTTTCCATCATTATGGCCATGTGAGGACTTGTTTTTTGGGGGATGAGTTGTACTTTTGAACAACACCATTGATTTTAATATATCAAATTAAAAGTGCGGTGAAATAGCAAAAAAAGTGCAATCCCACAGTTGTTTTTCTGTTTTGCTTTGACCTGTTTGACATGTTTTGTGTTTCTATGAACTCGCAATGACCTGGAGAATCATAATGGCAGGTCAGCTTTAGCATTTAGAGAACATAATAAAGTTCTCTAAATGCTAAAGCTGACCTGCCATTATGATTCTCCAGGTCATTGTGAGTTCATAGACACCAAACATGTCTAGATTATTTTTTATCTAAGTGGTGAAAAAAAATCTAAACTTTGTTAAAAGAATAAAATAAATTGTGCCACATTCCGATACCCGTAGCGTCTCCATTTTTCGTGATCTGGGGTCGGGTGAGGGCTTATTTTTTGTGCGCCGGGCTGACGCTTTTAATTATACCATTTTGGTGCTGATACGATCTTTTGATCGCCTGTTATTGCATTTTACTGCAATGTCACGGCGACCAAAAAACGTAATTCTGGCGTTTTAATTATTTTTTATCGCTACGCCGTTTAGTGATCAGGTTAATCCTTTTTTTATTGATAGATCAGGAGATTCTGAACGCAGCAATACCAAATACGTGTATGATTTTTTTTAATTATTATTTTATTTTGAATGGGGCGAAAGGGGAGGTGATTTGAACTTTTCTATTTTTTTTTATATATATGTGGTGCCTCTGAGGGTTCAGTCGCCACAGAGGTACTGCACCTCCTCCTGAGGTGTGGTACCCCACCATTCAGGTAAGGTGGAGACTCCTGACCACGCTCCAACACCTGCACCCCACACCACAAAGTAGTGTAGCAAAGCACCCTTTGGTGGCTCCCTGCTTGGAACACGAAGCGTGCTGGGAGGCGGGTGGAGTTTAGTTAGTATCAAAAGAGCGGGAAGAGTTTAGGATTTGGTCAGTGAGTCTGACAGAGTCAGAGGAGGAGTGAAGGTCCCCTGAGTGGGATGGATGAAGGAAGTGCTGCAGCCGACCTGAGTGACCTGGGTCCGCTGGCACAGGAAAGGAACATTGATAGAAAGCCTGACTCTCCATAAGAAGGAAAGGATTAGTACGGAACGTGAGGAGAGGAGGACTAAGGATTAGGGTTAGAGGAGAACCCTTCCCAAGCTCACTGCGCAAGGCCGGGGTCCGGTCCCTGAGGTTGTATGGATACTAATGGTCCTGCAGTAGACACCGGAGGAATAGAAGTTGTCACCACTTTATTCCCACACAAGACTTGGGGGCACAACAGCAAAGATAGTGAGCCGGGACTTAGGAGCATGGAGTCCCCGAAGCAGGCTACAGCTGTCTGCCGTACAAGTAGAGTTCATAGGAACATCTGACAGGAGGAACTCCAGTGTAACTCAGTACTGTGAGTACTTCACTATAGGTGCAAAAGGGAGACATTCAGAAAAGGCACATATGTTGGCGGAGTGTTGGAGGGGAGTACTTCATCTTGCCTGGAAGTTGGCTGAGCTCCTGACCCGGAGGACACTGCACCGAGGCGGGCACCTGTACCTGCAACAGACTGTGAGTAAAGCTTTGGAACTATGGGTCGCCCTCCCAGGGCCGTGGGGTACTCGGTACCGGGCCGGTGTCAGGGGGATATGTCACAGCAGCGGTGACCCGGTCCGTGGCCCTGGGCGCCCAAGTAATCAGGGGTGTTGAATGGTGGTTTGTAGTTAATGGAATAGTTCGTGACGCCACCTGTGGTGTTCGGCAAGTGGGATGTTGGGCCGACGCTGCATGCAGATCCTCTGGGGCTGGTGGCGTGTTGCAGCCAAGATGGTGAAGCTCCCCACAGGTGGAGCTGTAGCCCCAGGGCAGTGTAGATGTAGGGGCAGAGGTGTCTGCTGCAGGACCTTCAGTATCCATACAACCTCGGGGACCGGGCCCTGGCCTTGCGCTTAGAACTTCTAGGCAGGGTTCTCCTCTAACCCACATCCTCTCTGTTCCCTTTTACTCCTTCGTTCCGTACTAATCTCTCTCTCATAGAAGATCAGGTTTCAGTCCAATGTCTTTCTCCTTCTTTCCTTTCCTGTGCCAGCTGGCTCAGATCACTGAGGCAGCTGCAGCACTCCTTCCTCCATCCCTCTTCCAGGGATCCTCACTCCCCTCTGAGTGACTCTCTCTCTCCCACTCACTGACTGACTGACTGACCTAAGGCCTCTTTCACACTTCAGTTTTTTACAATCCACCAGGTTTTGAAAAAAACGGATCCGCAATTTTTTTTGAGGATCCGTTTTTTTCCCCATTGACTTGCATTATGGGCGGATTGTGACGGATTGCCGTCCGTTGCATCCGTTTTTTTTGCGGATCCGCCAAAAGTTGCCGTCCGTTACCATCCTCAAAGATTTCAAAACGGAGCTTGCAACGTTTTTTTTTCTGGCGGATCATCCAGACACTCATTTAACCCGAAATTCTTTCTGGCTGCCGGACAAAAAAAAAAATTCTCTCTCTCTCTCTCTCTCTCTCTCAGCCGCAATGTGGCTTTGCTGAACTACCATGTTGTGTGGGATGCAAGTGTCGGAGCGTGGTTAGGAGCCTCCAACTCACCTGGATGGTGGGGTACCACACCTCAGGAGGAGGTGCAGTACCTCTGTGGCAACTGAATCCTCAGGGGCGCCACAACTACATGCCCTTGTGTCCTCCACTTATTCCTGCGTCAACACACCCAGCACTGCTACATCCTTGTGCCTAGCCCTGCACCATTCACGTCTCTCCCCTATCTCCTCATCTACACTGCCCTTGGACTACAGCCCTGCCTGTGGAGGGCTACACCATCATTGCTGCACCACACCACCTGTCCCAGAGGATCTGTCTGCAGTGTCGGCTTAACATCTTCATTGCCGAATACCACAGGTGGCGTCACAAAGCATTAATTAATAAACTTTATTCCATCACTCAACATTCCCCCCCTTTTACAATGGACGCCCAGGGCCACGAACCGGGTCACTGCCACTGTGACAACCCCCATTGAAATCCACCGGGCCCGGCTCCGAGTACCCCGCTGCCCTGGGTGCGAGGGCGATCCATTACTTGGCGTCACAAACAGGATGATGAAGCCCGGTGCCACCGGGTTCTGTGTGCCAAAGATTTATTGGACTTATGATTGCTGAAAATGTGCAGAATAACCAAATTGATAGACTGTAAAATGGACTCTCAAAATGGCCGCCGGCGCGGTGAAGAAGGGCGTGACAACATGGGTGGTCCTAAGAAAAGACCGCGAACCGTCCTGGGCCTCCCCTGCCTGAACTTCTATGCAACTGCAACATGGCCCACCCCCCCAAGGGGTTCGGATACTGGCTTGGTATGGAGGAGTAGGAAGAAGATGCCGCCCTCAGAAGGAGAGGCGAGAGCCAGTGGTGGGAAAAGAGGCCAGGAAGGAAGAAGGAGAGAACGCCATGATGGAAGAAGGAAGGAGGCCCGAAGAGCGCGAGGAGGTTGAGCCGAACCTCCCCGTCGCATTGGCTGAGGGCTCCGATCCGACTTCCACGTTGGACCGCCAGCAGCTGGAGGCCGAAATCGCCCAGCTGACACACCGTCTACGGCTGAGGCAGGAGGCGCTCTGGATAATGAACTGGCAGCACGCCCGGGAGGGGCCTACATCATCGGTGCCTCTGTGCCCGGTGCCCTCGCCATTGGTACCCGCTGTCACTGCTGTCACACCTGTACTTTCACCTGCGGTACCTGCCGCCGCTGCACCCGACATCTCCCAGGCAGCACCTGTGGAACTCACTGCCGCTGCTATGCCACAGTCAGCGCCTGTCTCCACCGGCATGCTACCATCACCGCAAAGCGAGGCTTGTCGGGAGGAGTCCTCTGAGAACCTGGGAGTCGGAAAGAAGGAAGTTGAGCTCCTGCCTGGACCTGACGCGGCTGCGCCGGTCCCACCGGAGACCCCGGCGGACCCGGAGCCGTCATCTGCTCCACCGCCGTCTCCGACAGCTAACTGGACTATTCCTGTGGATGTTCCTGCCGTTGATTGTCCTTCCAAACCTGCACCGGAGCATCGCCAGATTGCCCCAGGTACGTCCACTGCCCCTGCACCTAGGAAGGCCGCGGGGTTTACCGTTGCTGCAGCGTCCGGACAGGTCGTGCTGGACCTTGTCTGGGATCGGGACTCTGGGCCCTGGGGGGAAACACCTGAACCCCTAGCGGTAGTGCCTTGTCTATGGTGGGTAAAGGCAGATCCCGGGAGGAGGAAGAGGAGACGGAGTCCTTTTGTCAGCAAACCCTCCGCCAGTTGGCAGCCAAGCAGAGAGAACGGGAACAGCGGAGGCTGGCTGTGCAGGGCCCTGATCTGGACCAGAAGGAAAAGGTCCGTGCCGGTCACTACGGCCCCCGGGACTCAGCAGGATGGGGTCAGGTCCTGAATGTTAATCATGAGTGGGGGTTTGGTTTCATTGCCGACCCCAAGCGGATCTCAGACCTATTCTTCAGCAGGAGGGATGTGGAGACTCACCTCAGGAAGGGACACCCTGCCAGAGACCTACAACCGGGAGAATACGTTACCTTTACCCGGCATGAGGGGTTGTGGGTCGCCCTCCCAGGGCTGTGGGGTACTCGGTACCAGGCCGGTGTCAGGGGGATGTGTGTCACAGCAGCGGTGACCCGGTTCGTGGCCCTGTGCGCCCAATATCAATGGTGGTGATGTTAATGGTGTAATAGTTTATTCGGGTAGTTCGTGTCGCCACCCGTGGTGTTTGGCAAATAAGATGTTGAGCCAACGCTGCATGTAGATCCACTGGGACTGATGGTGTGGTGCAGCAAAGATGGTGTAGCTCCCCACAGGTGGAGCTGTAGTCCCAGGGCAGTGTAGGTGCAATGGATGAGGAGAGGCGCAGAATGGTGTAGAGGCTGGAACCCTGGTGTAGCGGTGCTGGAATAACTGGAGGACACCAGAGTATGCGATTCCAAAGCTTTACTCACTGTTTGCAGTTCACACCAATGCCTGCCTCCGCACTGTGTTCTTTAGATCAGGGCCCAGCCAACCTTCAGGCAGGATAGGATTCTCCCCTCCATACTCCGCCAATGTGTACCTTACTGAATGACTCCTCCAATGCGCCTTTAGGTGCGAAGCACTCCAGTACTTAGTTACCCTGGAATGCCTCTCTCTAGGTGTTCCTAGTCTCTACTTGTATGACAGACAGCTGTAGCCTGCTTCGGGGACTCCTCTCTGCGTCCCGGCTCGCTATTCAGTTGCTGTTGTGTCCCAAGTCTATGATGGGAGTAAGACGTTAGTGGCTCACTACTCCTCCAGTGTCTGTTGCCGGACATAAAGATCCAATCAACCTCGGGGACCGGGCCCTGGCCTTTGCGCTCTGGACTGGAAGGGTTCTCTCTCTTTCTCAACCTGCTTCCCACCGTCCTTCTGTACTCCTTCATTCCGACCTGTTCTATCTCTCTTATGGAATCTGTAGTCTCCAGTCTACGTCTCTTTCTTCTTCTCTTTCTTCCCGTGCCAGTCGGCTCAGATCACTGAGGCGGCTGCAGCACTCCTTCTAACTGAACTCAAACTGAACTCAAAACTAAACTTCAGAACTGAACTTCTCTCGCCTGACCTCCCGTCAGACTGACCTGAAATCCTACACCTTCCCTCTTTTTTATAGCTAACTCCACCCGCCTCCCCAGCACCTCTTGAGATACGAAGCCAGGGACCAAAAAAGGCACACTATGACCTTCCCAGCATAAAGCATGGATGGGTCCCCGCTGAACTATCCTGTGTGTGTGGGGTGTAGGTGTTGGAGTGTGGCAAGGAGTTCCCACCCTACCTGGATGGTGGGGCACCATACCTTAGGAGAAGGTGCAGTACCTCTGTGGCGACTGAAGCCTCAGGGGTGCCACATACCTCCCCGTTAAACACAGCACGTCCGCGAGCTGCAAGACAACAAAAGTACAATACAGGAACACACAAAAAATTTTAAATGCTGTTTAACAATACTTATCTAATCTTCCTAATGTAGGAGGCACATTTCTTAAACGTTACAAACAGGCTAACTTCCTATCTTAGTATCAAAAATTTCTTTAAGTGCAATTCCTAGTTCAAAGTGCAATTATTCTTTCTTTCTCTTTCTACTGGACGCAAGACACTGACCATCTGTACTTGGCCTGTCACCTGTCACTTTGAATTCTTTATTCTTCATTCAATTCTCACATTCTATCTCAAAACTTTTCTAATTTTCTGTATCAAACATGCTATAAAAGACATTTACTTTTCATAAGACACAACATTATCAAATACGTCATCATAAAACATTCAAAGATTTTTGCAAAGAGCTGAACACTGCTCCCAGCCGGGATTTCTTGCAGTGTCCCTTGAGGTAGACATCATTCTTCGAAAAGTGTCCATTCAAAAACATCATCTTCGCAAAGTGTCTATATCTGTAAAACACTATCTTCACAAAGTGTTCTTTTATGTAAAACCAAGAAAGGGCACCTAAAGAGGTGCAAACTATTTACAAGAAAGTTTGTGATTCACTCCAAGTTCATGATCACCGTAGTTCAATGTAGAAAATGCTGCCAATAAAATGGGGCAACAAAGGTGCTACCAGAAAACATAATAACTAAAAAAATGGCAAAAAGGCACAACTGGTGCAACAAACCTTCCTGGGTAACAAGATTTTTGAAAATTATTAGCGGCTACCAGATTCAAGGTAGTCATTGGCAATCCGTAGGTACTCCTCTTCCCCCGGTGTCAAGCCAGAGATCTTCTTTTTAGATTGCCGGGTTGGAATTGACGTGGTAATGGTTGGATTCCTAGGCACCTGAGCAGCTTGGGTAGTAACTGTAGGTGGAGGAACATTAACAGGTCTCTTCGGCTGGTACCACTCAATAAATTCTGCAGGGATATGTGGTGTACATTCAGGGCGTACCATCCCCTGAGCCCCTCATGGCGAGTGAAGGTCACATACTCCCCAGGCTGCAGGTTTCTTTTAGGGTGTCCTTTGGGCAAGTGGGATTCAATGTCCCTCCAGTTAAAGAATAAGTCACTTATCCTCTTGGGGTCTGCAATAAATCCGAACCCCCGTTCTTGATTGACGTTAAGGACCTGCCCCCCTCCTGCGGCATCCTGGGAACTGTAATGCCCAGCACGGGCCCTCTCTTTCCTGCTCAAATCCGGGCCCAGCACAGCCAATCTCCTCTGCTCCCTCTCCCGGTACTGTTTAATGGTGACTCGGCAGTAGGCCTCATTCTGCTCCTCTTCCTCCAGGGACCTGCGGTACCACCGTTGGGAGTTCCGGTGTCTCCCCACGGGGACTAGCTTCACGGTCCAAGACCAGGTCTAGTACAACCTGGCCGGCCGCTGCAACGGTGGGGCAACCCCGGGTCTTCTCGGGTGAAGGGGTGCCGGACATACCTGAGGTCTCCCGGCGGTGCGGTCTCTGCTCCGGTGCAAGTGATGAAGGAGCAGGTGCGGACTCTGGATCCGCAGGGGTCTCGGCAGGGACCGGCGCAGCCGCGTCCGGTCCAGGCGGGAGCTCCGCTTCCATTCCCGGGTCCTCCGATAACTTCTCCGGGCAGGTGGTGCTCAACCGCACGCTTAGGGTAGATGTTTGGGTCAGCGCCGTCCGGGGGCAGTCTGGTGTAGCAGCGAGTACCGGTGAACTGGGTACCTCACTGGTAGGCCCCGCCTGGGCGCGCTGCCGTCTCAGCCTCTCCAGCGCTTCTCTCCTTAGCTGCAGACGAGTAGTCAGTTCCGTAATCTCATCCTGTAGCTGCCGGCAACTCATGCCAGTTTCAGGGTTGGAGCCGTCAGCCATGGCGTCGGGGGTTTGCACGTCCCCACGCTCCGCAGGCCTCCTTCCCTCACTCTCCAAAATGGCGTTCTGGCGTTCTTCTCTCTGCTCCGCCCTTCTGCTCGCCACTGGCTTCCTCTGCTCCTCCTTCCGGGGGCGGCGTCTTCTTACAGCGCCTCCATACCAAGCCAGCATACAAACCCCTCAGGGGGTGGGCCATGCATCTGTCACGTAGTATTTCAGGCAGGGGAGGCCCAACACTCAGGTCGGATTTACAAGGACCTTGCCTGGAAGTTGGCTGAGCCCCTGACCCGGAGGACACTGCACCGAGGCGGGCACCTGTACCTGCAACAGACTGTGAGTAGAGCTTTGGAACTACATGCCTTGGTATCCTCCACTTATTCCTGCGTCAACACACCCAGCACTGCTACATCCTTGTGCCTAGCCCTGCACCATTCAGGTCTCTCCCCTATCTCCTCACCTACACTGCCCTGGGACAACAGCCCTGCCTGTAGAGGGTTACACCATCATTGTTGCACCACACCATCTGTCCCAGAGGATCTGTCTGCAGCGTCGGCTTAACATCTTCATTGCCGAATACCACAGGTGGTGTCACGAAACATTCATTAATAAACTTTATTCCATCACTCAACATTCCCCCCCCTTTTACAATGGACGCCCAGGGCCACGGACCGGGTCACTGCCACTGTGACAACCCCCATTGAAATCCACCGGGCCCGGCTCCGAGTACCCCGCTGCCTTGGGTGGGAGGGCGATCCATATATTTTTTTTAAAACATTTTATTTTTTACTTTTGGCATGCTTCAATAGCCTCCATGGGAGACTAGACGGTGCCATAACCCGATTGGCTCTGCTACATACGGGTGATGATCAGATTGCCTCTAGGTAGCAGAACTACTCACTTGCTATGAGCGCCGTCCACCGGGCAGCGCTCATAACAATCTGGCTATGACAACCATAGAGGTCTGCAGGAGACCTCTGGTTGTCATGGCAACCCATCAGTGACTTGCAATCACGCGACGGGGGTCACCGATGGGCGGATATCCGTCGAGATTGCCGGAAGCACATGTTAAATGCCGCTGTCAGAGTTTGATAGCGGCATTTAATGGGTTAATAGCGGCGAGTGAATCGCGATTCCACCCACGGCTGTACTGGGCACATATCAGCTGTTCAAAACAGCTGACATGTGCAGGGAAAGATGTAGGCTCACCGCCGGAGCCCACATCAAAGGGAGGGTGTCCAACATCGGCGTACTATTACACCCGATGTCGGAAAGGGGTTAAAGGGAAGGTGCCACGATTTTTTATTTTGTATTAATTTATTATATAATCAATAATTATTATTTTTAAAACAAATTTAAATGTACCACTGTGGGGCACTATATGGGTCATTATACTGTGGGGCACTATATGGGTCATTATACTGTGTGGCACTATATGGGTCATTATACTGTGGGGCACTATATGGGTCATTATACTGTGGGGCACTATATGGGTCATTATACTGTGGGGCACTATATGGGTCATTATACTGTGGGGCACTATATGAAACAATGTTTCTGTTTGTTTTCACTTTCACCCCTATAATCCTTCACTTTCTGCTAATTCCCCTAATCCCTACTCCTAGTAAGGAACTGTTCATCTCTTCTTCAATCCTCCCCACCCACCTCACCTCCGCCTCAAAACTGTTCCTTAACATACAATTCTTTGTCTCCAAACACAGACAGCCCCCTCATGCCCTCTCCTGCTCCCACCTGGTAACACTTTCTCTGCTCCTTCTCACTGCTGGTGATATCTCTCCAAATCCTGGTCCTCCTCACCACATTCCCACAGTCATTTCTACCTCCCATCCACGCTCTATCACAACCTTCCGTAACCTCTCCAACCTTATACCCATTCACCCAGCCCCCGCTTCCCCAGTCCCACTAACAGGAGCTCTGTGGAACGCTCGCTCTGTCTGCAACAAGCTTTCCTACATCCACGATCTTTTTGTTACTACCAAACTTTCCTTCCTCGCCATCACCGAAACCCGGCTCACCCCTTTTGACACAGCCTCTCCTGCTGCACTTTCGTATGGCGGCTTCCACCTTTCTCACACCCCCCGCCCCAGCAGCAAACATGGCGGAGGAGTTGGTTTTCTCCTGTCAGATACCTGCTCCTTCACCCCAGTCCCACTGCCACCCTCTGTTACCCTCCCTTCCTTTGAGGTGCACTCTGTGCGCATCTACTCCCCCTCCAACTGGCTGTCATCTACCGCCCCCCAGGGCCAGCCACCATCTTCTTTGACCACTTCACCACCTGGTTACTTCATTTCCTTTCCGCGGACATCCCTACTATCATCATGGGCGACTTCAACATCCCCATTGAAACTTCCCTCTCAGCTGCCACTAAACTCCTATCTCTCACTTCCTCCTTCGGCCTCACTCAATGGTCTTCTACAGCCACCCACAAAGATGGCCACACACTGGACCTCATCTTCACCTGCCTCTGCTCCCTATCTATCCTCTCTAACTCACCTCTTCCTCTCTCTGACCACAACCTTCTCACATTCTCTTCCCTCTTCACTCCATGTCTACAATCCCCACCCCACAAACTTTCACACCCTCACAGGAATCTTAAACACCTTGACCTACACTCTTTCTCTGAATCCCTCCTCCCTCTTACAGATATAAGTCCCTTACACAATGCGGATGATGCTGCCGCTCTATATAACACCACAATAGCTGTAGCTTTGGAATCCGCTGGCCCACTTACACATACCAAAACTCGCAAAATCAACAGACAGCCCTGGCACACCAGCCTGACCAAAGAGCTGAGGCGAGCTTCCAGGGCTGCTGAGCGCAGATGGAAAAGATCCCACTCCAACGAGCACTTCATCACATTCAAACAGTCCCTCACTACTTTCAAGACCACACTCGCCACAGCTAAACAAACCTACTTCTCATCTCTCATATCCTCCCTGTCTCACAACCCTAAACAGTTATTCAACACCTTCAATTCTCTCCTCTGCCCCCCAGCATCTCCTCCCTCCCCACTCATCTCAGCTGAAGACTTTGCCTCATTTTTCAAGCAGAAGATTGATAACATCAGAGACAGTTTTGGTCAACAGCCCCCAGAGCCCTTCCTCCCAACTTCCCAGCCCTCCACCTTCAAAACCAACTTCTCCACCATTACAGAAGATCGACTCTCCACTCTACTCTCAAGATCACATCTCACCACCTGTGCACTTGACCCGATCCCATCCCACTTCATACCAAACCTCACCACAGTCTTCATCCCAACCCTAACCCATCTCTTCAACCTATCACTAACAACTGGTGTTTTCCCCTCAAGCTTTAAACATGCCTCCATCACACCTATCCTCAAAAAGCCCTCTCTTGACCCATCCTCTGTATCTAGCTATCGCCCTATATCACTTCTCCCCTATGCCTCCAAGCTCCTGGAACAACACGTCTACCTTGAACTGTCCTCCCATCTCTCTTCTTGCTCCCTCTTCGACCGCTTACAATCTGGCTTCCGGTCACACCACTCCACTGAAACTGCCCTTACTAAGGTCACCAATGACCTCTTAACCGCCAAGAGCAAGCGACACTACTCTGTCCTCCTCCTCCTGGACCTGTCAGCTGCCTTTGACACAGTGGACCATTCCCTATTACTACAGACCCTCTCATCTCTTGGCATCACAGACTTGGCCCTATCCTGGATCTCATCATACCTAACAGACCGGACATTCAGCGTCTCCCACTCACACACCACCTCCTCACCTTGCCCCCTATCTGTCGGAGTCCCACAAGGTTCAGTCCTAGGACCCCTGCTCTTCTCCATTTACACCTTTGGCCTGGGACAGCTCATAGAATCTCATGGCTTTCAGTATCATCTCTACGCTGATGACACACAGATCTACATCTCTGGACCAGATATCACCTCCCTACTAACCAGAATCCCTCAATGTCTGTCCACTATTTCATCCTTCTTCTCCGCTAGATTTCTGAAACTCAACATGGACAAAACAGAATTCATCATCTTTCCCTCATCTCACGTGACCCCCCCTACGAACCTATGAATTACAGTAAATGACTGCCCACTCTCCCCAGTCCCACAAGCTCGCTGCCTCGGAGTAATCCTTGACGCTGATCTCTCCTTCAAACCACATATCCAAGCCCTTTCCACTTCCTGCCGACTTCAACTCAAAAATATTTCACGAATCCGTTCATTCCTCACCCAAGAATCTGCAAAAACCCTAGTCCATGCCCTCATCATCTCTCGCCTTGACTACTGCAACCTCCTGCTCTGTGGCCTCCCCTCAAACACTCTCGCACCCCTCCAATCTATTCTAAACTCTGCTGCCCGACTAATCCACCTGTCCCCCCGCTATTCCCCAGCTTCTCCCCTCTGTCAATCCCTTCACTGGCTCCCCATTGCCCAGAGACTCCATTACAAAACCCTAACCATGACATACAAAGCCATCCACAACCTGTCTCCTCCATACATCTGTGACCTCGTCTCCTGGTACTTTCCTGCACGCAACCTCCGATCCTCACAAGATCTCCTCCTCTACTCCCCTCTTATCTCCTCTTCCCACAATCGCATACAAGATTTCTCCCGCGCATCACCCCTACTCTGGAACTCTCTACCACAACATATCAGACTCTCACCTACCATGGAAACCTTCAAAAAGAGCCTGAAGACCCACCTCTTCTAACAAGCCTATAACTTGCAGTAACCACCGATCGACCAAACCGCTGCATGACCAGCTCTACCCTCGCCTACTGTATTATCACCCATCCCTTGTAGATTGTGAGCCCTCGCGAGCAGGGTCCTCGCTCCTCCTGGACCAGTTATGACTTGTATTGTTTAACATTATTGTACTTGTTTTTATTATGTATACCCCTCCTCACATGTAAAGCGCCATGGAATAAATGGCGCTATAACAATAAATAATAATAATAGTAAATAATAATAATTATATTGTGGGGCACTATATGAGGCCATTATACTGTGGGGCACTATATGGGGCCATTACACAAAGAGCTCGGCGACTCTGATGAGGGGCAGGGAGGTTTTTATATGGAAAATCCAGCAAAGATACGACCTTCACAGGTGATTTGAATAAAAGGAAAATTTATTTAGAATAAAGTTACAATTAATAGATCTATATACAGTATATAAAAATGAATTTATGTGTGTGTGTGTATCAGTAACGCCCACTCTACATAGCAACCAATCACTAAGCATCTTTCATTTCACCAGAGCTGTTTAAAAGAAGCTGAGCTGTGATTGGTTGCTATGAGCAACAGTTTTTCCTTGTAGACAGTTGTGGTAACTGAGGCCTATTATTCTTATCATTTCTATGGTGTTATCGTCCTTCTGTAAAGCTGGAAATAACACAATTTATTACCATGCCGACACAGACCACCCTCTGACACAAACTGCAGGGGGAGCCCAGTATCACACAGGATAGGATTAGATACACGGTTCAGCAGACTGTATCACGCAGGATAGGATTAGATACACGGCTCAGCAGTCAGTATCACACAGGAGAGGATTAGATACACGGCTCAGCAGTCAGTATCACACAGGATAGGATTAGATACACGGCTCAGCAGACTGTATCACGCAGGATAGGATTAGATACACGGCTCAGCAGACTGTATCACGCAGGATAGGATTAGATACACGGCTCAGCAGACAGTATCACACAGGAGACGATTAGATACACGGCTCAGCAGTCAGTATCACACAGGAGAGGATTAGATACACGGCTCAGCAGTCAGTATCACACAGGATAGGATTAGATACACAGCTCAGCAGTCAGTATCACACAGGATAGGATTAGATACACAGCTCAGCAGTCAGTATCACACAGGATAGGATTAGATACACGGCTCAGCAGAGAGTATCACACAGGAGAGGATTAGATACACGGCTCAGCAGTCAGTATCGCACAGGAGAGGATTAGATACACGGCTCAGCAGTCAGTATCACACAGGAGAGGATTAGATTCACAGTTCAGCAGACAGTAACACACAGCATAGGTTTAGGTACACAGCACAGGAGACAGTGTCCCACAGGATAAGGTTAGATGCACAGCTCATCAAACAGTATCACACAGGACAGAATTAGATACATAGCTCAGCAACAGGATGTGCCAAAGTAGAGGACATTTTCATTCCAAGAATTCCACTCATTCCATCTGATTTGCCTTTTGATTTTAAATGCCTCCAGTTTCCACTTCGACTGGCATTTGCAATGTCCATTAACAAGTCTCAGGGACAGTCCTTGAAAGTAGTAGGGATTTGCAATCTCTATGCTTTTCTCAAGGTCAACTTTACGTGGCCTGTTCAAGAGTTGGAACTGTCAAAATCTGTTCATCTTTGCACCGAAAAGAAAAACCAAAAATGTTGTTTATCAAAAGGCTCTTGAATGAGTTGAAAATAAAATACTATCAATACTTGGGTAATCATTTAGTTAATTTGTGTTGCAAATCTGTAGTGTTGAATATGTGATGTGAAATGTTTTTATGTGCAATATAATCATTATAATTTGTTATAACTAACCACAGTAAGTTACTATGCCCGGCATCGCCGGGCTCTTCAGCTAGTAATCTATAAAGGGCCCCTACGAGAGCCCTATGAGTATGACGGAGGGATCTGCTCTGTTGTAAGGTTTGATAACGGAATAATGAACATCAGTAATAATGAAACAATTCACAAACAAAACACAAACAATTATTCGTTTTCTAGGATAATTCTGTGGTGATAGACTTTGGGGAGTCTCGTTTCTGAGATTCCATCTTATCTTCTGTACAGACCAGCATCTTACAGAGCAGCCTAATATTGGCAGGTGCAGCCTTGAGTTCTTTTATCTGATATAAGACATGATTTTATAAAGCCGGTATATAGCTGATACATAATACGTAATATAACATATGGATTATAATAGCTGCAATGATTATTTTCTTTATTAGTTTTCACTTCTATTTTCATCTTCTCCCTGAATCAAAATGGCAGATACCAGAGAACAATAAAGTGTACAGTGTACAGCCTGCAACGGAGAAGACTACAGACTACTGACCAGACACACCTGGAAAAATGGAAGAGATCACCTGTAACCACACCCAGCGATGCCTGCATCTTATTGGCTGAATGGTCACCAATCAGATTTTAATTTCTGTGATGCTGTTTCCTCACAGCTGCTTCCCGATAACTTTATAGATCCTCCACATACATATAACGCAGCATGTAGAGGCTCGGTAAAGGTGGCAGTGAAGGTGTGTAAGTGTCTGATGGGGTCACACAGCTCATAAAAGGACAGCTGCCCGGCCTCATAATCCAGACATATCCTGAACCGATTACTGGAGATCCGGTGAGGTAACAGGGTCTCATTATCATCATGTGTCACTGAACAGAGATTATTACACACCAGCCCTCCATATAAACACCAGGACTTGTTATTATCTCCAATGATTGCCTGACCCCCCCTCCTGTCTATACTGGGGTAACACATCCCCACCCTCCACAATACAGATCTATTGATCACCACATCCCAGTAATGTCGTCCTGAGGTAAATCTCCTCCCGCTCATCACCTGATTATACTGAAATCTCTCTGCTGTTTCTGGACGATTCTCTCTTATTCTTGTCCAGGTCACAGTTTTCAGGTCGTCTGATATAAGGAGATTATTATTAGCCGTGTTTACATCCAGTAATATGTCTGCAGGATCCTGAACATAGAAGGTCACATTTATACCTCTTATCATAGCAGACAATGTGTGTGATATGTGTGAGATCAGCTCCGCACCCCGATCACCTCCACCATGTCCTCCTGTGTTCTCATCACCTCCATCATGTTCCCCTGTGTCCTCATCACCTCCATCACATTCTCCTGTATCCTCATCACCTCCATCATGTCCTCCTGTGTTATCACCTCGCTCCTCCGCAGGATCACACAAGTCACCGGTCTCCGGTTCCTGTAAGACAGTCAGTGGATCCGTCATGCACAGCTCCTCAATGTTCCTCATCTTCCTGGACAGCTTGTCCTTCTTTATTTCCAGCTTCTGAATCACATCAAACAGTGACATTGACACATTCTTTTCCCGCCTGGAGATCTCACTCAGGATCCTCTTCTCCAGGTTGTCCACCTGTCTCCTGATGTCTATAAACAGGACAGTGACTCTCTTGGTTTCTCCAGCTGCTTTTTCTTGAGCTTTTCTCCTTTGCTCCTCCAGACTCTGGACTCTTACGTCAGTTTTCTTTCTCTTTGTAATCAAATTCTGAAGAACATTTCTCAGTTTCTTCTTCTTCTTCTCAGAGGCCTCCTCCAGCATCTCCACCCGATGTCCCCGATGTTCTCCGGCCAAGCTGCAGGACCCACAGATACAAGCAGCATCCTCAGTGCAGTAATATTCCAGGATCTTCTTATGGACAGAACATTTCCTGGTCTCCAGAGAAGTGGTGGGATCAGTGAGGACGTGTTCTGGTCCTTTGCTGTGAATTCTCAGGTGATTATCACACAGAGAAGCCTCGCAGTGTAGACAGGATCTAACAGCAGGTACAGGAGAGTGCACACAGTAAGTGCAGCAGATCCCGGTAATCTCCTCTTGATGTGGATGAGTAGACAGGAAATTCTCCACTACGTTATGTAATGTTACGTTCCTCTTCAGTGTTGGCCTCTCCTGAAACTCTTCTCTACATTCAGGACAGGAATAAACTCCAGATCCGTCCTGGGTATTCAGGACCTGATCAATACAGTCCCGGCTGAAGTTGTGTCCACATCTCAGGGTTACAGGATCTGTATAAATGTTTAGACAGACAGAACATTCCAGCTCCTTTCTTAAGCCAGCAGACGCCATCGCTGACAGCAGTCGGAAGAAATGAAAGTGAAAGTCTGTAAAGTTCAGAAAAGAGTGGGTGTGATTAACATTTATCACCATTGGTGAGGCCAGGTTCATTCTCTTGCAAAAAAGTTAAAGGAGTTGTCTACTACTGGACAGACTTTCTAATGACCCCTGTGTGTAACATAAATCATGATAACCTCTGAACAGGTGCTGATCCTCTGCACTCAGGGATGTGTTGCCTGCCCGTCTTCTGGCATCAACATCTGCTGGAATTGTCATGTGACCACTACTGTCAATGATCGACTGCAGCCTTCACAATTCATCTGAGCCTGTAGCTGAGTTCAGACACTTGGTCCGTGTGAAAAAACTCATCTGACCAGCATTATTCAATTGCAACCAAGCAAGTGGCCAACATCATAGGAAAATTCTCTTTACCCTTCATTCTAGATCTATTATGACTCTGATCATGAAATGCATTTTTCATCAGAGAAAAAAATATTTAAAAATTAACAATAACAACCCTTGTTGCAAAAGGGCCCACAGTAATCTATTTCTGCAATCTATTTCTGCAATCTATTTCTGCAATCTAATAACCATCTTGCCATCCTGCTACTGTGCATCCATCTCTCGAATTCCCACTTGTGTGTTTGGATTCTGCCCACTCAGATGTCTACGACTTTCTATATCAACTTCGATACAAAAAACGCACACCAATAGGTAGAGGCGCCCTTCACTGATCTACCAACCGACCGGTTATATAGTAATAATACCAAGAAAATTTATTTTCACAACATAAGTGGCACCAGTGATATCTGCCAGCCGCTTATCGCAAATTTTATAGAAAAATAATTTCTGTTGGGTCTTTCGAGGAAGACCAAGAATCTACATCTATCTTATGCTGAATGGTCACTTAGAGGCAACTGGTCTTTCATGATTGGATGTTCCCTGGCAGATGACTAATTAGAACTAAATTAGCCAGAACAAGCCATGGTCATCAGCGATAAACTAGCCGGGTCATTTTTTAAAAACATTAAAATTTTAGACTTTTTTGTTTGAGGAGACTACATTACAAATGGTTTGATATTGATAAAAAAAAATGATGGAAGGAGAACGACGTAAAAAACTCGTTGGTGAAAGAGTTCAGAGGAGACTTCCAATAGTCATTCTGACAAACGAGAGGTGCACGGACAACAGCACTTCAGCCAAGTACATCACTGGTGTTCGACTAACATGTCCGAATGCACAACTCATCATTTCTTAGCACGGAAGGGCTTTATCATCAGATGATCAGAGGGCAAAAGATCTCAAGGGTCACTGTACAGTGGAAAAACATTGGACAGATGAAGCCAGATTTCGGTTTCACCATGCTGATGGGTGAGCTAGAATTGTGAGCAAGCATCAGGAATTGATGAACCCTTCCTATCAGGAAAGAACCGTTCAAGCATCTATAGCTGAAACAATGGTGGGGAGGGTCCTTGACAAACCCTGGTTCCTCTGATACATTGCTTTTCTGGCCTTCACAGTACCCAGATCTTAACCCTATAGAACTCTCAAGGGTAAGGTAGCACGGGCACAGCATGTCATCAATGCTTCTATTTGATGTGTGGCAAATACAAGAAGCTATCTTGTCCTCTTGGGCCAATATTCCTGCAACACCTAGTGGAGTAAATGCCATTTCAAATAACTGATTCTCTAGAACACCAGAGAAGCGACCTGGGTGACCCCTCAGTGTATATGGATAGCCAGCGAAACATGTCACAATTTGCAAATGAACCATAAGCCTCATGGGTATCTGAACGAATTTATTACATTTCACACTCTTGAGTGTTATACATTTCGTGTCATAAACTTGTGTTAAGAATTGTTCTTTTTTCCTTAATGTGAAAATTCATTTCACATCTGATCCTTTGGAAGGGCGAGACAAAACCCAAGAATCTCTGAGAAGACTTCTATTATGAAAAATGTACAATCATCATGATACATCTGCAAAAACTGATCTCAGTAGAGCAAGTTTGCATGTTAGCAGCTCTAAAACCCATGCCATCTTCCACTCCACACTTTATGCCAAGGTTCACCAAATTGGTCAATGATGTGCCTTGAAACTAGAAAATTGTAGTCAAAATTGGTCTTTTAGAACATTTCAAAGTGTTGGAATTTATTACTAAGGACAGAATTGAAAATCCATCACACAAAAAAAATTAGGTCTAGATCAGGATGATGTTCCCATATTTGAGGTTTCACTGTATTTGACCTTTCAACTAGAGGTTTGCGAATAATACTAGCATTGGTCTGTACAATTAAAGTTACCCAATATCCAGAACCGAGGCTCCAGTCATAACGTGCAGGAGCGGATACTATTTCAGTGGAGATCACAGCATGCGGCCACGTCACCAATTTATGGTAGTTTAGGTGGACCCATCACATCTTACACTACATTATACTCAAAGAATTGCTATTGGTTCATTATAAGTCACAAAGTAAAAAAGGAAACAGGACTAAACAGTACAACACTGGTCTGCTCCAAATTAGCAAATCTCCTTCATACACGATGGTCAGATATACGTGTGATCCCGTCTTGGGTCCTAAATGTATGTTTCACTCCGCGTGCAGAGCCGACGGGTAGGAATCATGTACGTCTGTCCATACATACAGCTATGTCCTAACACTGTGATTCATCTAGTTGAGTTACAAGTGTTGGTTGTATCTGGTGGTCCCGTAAAGGTTTCTGAGGCAGGTCGGGGTCGGCGCAGGTCAGCTGTCGAAACCTCTGAAATGTAAAAACGTAAAACAAATCAGCTGAAGACTAAATCCACATATAACACTCAACAGGAGACTAGTAAACCGTGTATTGTACAAATGACCATGTGATCACAGGTTCGGGTCTCTGGGGGCAACTAAGATAATTATAAAAAGATAGTTTTAAAAAAATGTAAGCAAAAATTAAACTAAAACAATTTAAACCACATTTTTTTTTCATTTGGTAAAATACAAATAAAATCTATAGAACAAAAAATGTGTACAAGTCCAAATGATTAAAATGTCACATTATTAATTCCTCACTCTGAATGCAGTATATAAAAAAGGGAACCTAAAGGGATCATAATGCGCTATGCAGGCCAAAATGGTACCGTCTAAAACTCCAGCTCAGAAAACAATGAGGGGTGAGTTGTGTCCTAATATTCTGCCCCAATGATCTGGACTGTGCCTGGCCAAACTGATGGACATGAAGCAATGTTATAGCCAAGAATGCCCACTGAGCAAAAGGTTACCTTGGCATCACCGGAATTTACCACCAGACACATTAACAATTACAGATCATTTTGAGTCTCCACGACTTACCTCTGCTATCGGTCCTTTGATTGTCGACACTTTATAACAAACCCATAGTGGGATACAAATCATAGATGCAAGCGCTAGCAGCCAACCCACGGCGTCCCCCCACCAGGGGTAGGTATAACGCTTGTTGTACTGGAGAGGAGTGTATTTTACCAGTGAGAAGATAAATGTGGCCTGGTAGAAGAGAAGACATCAGGTGAGAATTCGATAGGCGTATTACAGCAGCTCACCCCCTTCCACAAATTATTAATACTGCCATCTCACCAGGCACACAGCAGGAGTAATGAACAACCAGCAGTACTTGATGATGGGCAGGGGACGGTATCCAATCATATGCTCCACGTTGTCATAGAAGATATCGGCACCTAGACAACCAAGAGTTTTTTATTAAGTTCCGTGAACGTAGAAAATGTAACCATGCTGGTTAAGTATTGCTAGAGATGAGCGAACCTTTCAAGGTTCTGTTCGGTTCGGATTGGTGAACATCCCAATGTCCACTGAACATACCCGAACTTGACTTCAATGGGAGCCAAAAACAAACACATAAACACCTTCAGGGGGGTAAAAAAGCTAAAATTAGGGGCAGCCACCAGGAAAAGTGGCATCAATTGACCCATCAAGTGTGCTATAAATCTATAAATAAAAAAAGAAATTGATGTGGGTTCCCCTGTATTTTTGATAACCAGCCAGGCAAAACTGTCAGCTGTCAGCATTAGCAAGGCTCATTATCAAGAATAGAGGGGTCACCACACTGTTTTTTTAATTATTTAAATAAATAATTAACACAGTGAGAAAAAGTCTTATGGTGCAGCGCTGATTTCACCGAGGTCACCGCAATTCAGGGGCCTGGCTGGGATCGCAGCCTCAATTACGTCACAACTTGTCACTGTTGCTGCGCTCGGAACAGCTCATTCCTCAGTGGGTCTCAGCCCGGACGGTCGCATCTTGGCACCATCCAGGTTGAGAACTGTTTATCCCCAGACATGGATTACTGCGTGGGACAGAATGTTGGACAGGTGAGGGATATTGTTGTTCTTTATTTTTGTTTTTTTTACAGGAGACGATGGCTCCAGTGGAATGGGCGATGACACAAGTATGGTTTAATTTAGAATCATTAAAGGAGTCTGTGTCATTCTTCCAATGAAATAACAGGATTAGTAATGGATAGGTGTCTTATAGACGCCTCTCTGTTACTAACTCGTGAGCTTGATGTCACAGGAGAATAAAACGGTAACATCAACCCCACAAATATGAACCCAACTTGCCACTGCCACAGGTCAAGTGGGAAGAGCCAGGCAAAGCACAAGAATTGGCGCATCTGATCATTTCTGGGTGGCTGCGAGCTGCTATTTTTAGGCTGGGGTGGGCAATGCCCAATGCCCATTACCAGCTTGCGAATACCAGCCCCAGCTGTCAGCTTTAGCTTGGCTGGTTGTCAAAAATGGGGGCAAAACACACTGTTTTTTTAAATTATTTATTTGCATATTTAAAAAATATGGCGTGGAGACCCCTCTATTCTTGATAACCAACCTTGCTGAAGCTGATAGCAGAGGGTTGCTGCCACACCTGTCAGTTTTGCCTGGCTGGTTATCAAAAATACAGGGGAACCCCACAAGATTTGTTTTACATGTATTTATTTATAGTGCAGGCGGTGTCTGATGAATACGCCTGCTCTCACTGTTAATAGTTGAATACAATTCTCAACATTGTCCCCTGCCAGTGCTGATCACAGGGGACAGTGAGTTGGGCTGTCTTCATTTCAACACCTGGCACCAGGGAACAGCGGGAACTGTACCGTTTATTTCCAGGCGCTGGTACATGTCACACTGATGACACAGGGATGTCATCAGTGTGCAGGTGTGCGGGACGTTTTGCGGTCCATGCTGCAACCGGACACACAGCCTTCGGTCATTTAACGATCTTTGGCTGATTTTCAGGAAAGAAACACGGGAATTCATATGTGCTACGTTCGTGCCATATTTGAGATGGGCGAACGTTTTCCGAAAAAGGTTCTCTTATCTCTATCTCTAAGTATTGCCACTCACCATAAACCCAACCAATGCAGAGGGTCTCAAAGATGGCGACAAACAGCAAACACATTCCACTGGCAGCGTAATAGTCGAATAGCTGGAATACGTACATGCCACCCTGGGTGGATACAAGTAAATAACTGAGGACTTTTCATATAATAATATAAAACAGTCTGTAATCCTATCAGAACCAGTCTGCGGATGCTCAAGAGCGAATCAAGAAGGGGACTCTAACATAGGTTGAACCTTTACCCGTTTCGATGGATGGTTTACCGTCTTCCAGACAAGAAAAGTAGAAATCAACTTTACCATGTCTTCTTATCTCCGACATTAAATGGAAAGTTTGGTGGGGAACCAAGTGCTTGACATCCCATTCCTAGCAGTAGGGGCACCAACAATAATGGGAAATCTTCATGTTTACTGCCCCATTCCATACCTCCGTCAACATGATGAGCCCAATAAGGAAGGAGAATATGCAGACCACCAGGATAAGAAGCTCGCGGCGGTTCTTCTTACGAAAGATACTGGGATACATGTCAACCAAAGAGGTGACCAGACTCTCCACACATACAAACTGAGGAAAAGACAGGCCAGATAGAGGAAAACAGTCAGTGTATCCCAAATCAAAGGCAGTCATTGTACCGTATATGTTTCACTGCTTCTTTATATAGAAATAATGTCTCCTTCTGTATTAAAAAAAAAAAAACACACATTTTGTGTATACACATCCTAGGTAAGCTAATGTGTCTCCGTGGTAACAGACAACAAACCACATGTAGTCAGAACCTGCAGTCATAATCTCTCAAACATTTTCTCTAGTCGTGCAAACCTACTGAATGTGTGTCAGTATAAAGTAGGGGGTGAATGGGAGTATGACGGCAGATTCAGACTACAGGGGGTCTGCTTTTTTGTCTGTTACCATGGAAACTCATAGATGCATTATTTACTTGGATGGATATGGTCTTTAAAGCCATCTTAGATGTTATAAATGGGTACCTGACTGTCCAGACCCAGAAGAATGACCATAATAAAGAAGAAACAAGCCCATAGGGGAGAGAATGGCATCATGGACACAGCTCGGGGGTAGGCAATAAATGCTAAGCCTGGGCCTGGAAAACAAAAAAAAATGATAGATTTCACCACCTAAGACTCTGAACGGGTTACCAAACCAAATATCTTTCAATAAAGCGAAGGACTCCTGTATTTAGTTTCAAGCTGGCCATACACATTAGACTTATGTCGTCCGAACCCACTAATATCGATGGGTTTGGCTGACGGCCTAATGTGTGTGGGTGCGCTGTAAAACTGATGGCCAGGAGAGACGTCAATCGGGTATGTCTGACTGTGGACTGCTGATAATATTGTTCTACCTAAGATAAGCCGCCAGCTGACATGTCAGCGGCTTTCTCATAGAGAACACAGGAGCGCTCCTGTATTCGAGGTACAGCCCCTCCCCAGACACAAGGGAGTGATAGTGATAGAGTAACTACACATATATAAGGATTATGTGTATATACGGTGTCATGTGTTACTGTCTTTCCTTATCTTAGCCTCCAGGTGAGCAGTTGAGGTGTCATTTAATTAACCATGCTCTGCAGATCATGCCCCAATCTACAGAGTCAAGCCAACTAAGGAGCTGCTGAAAGCATGAAATGTTTGTATTTCGTTTGCTCTGATCACCAATATTTTGGTAAAAAAAAACAAAACAGTACAATCAGCCAATTCTTCAGGTAGGGAAGGGAGAAAAGTAGATGCGAATTAGTCTGGTACTGCTTAAAGATGACTACAGACAAAACATGTGACCATGGTCCAAAGAATATTTCTATTTCTTTTTATTGCAATTTTGTCGGGAAAGGACCCCAATTTTAAAGATATTTCCCATGCTATGCACTCTCTCTGGTCGTAGGGACTAAAGCTATGCTTGCTATGTAATATGCTATACTGTATGTCATGCCCACACTGTACACACCCACAATAAAATAAATCTTCATTAACTCACCAGATTCGGCCACCTCTGATATTGGTACCCCTTGCTCTTCTGCCATAAATCCCAAGATGGAAAAAATGGCGAATCCAGCCACGAAACTTGTGCCGCTATTTAGAAAGCATAAAGCGATGCAGTCTCTGCCGGAATGTAAGAATAAGTCAGATCTACTATGTATGAATTGTAACAAAGGCGGAAATTGTAAAAGATGTCGCTTCCCGCCGAGAAAGCCCCATCATATTAATACATCATATCACGCTTCATATCCTACATTAAATCGGTGACGTATCTGCCAAGGAGTCTCTGCCTATACGGGTACAACTGCAGATGGGTGAGGTCTCCGGGGAATATACATGGCGCCTCAATCCTAATTGGCCCTACCCTTAGTTCTAGAATTTTAGAATATTTTCATTTTAATGATGGGTCGTTATGTACAAGATTTATATGGGATGCTATGAAAGTATATGTATGAGGAATATGCACAGGGGAGATCAATAGGATAAAATCCAAAACAAAAATTGCAACAGAAAGTTTGGGAAAAGGAGGCACTTTATATGGCAGATATGTCAGTGACAAGTAGAATAGAATGGGACAATGCACAGAAAATATTGACTGATCATTTGCCTCTCAGAAACAACTGTTTGTTAAAGGGAACCTGTCACCAGGTTTGACCAAGATGACGGCCACCAGCTCTCAGGCCTGATACACGGCATTCTATAATGTTGTATGTATGTCCCCGATCCAACCTGCAGCAAAAGAAAAACAAAACAAATTGACACCCCTTGGACCAGACCGCCGCCAAAGGCAAGTATAATAAAAGGTGTTTTTCTTGTCTTGCAGGTTGGTTGGGTGGGAGGCAGATACACAGCATTATAGAATGCCGTATATCAGGCCTCAAAGGTTAAACCTGATGACAGGTTTGCTTTAGAAAAAATACTTTAATATAATCTGGTTGGAAAAAGAAGTCAGTCATAACTCGATTCGCAAATTTGTAAAGATATGGAGTCCTTGGTTGGATCCTCCAGGGCTGCCCACAGATCTTGTAATTAGAGATAGAATATTTAAAATGTTTTCCCTTCATTGTTCACCTTCTTTTTTTTCTTCTTCTTCTCCTTCTCCCCCCTTCTACGCATTTTATACTCCGTTATTCTAGAACTGCTCTGAAAACGAAAATGGTCCTCTCTGGGATGTCGGGATTTTTGGGTTTAGAGTGGGTTAAGAGATTGAAGTTGAACTACTTTCTTTATGTTTTAGTCTATGGAATTATTATGTCATTTATGTTATCTCTACATTCTTTGTAGGTGGGAAAACTTGCAAAATCTGCAGTGTATAAAATACTTAATTTCCCCACTTGCTTAAGAAAATGAAAAAAAAAATCTGTCTAATTTATTGATAATAGCTCTGGCCATTAAAGAGAGGAAGACTTAAGGCCCCGTCACACACAGCAATCGCGCTGTGTGTGACACGCATCAGCGACCGCCCCCCCCCGCCGGGTATCGCTGATCGTGCAGCCATGTCCTCGGGCCATTTTTTGATCGTTGGTCTCCCGCTGGCCAGCGCGCATCGCTACGTGTGACAGCGGGAGACCAACGATCAGCGAGCTCCCAGCGCTGTAAGGAGATGATGGGAGCTGGTATCCAATGTAAATATCGGGTAACTAAGCGCACGCATCGCTTAGTTACCCACTGTATACCTTAGATACCAGCGTGCTCGCGCGAGCACGCTGGTATCTAAGGTACACAGCGGGTAACTAAGCGACGCACGCACTTAGTTACCCGATATTTACATTGGATACCAGCGTCCTCGCTGGTCCTGATTGCTGGTGAGTATTCGTGTTTGACAGCTCCCCCGCGATCATATAGCAATGCACCAGCGATCCTGACCAGGTCGTATCGTTGGGATTGCTGGTGCATCATTTAGTGTGACGGCACCCTAAGTTTAGGCTCTCTGCTGCCTTACTGTCTTCACAGCTTGGTGAGACTTCCAACCTCTAACCTGGGAGGGGAGCCAGAGAGAGTGCAGCGTGGAAGCTGCAACTGAGGTCTATCCTTTCACTGCCTTCTACTCACTTGTTTCTATTGGATATACCCGCATATTATATTATCATCCCTGACTCCTCTCACTTAAGGAACCAGTCACATTTCATTCTTCAGATTACCTGTAGCAGTTGTTGTGATATTGATTGTAGCTTCCCAGTGCGGTCAGGCATCCCAAACAAATGGCGTACGAGAAAAAGATCTGCGTCCCAGCGTCCATCCAGACCTGCCGAGGACAGTCTGGTGAATGGCAAATATAAAATCAGTTGATAAAGGCCACATCTGTTCCCCATGTCCCTAACTGAACGTATGTAACAGTACAATAGCAAACTTTAAAGATATACTGTGTATATATGTTTTTATTTATTTATTTGTGGTAGAAAAAAAAAATCAGGACTATGCATAAAAAAAAAAAATTGGTTTGTGTCAACCGGTAACTTATATTTCTACTATGGGAATGTTTTTACTGATACTATTTAAAAGTAAATCTGATATTTTGATTAGTTTTTATCTAATTTTTTTGGGGAGGAGAAGGTCAGCAATTGTAAAACGTCAATTCTGAGGTTTCAATTTTTTTTCGCCTTTTGATATTCGGATTAAACAATTTTATAGTTTGATAGATTGGACATCTATTGACATATTGTATTATACATATTGCTCTAATTCTTTATTTTTGAACTGGGAATATGGCGCTGATTTAAACTTTTTTTTTCCAATTTTTAAAACTTTGTTTTTTACTTTATTTTGTAGTTTTCTTAGGGGACTTAGGGAGTCTGTGACTGATTGTTTCTTCTCTGTACTGTAATAGCACAGGAATTGCCATATAAAGAGAGAATTACGTGTTTTTATGAAGTCTTCAGCTGCATTTCTAAGGAGTCCTTACGAAAATGGCAGTGAACCATAATAAGCCATCAGCACCCCACTATGGCATCATGGGGTTACCGAAAGCTTCCAGCGCACCCCTGCTGCCGAGCAATTTAAATGCCGTTGTCAGTGACTGACAGCTACATCTAAATGGTTAAACAGCCATGATCAGTACTAGCTCCGATCGCGGCAGATGACAGCTGTATAACACAGCCAGCAGCTACCAGATATGGTGCGGCCTTAGTTCCTGAGCCTCTCCATATATAACCCCTGTGCCCAAATGATGTACATTTATGTTGTATGGTCACAAATAGGTTAATTAATAACATGATAAAAAATGGCGAACAATATAATTTCAAGCCACAATTCCATTTTGGTGTTGAAAATGCACTTTTTGTCCGATTTGTCCACCTTGCTGCACTGCATAAATTAAGTCAAATTTTACTCTCTATAATTGGGCCGAATTTATCAAATTTTTGCAAAAATGAACAAAGGAAAAAATATGCAAAAGAAATATACAAAATTTTGCTGACCCAGGGAGTCTCTGGATTTTACTTTGCCTGTGGAATGTTTCTAACCCGAGGCCCTCAGCCCCTACTGGGCTCAGATTTGTGTAAATGTGAGAATGGTGACAGCTCGCGGCTTTCAGTCTATGCCACCCTGTTGCGCTCAGCATGATTGGCGCAGCTCAGGGGTCGGCTATTTGACTCGTGGCATGCAAAACAACCGCCTTTGCGCGCTCGCCCCCCCCTGGCCCGGTCACAACGCTGCATCATGTGACTCAAATAAGTGTCAAAAAGTTAATGAGGGATAGCAGCAGCTTCCACAAGTAATTATCGTGGTTCTGCAGCATTGTGGTATTTGGCCATGGTCCATCAGACTCGGGACGGTCATGAGTATCCACGGCGTGCCATGTCTGGCATCACTTAAAGGCGTATTCCATGTCAGAGGAAATAAACATCACATAGATTAACACTGTTTCTTGTTATTTTTCTCGTAATAAGCAGTGCCCGGGGGTCCGGCAGCCCCTTATTTCTACTGGTAATCACCTTGCCAATATATATCAATTAGAGTTGAGCGACTTTGGTCGGATCGGGTTTCGTGAAACCCGAATGAAACAAAAGAGTCGGATGAAACTGGTCCGACTAGGGCAAAAAAAAGTCGGAGTTTCGTCCGAAACCCGACCCCAATGCAAGTCAATGGGAAATAAAAGTCGGCATTGAGCAGATAACATTCATCCACTCAATGCCGACTTTTATTCCCCATTGACTTGCATTGGGGTCGGGTTTCGGACGAAACTCCGACTTTTTTTTGCCCTAGTCGGACCAGATTCATCCGACTCAAATTTTGTTTCATTCGGGTTTCACGAAACCCGATCCGACCAAAGTCGCTCAACTCTAATATCAATAATTAAAGAGCCTCTCCACCCAATGTGTTCCTATAATTTCACCAGAACTTGGAGTAACGCCTATTGTTAATGGTCATCAATAGCGGCTGATATCTTCCTAACACTGCGGCATCCATCTTTAATCACCTGTGGGTCCTGAAGACGGCTGAGGTCCGGGTACAAGTAGAATTTAATTCCTTGTAGAGCGCCCGGTAACGAGACCCCTCGGATGAGCAAAACAACCAGCATCAAGTAGGGGAAAGTTGCCGTTAGGTATACAACCTGCAGAAAAAAAAAAAATCATTACAGACTGATAAGATTTCTTCTATTTTTTTTTGGACGGCTCACATGATGGTGGGCTAATTCAATATCCCCTTATTTCACATGAATGTGAGTGTCCGTTATAGGGTTGGTCAAATAGTCTGGTTCCTGAGCTCATCGTCAAGGGCTAGTGATTGCCCCAAACCTGTGTGGTCACTTAAAAGGGAGTTCCACTTGAATATAAGGATGGACTTTTGTAGAGTTGCATGATAAAAGCTTTAGGTGAAGGTCTGGTAAGAGAACCTAGGATCTTGATGGCTTCTGGACCTTCCAACATGACAGTTTCCCCAACTGCACAGCTTATTTGGGTCAGGTACATATGAAAGGCATTATACTATGGTGTAATTCAAGGAAAATGTCCTCACCTTTCCGGTAGATTTAACCCCCTTCCATATACAGAAGTAACAGATGATCCAGGCAAGAAGAAGACAAAGAGCGAGCTCCCAACGTAAGCTTCCAATCTGATCAATGCCATCAGATATGCTAAGTACTCGCTTCCTGGGGAGAAAATAGGAATTTACTCGGTTTGTGTGGAATCCAGTTACATATCTCTGGGAAATCTAGTATGGTCACATTTCCACCCAACAATTTGATGACAACCATTAAAGCTCCCATTAAAGTTCCCACTGTATATACCACAAGACTTATGGTCCAAAGAGTAACATATGGAGGTATAGATGTTACTACATGTGATCCCAAATATTTATCAGGGACAGGAAGGTCCAACAGAAGGTCACGAAACAGCTTAGAACTTACTCCCAAAACTCGATGACGCTGGATGTCCCATTTACGATCATGTTATGAGTGCTGTTACTCTTGTGAAAATCTATGCAATTCTCTAAGGAATAAAAGAGAAACAATGATAAAAAGTAAATTATATCAGCTATTTCTATTTATTGTTAGGACTATGACCACTGCCACTTACCTGTGTTCCATGAATGGTTGCAGGAAGCCCAAGGAAGCTCAGATGTGAACGAATTGAAGAGATAGAAGAAGGCCCAAGCCAGGACTATAATGTAATAAAAGTTCAGCAGGATGACAATGACTTGAGAAGAGTACCCAATGCCTGGAAAAAAGAAAGAAGAAAGTTAGTGTGTGTCTAGCTGGTGGCAGTCCGTAGGCAATTGCAATCTGTGTTCCCCGTATAATATGGTCTTGGTGGTCAATCAGACAGAAAAGCAAGATGATGAAAAGTGAAAGAGTTGTCCAAGCTGACCTTCGAAGATGGGGCAGATCTTTCTCCATGATGTGACCCCTCCCTGACTGGTATATTGTCCTAGTGCTGTCTCCAGGAAGAAGACTGGAATTCCACAGGTGAAGAGGAAGATGAGATAAGGAATAAAGAAGGCTCCTGCATGGTGAGAATAAGAAGTCAATCAAAAAAATGTTATGATGTGATGTAAAGGATGTGACGTTCAAGCCTTGACACCCGTCTTTTGTATAACAATCACAAGCCTTAAAACAAACATCCATCATGGCAACATTACACTTCACATGGACTGGTTAGCACAAAGAGTCAACACATCAGGGAAGGAACAGCCAAAATATCCAATTTCTCCAACCTTATTATCATCAGATACTATATACACTGACGAACAAAAGGGTAACAATATTTTGAACTTCTGGCTTTCAGGCTCCATATCTCACCATCCACTACAGCCTTGGAAGTGAGACCACCATCATTTTATAGACAATCATCTTGGCTTTTGACTTGCAACTATTTTGCATATGATTAGTTATGCAGATTATTGGCATTGTCACTGCATTGTTACCTTTTTGCTCTTAAAAATCAAACCTTTTTTTTTTTTATTATTATTTTGTCAGTATTTGTGAATCCACATTTGGCTTTCAACACTGGGCTGCTCTCCATCAGAGTCTAGCATGGCTCGACCGAAATCTGATCCCAGGTCTCTTCTACACGTTTCCCATGTTGGTCCATACTGGTTGCCTCACTTGGGAATTTATACAACTTTTTCTTCAACTCTACCCACAAGTGTTCGATTGCGTTGAGATCTGGGGACTGTAGGGGGCAAATCTGGCCCCTCTACTTAGTTGTCATATCTTCGCCAATCTCGTCATATGCTTCTGGTCATTGTCCTGCTGGAACACTATGTCGTCTTTTTCTTACCAATAGTCCTCGAGTGTACGGAGTAACTCATGTTGTTGGATACTCACAGTATTGAGACCACCATCGATCCTGGTCAAGTATCCAACTCTTTTGGCTGCGAAACAACCCCACATCAGACTTCTTCCACCGAACTTCATATTTCCTTAAATTTCTCGATCCATTAGCCCATTTTTCACTTGTTTCTTCTGGACCCATTTGCACCCATCAGCGCCTAGTCGTTTGACTTTCATATCATCACTCCAAATCACCAGTTTTTAATCTTCTACTGTCCACTTTTTGCAAACTCGAGCCGACAATTTTTATGATGATATATGAAGCATATAAGCCTCCTCCACTATTGTGTTTGTTGCACTGGAACTGATAGACCTTGTGATGATGCGACTTGTTGATTCCGATAATTTTCCTGTACGTTCACCTCTTGGCTTCTGCATGGATCATCCAACTGTCATGGTGCCCACATGTTGCAATTTTCTTGGCCAAGAAACCGCCATCGATGAGCTGGATGATTCTGTTTATCTCTTTCCTAGGGAAATCGTCTTCAAGGCTCTTCGTCGATTCAAACCAGTGACCTTTCACTTGGGAATCAACCTAATAACACCCTGATCTATTACAGAATGTGTGAACAGGTTGTAATTTCTGGTATACAAGAAGAAAAAGATTTTTCCACCACCAAGAGCAAAACAGTAACAATGCAGTGACATGACGAGAATCTGCATAACCAATCAATGCAAATTAGTTGCAAGTTAAATCTGTGTATGAGATAGCCAAGATGATTGTCTATAAAAAGATGGTAGTCACACATTGGAAGCCATAGTGGATGGTGAGATATGGAGACTGGAAGTCAAATGTTCAAAACATTGTTACCCTTTTGATTGTCAGTATAGGACCAATTGTTGTGAACAAAGGCAAAGTTTTTGCCCCATGTCTTCCTAAAATGTATCTATTATTGGACTATTAGTGTTGCAGAACCTGAAGTATTTTTGTAGCTTCAGTGTCATATTGTGGATTGGAAAGTTGCATTGATACCAATTAAACTATCGACCTACAATGAAACTAGTAAGTGCATCCTTCATCAGGAATGGGTCCCATCTTTCAGAAAGCACGTGTAAGCATTTCAGTGGTGAGATGGAGATATATGTCTTCATGAAAACCAACCATAATACCACTTGTCCTCATCAGTAGTAGGGATGCCATCTCATCAACAAGACTCAACTCTCATTGAAAACTAAACCTATGTCCCACTCGTCCTCATCACTGGTAGAGACCAACCTAACAGCCAGATCTCATGCAAAAATACTCCATGAAAACCAAACCTATGACCAACTTGTCCTCATGACTGGTAGAACTCCATCTGCTAGATGCCACTGACAATACTCATATCTCCATGAAACTTAGGACACACTTGGTGTCCACACTCAAGGGACACCATGGTCTCATACCACCATTAAAACCAATTTTAGACGTATTGTTGGGATCACAGCCAACAGATCACACCACCAAGACATGTCTCCATGAATATTAACCCTTGGACCCTCTTGTCCTCATCACTGATAGAACCTGAATGGCAAGATGCCACTAACAAGACTCATATTCTCATGAAAAATCAAACCAAGATTGGTGGTAACCACAACTAACGGACTGAATCAACAAGTCTCATGTCTCTATGAAATCAAAGTCAGGTTCCCCATGTCCTCAAGATTGGTGTGGACACCAGTTATCAAACTCCAATAACAAGACTCATTCATATATGAAAACTAAGACTGACTTGGCCTCAAAATTGGTAGGGAGAGATCTTCCCAACAATACTCATGTCTCAATCCAAACCAAGTCTATAACAGAGTTGGCTCAGGTCTGGTGCCATCCTATTTGCCATAAAGGTCATTTTTTAGAAGACCTGTTGATTTTTTTATGGGACCTACACAAAGCAGCTGCTAAAGATTTACCGATCTGTATGGATCAGTATGAATATCGTCATTCATGGACATTAAGCCTCTCGGACGGTTCCAGCCTCAAACTCATTCACTAACACTTGAACTTTTGTGTTGATCTCCTCGTTCTTAGACTTTGGACCCATCAGGAGTAGTTGTGGATAAACTACTTTCATTCTTCTACTCCCATTCGGCACTGACTTGTAAAAATGTGACCAACAGCAGAGGGGGAAGAATGGGACGGGCACAGAAAGGCCTCAATCTGTTCTTAGAATAAAAGGAGCTCTTTTAGGGAACTGGAAAGAATTACTACCCGTGTGAGCCGATGGTTAAAAACCAGGTGGTGTGCATGGAAGACATCATTGGTACAACACAGGTTCACTGTCCTCGGCATGAAGAGGCTGATAACAGAAAACAAAGGTGGGACGATAAATTACAGGGTCAGGTCTCGATTAAATTGTTACCAGTACCAGTGAGCACACAACCAAAAGTCCAAAGTGATGCGGTGACCACATGGTGATGGCGACTGCACACTGTTCACTGACACTGTATACAGCTGAAAGAGATGATGTGTATATATATATATATACATACACACATCAAGTCCTGCCCCTGCCCACATTTTAAAGTGATGACAGCTTATGCCCCTCAATTTGAAGGGACCAGACGACCATCTAACATATATGGGGCCTCGCAAAAGAATTATCAGACATTCATGAGAATTCAGCAATGATCCACGCAAAGTAGGAGCCGTGAATCTTTGGATTTTCAGGGAAAGGGTTCTGTAAGTTTACGTCATTTCTTTACTGTTAATTCCAAACACAACAATTAACGCAAATCCACCGTAAGAGCAAAATCCTCCAGGAAATAAGCTTGAAAAAATTCCGGGGCAGATTATTGGGTAACATCGTCACGTAAAGAAATCAGTCCAATCTGCGGTCCCCCTCTACATATTTCAACACTAACCCAGGTCTTCAACTCTGCGGGCAACTGACATTGAGCGCCTTCTCTAAACATACCTCCTCCGTTCTTGTAGCAGAGGTACGGAAATCTCCATACATTGCCCAATCCGATGATCTCTCCGGCCACTGACAGCACAAACTCCATCTTATTGTTCCATTGGCCCCGTTCTGTCATCTGTTTACCACCGTCATCCTGAGGCTCCTTCTCCATCAGCGGCTGAGATGGAAAAAACTCCCCATTCCCCACCACTCCCGGGACCTTGTTATCCATGACACCTGCAGAACTGCAAGAAAGATAAATGTTCTGTACCCCAAGTGTCAGTGTCATTATCCTGTACCCCGAGTGTCAGTGCCATTATCCTGTACCCCGAGTGTCAGTGCCATTATCCTGTACCCCTAGTGTCAGTGTCATTATCCTGTACCCCGAGTGTCAGTGTCATTATCCTGTACCCCGAGTGTCAGTGCCATTATCCTGTACCCCGAGTGTCAGTGCCATTATCCTGTACCCCGAGTGTCAGTGCCATTATCCTGTACCCCGAGTGTCAGTGCCATTATCCTGTACCCCGAGTGTCAGTGCCATTATCCTGTACCCCGAGTGTCAGTGCCATTATCCTGTACCCCTAGTGTCAGTGTCATTATCCTGTACCCCGAGTGTCAGTGCCATTATCCTGTATCCCAAGTGTCAGTGTCATTATCCTGTACCCCGAGTGTCAGTGCCATTATCCTGTACCCCTAGTGTCAGTGTCATTATCCTGTACCCCGAGTGTCAGCGTCATTATCCTGTACCCCTATTGTCAGTGTCATTATCCTGTACCCCCAGTGTCAGCGCCATTATCCTGTACCCCTAGTGTCAGTGTCATTATCCTGTACCCCGAGTGTCAGTGTCATTATCCTGTACCCCGAGTGTCAGTGTCATTATCCTGTACCCCGAGTGTCAGTGCCATTATCCTGTACCCCTAGTGTCAGTGTCATTATCCTGTACCCCGAGTGTCAGTGCCATTATCCTGTACCCCGAGTGTCAGTGCCATTATCCTGTACCCCCAGTGTCAGTGTCATTATCCTGTACCCCCAGTGTCAGTGTCATTATTCTGTACCCCGAGTGTCAGTGTCATTATCCTGTACCCCGAGTGTCAGTGCCATTATCCTGTACCCCTAGTGTCAGTGTCATTATCCTGTACCCCGAGTGTCAGTGCCATTATCCTGTATCCCAAGTGTCAGTGTCATTATCCTGTACCCCCAGTGTCAGTGTCATTATTCTGTTGCCCGAGTGTCAGTGTCATTATCCTGTACCCCGAGTGTCACTGCCATTATCCTGTACCCCTAGTGTCAGTGTCATTATCCTGTACCCCGAGTGTCAGTGTCATTATCCTGTACCCCGAGTGTCAGTGCCATTATCCTGTATCCCAAGTGTCAGTGTCATTATCCTGTACCCCCAGTGTCAGTGTCATTATTCTGTACCCCGAGTGTCAGTGTCATTATCCTGTACCCCTAGTGTCAGTGTCATTATCCTGTACCCCGAGTGTCAGTGTCATTATCCTGTACCCCCAGTGTCAGTGTCATTATTCTGTACCCCGAGTGTCAGTGTCATTATCCTGTACCCCGAGTGTCAGTGCCATTATCCTGTACCCCGAGTGTCAGTGCCATTATCCTGTACCCCTAGTGTCAGTGTCATTATCCTGTACCCCTAGTGTCAGTGTCATTATCCTGTACCCCGAGTGTCAGTGCCATTATCCTGTATCCCAAGTGTCAGTGTCATTATCCTGTACCCCCAGTGTCAGTGTCATTATTCTGTACCCCGAGTGTCAGTGTCATTATCCTGTACCCCTAGTGTCAGTGTCATTATCCTGTACCCCGAGTGTCAGTGTCATTATCCTGCCCCCCCCCCAAGTGTCAGCGCCCCAGTCCTGCCATTCTGGATGATATAGTCTGATATAAATGATGCTATTACTGTTCCGGTTCATAATAATGATCTGGAGATAATTACCTTTTTGTGATGAGTGATTTCCAGGATTGTGGAGAAATCCAATAAATCCAGAACTGAGCGACGGGGTCAGGGGGAGCCCATCATGATAGGAGAAGTCGGATGGTCAGTGCACAGAGAATGTAGCCTGGCAGTCAGTGAATGGAGTCCAGAGCATCCGATCAATGGAGTACAGGGGTCAGTGGGTGAAGAGAGAATCCTGAAGGTCAGAACAGAGACAGCAGACCATCGCTTCAATGCTGGATGACCAGGGGCCCGAGCAGGGAGACAAGAGACCAAGGGTCAGTGCAGGGAGAGCAGAGACCGGGGGTCAGTGCAGGGAGAGCAGAGGCCGGGGGTCAGTGCAGGGAGAGCAGAGACCGGGGGTCAGTGCAGGGAGAGCAGAGGCCGGGGGTCAGTGCAGGGAGAGCAGAGACCGGGGGTCAGTGCAGGGAGAGCAGAGGCCGGGGGTCAGTGCAGGGAGAGCAGAGACCGGGGGTCAGTGCAGGGAGAGCAGAGGCCGGGGGTCAGTGCAGGGAGAGCAGAGGCCGGGGGTCAGTGCAGGGAGAGCAGAGACCGGGGGTCAGTGCAGGGAGAGCAGACGCCGGGGGTCAGTGCAGGGAGAGCAGAGGCCGGGGGTCAGTGCAGGGAGAGCAGAGACCGGGGGTCAGTGCAGGGAGAGCAGAGACCGGGGGTCAGTGCAGGGAGAGCAGAGGCCGGGGGTCAGTGCAGGGAGAGCAGAGGCCGGGGGTCAGTGCAGGGAGAGCAGAGGCCGGGGGTCAGTGCAGGGAGAGCAGAGGCCGGGGGTCAGTGCAGGGAGAGCAGAGACCGGGGGTCAGTGCAGGGAGAGCAGAGACCGGGGGTCAGTGCAGGGAGAGCAGAGACCGGGGGTCAGTGCAGGGAGAGCAGAGACCGGGGGTCAGTGCAGGGAGAGCAGAGGCCGGGGGTCAGTGCAGGGAGAGCAGAGACCGGGGGTCAGTGCAGGGAGAGCAGAGACCGGGGGTCAGTGCGGGGAGAGCAGAGACCGGGGGTCAGTGCGGGGAGAGCAGAGACCGGGGGTCAGTGCAGGGAGAGCAGAGGCCGGGGGTCAGTGCAGGGAGAGCAGAGACCGGGGGTCAGTGCAGGGAGAGCAGAGGCCGGGGGTCAGTGCAGGGAGAGCAGAGGCCGGGGGTCAGTGCAGGGAGAGCAGAGACCGGGGGTCAGTGCAGGGAGAGCAGAGACCGGGGGTCAGTGCAGGGAGAGCAGAGGCCGGGGGTCAGTGCAGGGAGAGCAGAGACCGGGGGTCAGTGCAGGGAGAGCAGAGACCGGGGGTCAGTGCAGGGAGAGCAGAGACCGGGGGTCAGTGCAGGGAGAGCAGAGACCGGGGGTCAGTGCAGGGAGAGCAGAGACCGGGGGTCAGTGCAGGGAGAGCAGAGGCCGGGGGTCAGTGCAGGGAGAGCAGAGACCGGGGGTCAGTGCAGGGAGAGCAGAGACCGGGGGTCAGTGCAGGGAGAGCAGAGACCGGGGGTCAGTGCAGGGAGAGCAGAGACCGGGGGTCAGTGCAGGGAGAGCAGAGGCCGGGGGTCAGTGCAGGGAGAGCAGAGACCGGGGGTCAGTGCAGGGAGAGCAGAGACCGGGGGTCAGTGCAGGGAGAGCAGAGACCGGGGGTCAGTGCAGGGAGAGCAGAGACCGGGGGTCAGTGCAGGGAGAGCAGAGGCCGGGGGTCAGTGCAGGGAGAGCAGAGACCGGGGGTCAGTGCAGGGAGAGTATCAGCACATGGAGAGCAGAGCATTGGGTCAGTGGTGGCAGAGGGTCCACTCTTCTGTCCTCTCTTCTCGGTCTCCACTGTCGCAGCCTCCACAGTTCTTCAGGTTATTTAAAGGATGAAGGAAGTGATTATAAACTTCCCCGCCCTCACATTCCTGGGTCCAGCCGAGAGCAGGAGGGCAGAGGTGGCCGGGCAGCCGGGTCACCAGACGCCCCTGCATCAGCAACAGCCATCACAAAGGTCACTCTCTGACTATGCTGAAGTTGGTTTCTTATTCGGCAATTTCTTTTTTTTTCTGTTTTTCACAGATTTAAGCCACAAAAATAAGAAATGACAATAAAATGCAGCAAAGAGCCTGATGTGAATACTCCTAAGAGCAGCTACAGTCAGCCTCCTAGTGTCAGGCTCCTGGTGGCAGCCTCCTGGTGGCAGCCTCCTAGTGTCAGGCTCCTGGTGACAGCCTCCTAGTGTCAGGCTCCTGGTGGCAGCCTCCTAGTGTCAGGCTCCTGGTGACAGCCTCCTAGTGTCAGGCTCCTGGTGGCAGCCTTCTAGTGGCAGCCTCCTGGTGTCAGCCTCCTGGTGGCAGCCTCCTAGTGTCAGCCTCCTGGTGGCAGCCTCCTAGTGTCAGGCTCCTGGTGACAGCCTCCTAGTGTCAGGCTCCTGGTGACAGCCTCCTAGTGTCAGGCTCCTGGTGGCAGCCTTCTAGTGGCAGCCTCCTGGTGTCAGCCTCCTGGTGGCAGCCTCCTAGTGTCAGGTTCCTGGTGACAGCCTCCTAGTGTCAGGCTCCTGGTGGCAGCCTTCTAGTGGCAGCCTCCTGGTGTCAGCCTCCTGGTGGCAGCCTCCTAGTGTCAGCCTCCTGGTGGCAGCCTCCTAGTGTCAGGCTCCTGGTGACAGCCTCCTAGTGTCAGGCTCCTGGTGACAGCCTCCTAGTGTCAGGCTCCTGGTGGCAGCCTTCTAGTGGCAGCCTCCTGGTGTCAGCCTCCTGGTGGCAGCCTCCTAGTGTCAGCCTCCTGGTGTCAGCCTCCTGGTGTCAGCGTCCTGGTGGCAGCCTTCTAGTGGCAGCCTCCTGGTGTCAGCCTCCTGGTGGCAGCCTCCTAGTGTCAGGCTCCTGGTGGCAGCCTCCTAGTGTCAGGCTACTGGTGGCAGCCTCCTAGTGTCAGGCTACTGGTGGCATCCTCCTGGTGGCAGCCTCCTAGTGTCAGCCTCCTGGTGTCAGCCTCCTGGTGGCAACCTCCTAGTGTCAGCCTCCTGGTGGCAGCCTCCTGGTGGCAGCCTCCTAGTCGCAGCCTCCTGGTCGCAGCCTCCTGGTGGCAGCCTCCTGGTGGCAGCCTCTTGGTCGCAGCCTCCTAGTGTCAGCCTCCTAGTGTCAGCCTCCTGGTGGCAGCCTCCTGGTGGCAGCCTCCTAGTGTCAGCCTCCTGGTGGCAGCAGCATACCCCATGGTTTCCCGTGTCCTCCAATGAAGTGATAGAGAAATATAAAGTTGGCAGAAAAATGGGCATCAATGTGGGCTCTGAAGGGCGTCATTGAAAGGGTTAAATGACCGGGCCACTGATCTCACCCCACCATTACACACAGTGATGGCCGTATCATATTCAGGCTACTCCAGCCGGCCCAAATGGGTTCTGGGCATCAGAGGGGTCAAATTGTCAATTGTCCCAGTTGTGAATTAGTATCTGATGTATTCCAGGGGTTACATGAGTGACCTGAATGTGACGGCGGCCATCACTGCGTGTAATGGTGGGGTGAGATCAGTGGCCCAGTCATTTAACCCTTTCAGTATCGCCCTTCACTGCCCACTTTGATATTTTCTGTAGCGGCTCTTAGGAGTATTCACATCAGGCTCCTCCACGCATTTTATTATTGTAATTTTTTACTTTTGTCCTTTAACCTGTAAGAAACAGAAAAAGAAATTGTCGAATAAGAAACCAACATCAGCAACGTCACTGTCTGACCCTTCCTCCTACACAGACATGAGGCATCTTCTGTGAGAGCTGGGTGACGGCTCTGTGGTGACGGCTCTGTGGTGACGGCTCTGTGGTGACGGCTCTGTGGTGACGGCTCTGTGGTGACGGCTCTGTGGTGACGGCTCTGTGGTGACAGCTCTGAGGGGACCGCTCTGTGGTGACGGCTCTGAGGGGACCGCTCTGTGGTGACGGCTCTGAGGGGACCGCTCTGTGGTGACTGCTCTGTGGTGACGGCTCTGAGGGGACCGCTCTATGGTGACGGCTCTGTGGTGACGGCTCTGAGGGGACCGCTCTGAGGGGACCACTCTGTGGTGACAGCTCTGTGGTGACGGCTCTGTCGTGACGGCTCTGAGGGGACCGCTCTGTGGTGACGGCTCTGTAGTGACGGCTCTGAGGGGACCGCTCTGAGGGGACCGCTCTGTGGTGACGGCTCTGTCGTGACGGCTCTGTGGTGACCGCTCTGAGGGGACCGCTCTGTGGTGACGGCTCTGAGGGGACCGCTCTGTGGTGACGGCTCTGAGGTGACCGCTCTGTGGTGACGGCTCTGAGGTGACCGCTCTGTGGTGACCGCTCTTTGGTGACTGCTCTGTGGTGACGGCTCTGTGGTGACGGCTCTGTGGTGACGGCTCCGAGGGGACGGCTCTGAGGGGACCGCTCTGTGGTGACGGCTCTGAGGGGACCACTCTGTGGTGACGGCTCCGAGGGGACGGCTCCGAGGGGACGGCTCTGAGGGGACCGCTCTGTGGTGACGGCTCTGAGGGGACCGCTCTGTGGTGACGGCTCTGAGGGGACCGCTCTGTGGTGACGGCTCTGAGGGGACCGCTCTGTGGTGACGGCTCTGAGGGGACGGCTCTGAGGGGACCGCTCTGTGGTGACGGCTCTGTGGTGACGGCTCTGTGGTGACGGCTCTGTAGTGACGGCTCTGAGGGGACCGCTCTGTGGTGACGGCTCTGAGGGGACCGCTCTGTGGTGACGGCTCTGAGGGGACCGCTCTGTGGTGACGGCTCTGAGGGGACCGCTCTGTGGTGACGGCTCTGAGGGGACTGCTCTGTGGTGACGGCTCTGTGGTGACGGCTCTGAGGGGACGGCTCTGAGGGGACGGCTCTGTGGTGACGGCTCTGTGGTGACGGCTCTGAGGGGACCGCTCTGAGGGGACCGCTCTGTGGTGACCGCTCTGTGGTGACCGCTCTGAGGGGACCGCTCTGTGGTGACCGCTCTGAGGGGACCGCTCTGTGGTGACCGCTCTGAGGGGACCGCTCTGTGGTGACCGCTCTGAGGTGACCGCTCTGTGGTGACCGCTCTGTGGTGACCGCTCTGTGGTGACGGCTCTGAGGGGACCGCTCTGTGGTGACGGCTCTGAGGGGACCGCTCTGTGGTGACCGCTCTGTGGTGACGGCTCTGAGGTGACCGCTCTGTGGTGACAGCTCTTTGGTGACTGCTCTGTGGTGACGGCTCTGAGGGGACCGCTCTGTGGTGACGGCTCTGAGGTGACCGCTCTGTGGTGACCGCTCTGTGGTGACGGCTCTGTGGTGACGGCTCTGAGGAGACTGCTCTGTGGTGACGGCTCTGAGGGGACCGCTCTGTGGTGACGGCTCTGAGGGGACCGCTCTGTGGTGACCGCTCTGTGGTGACGGCTCTGAGGTGACCGCTCTGTGGTGACAGCTCTTTGGTGACTGCTCTGTGGTGACGGCTCTGAGGGGACCGCTCTGTGGTGACGGCTCTGAGGTGACCGCTCTGTGGTGACCGCTCTGTGGTGACGGCTCTGTGGTGACGGCTCTGAGGAGACCGCTCTGTGGTGACGGCTCTGAGGGGACCGCTCTGTGGTGACGGCTCTGAGGTGACCGCTCTGTGGTGACAGCTCTTTGGTGACTGCTCTGTGGTGACGGCTCTGAGGGGACCAAAACAGCGATTCTGACATTCCGTTTTCTTTTTTGCATTCAGGATAAATATTCGGATGTTTTATCACTTATACAAACCTGACAATAGTGACATCACCGCTGCGGAAATATGGCGGAGACGGCTGCAGGGTGGCGGTTGCATTATCGGGGAGACGAGAGTCCGACTCCTGAGCAAGAGGATTATTCAGATTAGATACAGCAGACAATATCATACAGGAGAGGATTAGATACACGGCTCAGCAGACAGTATCACACAGGAGAGGATTAGATACACGGCTCAGCAGTCAGTATCACACAGGAGAGGATTAGATACACGGCTCAGCAGTCAGTATCACACAGGAGAGGATTAGATACATGGCTCAGCAGTCAGTATCACACAGGAAGGGATTAGATACACGGCTCAGCAGACAGCATCACACAGGAGAGGATTAGATACACGGCTCAGCAGTCAGTATCACACAGGATAGGATTACATACACGGCTCAGCAGTCAGTATCACACAGGAGAGGATTAGATACATGGCTCAGCAGTCAGTATCACACAGGAGAGGATTAGATACACGGCTCAGCAGTCAGTATCACACAGGAGAGGATTAGATACATGGCTCAGCAGACAGTATCACACAGGAGAGGATTAGATACACGGCTCAGCAGTCAGTATCACACAGGAGAGGATTACATTCACGGCTCAGCAGTCAGTATCACACAGGAGAGGATTAGATACATGGCTCAGCAGACAGTATCACACAGGAGAGGATTAGATACACGGCTCAGCAGACAGTATCACACAGGAGAGGATTAGATACACGGCTCAGCAGAGAGTATCACAAAGGATAGGATTAGATACACGGCTCAGCAGACAGTATCACACAGGAGAGGATTAGCTACACAGCTCAGCAGACAGTATCACACAGGTGAGGATTAGATACACGGCTCAGCAGTCAGTATCACACAGGAGAGGATTAGATACACAGCTCAGCAGACAGTATCACACAGGTGAGGATTAGATACACGGCTCAGCAGTCAGTATCACACAGGAGAGGATTAGATACACGGCTCAGCAGACAGTATCACACAGGAGAGGATTAGATACACGGCTCAGCAAACAGTATCACACAGGAGATTAGATACACGGCTCAGCAGTCAGTATTACACAGGAGAGGATTAGATACACTGCTCAGCAGACAGTATCACACAGGAGAGGATAAGATACACGGCTCAGCAGACAGTATCACACAGGAGAGGATTAGATACACGACTCAGCAGTCAGTATCACACTGGATAGGATTAGATGCACGGCTCAGCAGACAGTATCACACAGGATAGGATTAGATACACGGCTCAGCAGTCAGTATCACACAGGATAGGATTAGATACACGGCTCAGCAGTCAGTATCACACAGGAGAGGATTAGATGCACGGCTCAGCAGACAGTATCACACAGGATAGGATTAGATACACGGCTCAGCAGTCAGTATCACACAGGATAGGATTAGATACACGGCTCAGCAGACAGTATCACACAGGAGAGGATTAGATACACGACTCAGCAGACAGTATCACACAGGATAGGATTAGATACACGGCTCAGCAGTCAGTATCACACAGGATAGGATTAGATACACGGCTCAGCAGTCAGTATCACACAGGATAGGATTAGATACACAGCTCAGCAGTCAGTATCACACAGGATAGGATTAGATACACGGCTCAGCAGACTGTATCACATATGATTAGGTTAGATACAGCATCAGTACACAATATCACAGCCACTAATAACCTTAGACACTACTGCTCAGCAGACATTATCTTGTATAAGGCTGTAACACTGTGCGCTGAGGCTTAGATACACCACATAGACATTGCAGGGTCCCCAGAGTCATTTTCTGTCCTCTGACGTTCCTCCGTGTAATCTTCTCCTTACACTGCACATTTCGGCACCTGCCTATGGTGACCTCTTCCCCTCGCTGTGTGTCGCCGCCCTGCTGTTCACAGGCACATCTGCACATCTGAAGATCCAGATGCTTTCACAAGAGGTGGCCCTGCAGAAAGAAGCTCAGCCTCAGGGACAGAACTGCAACCCCTAAATTCCATCACCCTCAACAGCCGTGGAGCCGCATTAACCCCGAGTTCCCCGGACTGCTCGCAGATTTCTAATGAGCAAGCATTAGTAGAAGCTTCCCACAGGGGGGCATCCAGCTTTCTCATTACAGGGAGGGTGGTACCCAGCTGTGCCCTTACAGGATGTGCACCCTGCTTTCCCACTGCAGGGGGGACACCCAGCTTTCCCATTACAGGGATGGATGGTACCTAAGTTTCCAATGACATAGTAGGCCCCCAGCTTTCCCATTACAGAATGGATACCCAGCTTTCTCATTACAGGGTGAAATGGAGGGGGGGCACCCAAAATTTCCCTTACAGGATGGAGACACCCAACTTTCCCAGGGTTCTGAATGGCAATCCCGATGTCATAATTAAACCAAAGTGTCATTCAGGAGCCTTGGAAAGCTGTGTGTTCACTAGCAAGGTTGTAACAGCGGCCATATTAGTTGGCACAAAGCTCTCCAAAGTGCAGATATATCTATAGCTTTATCCTTAACCCACTAATATCCGACAATTACTAGGGTTTTATATGATAGAAGGAAATCCTCCTCCATTTTCGCTCCTGCTCCGCAGCATGAAGAAAAGAATTTGGTGGGCGGCTGTTGATATATGCGTCTGCGCAGCGTGGAGCCGCGTCCTCACCCCGTCCTCCTGCAGGTTCGGGATCGGGCAGCTGTGACCCGATCTGTGTTCTATATAAAAAAAAAAATCTTCATAGAACATCTGATCTGTTAACATTAAACATAACAGAAGCCGCATGACCCGATGTGAACGCAGAAGAGAGCAGAGGTAGCAGAGCATGGCGGAGGCGGCAGGCCAGACACACATGGCACAAGGCCAAAGTCTCTACCAAAAAGCACATTCTGCTTCACTGGCATACAGCTGACTCACATACATTACCTTCCTACAGCCACCACCAGAGGGAGCTCACTACATACAGATTTATACTGTCACCACTAGAGGGAGCCCACTACATAAAGATTTAGACAGCCACCACTAGAAAGAGCTCACTACATACAGATTTATACAGTCACCTCTAGGGGGAGCTCACTACGTACAGATTTATACAGTCACCACTAGAGGGAGCTCACTACATAGATTTATACAGCCAACACTAGGGGCCGCTCACTACATACAGATTTATACAGCCACCACTAGAGGGAGCTCCCTACATACAGATTTATACAGCCACCACTAGAGGGAGCTCACTACATACAGATTTATACAGCCACCACTAGAAGGAGCTCACTACATACAGATTTATACAGCCACCACTAGAAGGAGCTCACTACATACAGATTTAAACAATCACAAATATAGAGAGATCACTAAATATTTATTTATACAGTCGTCACTAAAGGGAGCTCACTACATATAGATTTATAGTCACCACTAGAGGAAGCTCACTACGTATAGATTTATACAGTCACCACTAGAGGGAGCTCACTACATACTGATTTATACTGCCACCACTAGAGGGAGCTCACTACTTACAGATTTATACAGCAACCATTAGAGGGAGCTCACTACACACAGATTTATACAGCCACCACTAGAAGCTCACTACAGATTTATACAGCCGCCACGCCACTAGAAGGAGCTCACTACATACAGATTTATACAGTCACCACTAGAGGGAGCTCACTACATACAGATTTATACAGCCACCACTAGGAGCCTGTAGAGGAAGGTGTGCTGGTGTGTTTGCTCCAGGAGTCACCGGTTTTTTTTACACCAAGGAATTCCCCCTCTCTGACCCAGGAAAGAGATAGGTGTAGTGGATGAACTGTGGGGTCCCCGTCTCCCACCCCTCGGTCTAAGCCGGCGAGGGGTGGGAGCTCATTGCTACCGGCAAAGAGGGTCACCAGATCAGGCAAGGTCCGAAACATGGAGGAGTCCAGGAGGGCTGCAAAGCCCCTAAGGCTGAGGCAAGGGCCGCTGCGGTGTCTCCTCCCGGAGGTGAGCGGAGTACTCGCAGAGGTGCAGCGGTGGCGGTGCAGAAAGATTGGGGTACTAGGGCCGCACGGGAGCAGGTTACCAGCTATGGCTCCCGCATCCATGTGTACCTCTGCGAGTATGAGGAGGCTGGGAAGACCCTGAGGAAGCTCCAGGAGGAGATGAAGGAGGTGAGGCAGGCTGCAGACAGAGCCTCCCGCACAGAGAAGTCTGCCCTAACAGCTAGGATATCCAGCCTGGGTATCGGTATTGAGGGCATTGAAGCGGGCCTTTCCGGGAAAAACTAGCAAATGGGACCGATTCCACAACATGGCTGCTGCAAAGGAGCCAGAGGGGTCTCGTCGTCCAACCCAGGTGGAGGAGGTGGACCATGTGGAGATGGAGGAGGCACCGTACCCACCTGGGCGCTTGGTAAGTGATCTCAGTGGGATAGATCCAGTGCAGGTCCCACTTCCATCAGATAATAGTATTTCAGAGGATGATGGGGGTGATGCAGATGATAGCAGCAGTGATAACAGCAGTAGTGGGGGTTGCCTCGTCTTGCAGCAGATCTGTCAGCTAGAGTCCCCAGTAAATTATGCCCACCTGAAACTTGGGGATGAGGACTGCGGGGACGAGGCAACCAGGAGGGGGAAAAAGAAACAGAAAAAAAGGAAGAAAACATCGGAGGAGAGGTTGGTGTTTGTCCCCCTTCCTGGGACCCCCGCTACCCACCCCGGGACCTGTAGTGGGTCCGGTGCGAGGGAGCGGGGAGATTACAAGTCACGTGGCGCAGGTCGCCGTCTCTGCTGGCGGTAGCAGAGGGGGCGAGAGTGGGCATGCGGCTGCAGAGCCAGACAGTGTGCATAGTCTGGAGAGTGGCCCTGTGGCGGACGGAAGTAACACCTGTGGAGGTGTCCAGGTCCGATCCTCGGTGAAAACTGGGGATGGCCTGGCGTCTGCTGCACCCGCTGACGCTCGGGAGGTGGAGACTGTGGGTACCTTGCCGTTGGTCGCCGCTCCCCTCAGTGTTGGTGGTGCGCTGTCAGCCGGGGCCGCATCATCGGCGGCGTGTGCTGTGGTGTCGGGGCCCCCCACAAGTAGATCTGATGCTGGGTCAAAGTCAGGGACCCCGGCACCGGTTATCATCTCGGGTGCAGCTGTAATGGCTGCGGCAACACCGGCCCGGACTGCATCCTCGACGGAGACGCACCACTGGGGTCCTCTGCATGTGTGTCACCTGTATCTGCGGGGGACCCGGTGGTGAAGTGCACACAGGAGCGTGGAGATGGTCTGCAGGAGAGGCTGGAGCAACAGTCTGCAGCTGCCAGCACATGCTCTGCTGAAAAGCAGGGTGTGGTAATTAAACCCTGCAGTATCACTCTTAAAGGGGCAGCTGCACTGCAAATAGCAACTGCCCCAGCAGAAAGCAGTGTAAAAAACACAAATATAAATGTAAATAAGAATGGAAGTGGTGTGAATAGTGTCTGTGACAATGGTGAAGGGGCGGTTTCTGCTGGAGGTATGGCTGGTGTGAATAGTGTCTGTGACAATGGTGAAGGGGCGGTTTCTGCTGGAGGTATGGTTGGTGTGAATAGTGTCTGTGACAATGGTGAAGGGGCGGTTTCTGCTGGAGGTATGGTTGGTGTGAATTCTGCTAGTGAAAATGGTGAGGTGAGGGTCAGTGAGGTGGAGATGGTTGACTGTGAGGTTGAGAGTTCAGGGAATTTAGGGGCTGGTCCTTCGCCCCCCTCACCTGCAGGCACCATTAGTTATGCGGCTGCTGCAAGTGGGATTCTACGGGGGTCTTCCTCATCTCCAGACCCAGGGAATGATGCTTTTCGCCGCCTTTTCCTGGAGGCCCTCAAAAAAGGGGAGCGGACGATCAGTGTAGAGGGAAGAGAGGTGGAGTTGTCCTACTGGCTAGATAAGTTTGGTCTAGCTGCCTTCCAAGAGAAAAGGGGAAGGGTGACCATGTGGTCCCTCCCGACAGCCAGGCAGGGGGTCTCCAGGAGAAATGTAGTTCGTCTTCCCTGCACGGGCGATGAGGCATGTCCATCCAGGACAAATGTAGTGAAGCTCCTCATGAAGATGGACTTCAGGGCTATTGACATCTTTGCTCTGATACCTCCTTTTGGGACCTCCACCTTTGATATCAGCTTTGGTCGGCCGGAGGGCTTGGAGCTCTTTTGGTCGAATTATGAGCTGATAAAGGAGGAGCCCGGCTGACGAGGGTTTGCCATGGAGGCAATTTCTCGCCAAAGTGGGCCGAAGAAAGTGACCGTTTTAACATGTAATGAGTCTCTTTCTGGCATCGACATAATGACCTGGTTGAGCCGGTACGGCGAGGTTGTGGAGGTCCCTAAGAAGAACCGGGACGATTTTGGCATCTGGGTCAGGAGGCTGGACCTTCATGGCAAAGTTGAAGCGTTCAGGGGGCACTGTCACCCACATCCCTTCCAAAGCTTTCCTGGCAAGGGATTGGATTTTGGTCTTCTATCAGGGGCAGCCGAAGGTCTGACACAGGTGCGGTGATCCTCGCCACTTCAGCGCGGGCTGCAAGGTGCAGAAATGTGCCTTGTGTGGCGAGGTGGATCACCTCGCCGCATCTCGTGGTGTCATTCGATGTCACCTGTGTGGTGATCTAGGTCACCCATTCAGCCGCTGCCCTCGTTCCTTCTCTAATGCCATGGCCGGCAGGGCGGAGGGGAGGGAAGCCGCAAGGAAGTTCTTGGCGGTGCAACCTCTGCAGAGGTTGGAGGTGGCAGTGGGGGAGGAGCTGAGGGGCCGATAAGGAATTGCAGGGATAGGGGCCCCTCTTACCAGCGGAGGCAGGCAAGGCGTCAGGAGGGCAGGGGGCAGGAAGAGCCTCGGGAAACTGGGGTAATGGCTGCCCCCTCCTCTGAGGCGACGGCCCATGTCACTGAGGCCCCGGGGGGGAGGAAGCGGTGAATGAGGAGATCAGACAGATGGAGAATAAGGAGGTGGCTGATCTCTCAGATGCCTCCCAATATGAAAGTTTTGATGAGGATGGAGGGGAACAGCCAAAAGAAAAGGGTGACAAGGGTACAAAGAGTGCTAAAAGTAAAAAAAAGAAGAAAAAGAAGGGAGATGGAAAATCTCCCTCCCTGACCAGATGCCTAAGGAAGGTCCCACCGACTCCCCTCTGATCCCCCTGTCTAACCGGTTACAAGCCCTTGATGACCCTGCTGAGACGGGGGTGAGGTTCTGGAGGTAACATCGGGAGGGTCTTTGGGAGGGGGCGAAGTCCCTTCTCCAGAGGGTGTGTCTTCTTCAGGAGGTGGGGCCAACCCTGGGTCCGGAGATGAGAAAGAGGTGGTAGGGATGGATACCGCTGTCTCTCTGAAAAGAGGGGGGCTTCATCGTCCGGAGATAAACGGGCTAGTAAAATGGGTGGGGGGAAGAAAAAGACCATCTAACTCAATCACTCATGATGGCAGCACCCACCCCGTTGACTCTGGCGACCATTAATGTCGCTAGTATAAAGTCTGATGTGGCTAGATTTGCAGCCTTTGATTTTCTCACCCGATTTAAGGCTGACATTTTGTTTTTGCAGGAGACCAGACTTACGGATGTGGGGGCCCTACGCAAGGCGGAGAGCGAGTGGAAGTGCGGGTCCTCGTACTGGTCTCTTGCGGCTGAGCCGTATAGTGGGGTGGCAGTCCTATTTAAGACTGCATCGGTTGAATGCCGGAGAGTTATCGAGGTAGAAATGAGGAGGAGCCTGGTCTAAAGGTACTGTCACACTTAGCGATGCACCAGCGATCCCGACCAGCAATATGATGCGGTCAGGATCGCTGGTGCATCGCTAAGTGGTCGGTAGTGAGCTGCCACACAGGCAGATCTCACCAGCGACATAGCAGCGGTCGGGGTCGCTACTTACCTGTCAGACGAGGCGATCCTGATGTCCTCCCGCCCTCGTCCACGCGTCGCTCGTCGGCGCCACAGGAAGCCCAGCAGGAAGCTGACGACGAGTAACGGCCCAGGACGTTCTCGCGCGATCAGCGATAACCAGCGGGGGAGGCGGTTGGAGGTAAGTATCCCACATACCGATATCGCTAGCAATATCGCTATAACGTCACAAAATCCACTGACGTTATAGCAATATTGCTAGCGACATCGCTTAGTGTGACAGGCCCTTTAGACATCTTCATGAGGGGACTCATTAACATCAATTGTCCACAGTCAAAGTGGGACCATAAATGTCTCTTCCTGAAGATAGGGCTTAATCTTTTTACGAGCCGGCAGGTGGTCTTTGGAGGTGACTTTAATACTGTCACAAGGCTTCGTGATAGGGGAGGCTCCATTGACCGGCTGGCTTATGATAGTAATACTCTTAATAGCATAGCCAGTGACGCTTGCCTGATGGATGTCCACATCCGGCACACCCCCAGGTAACAGTGGTTTCACCTCTCATAGAGGTAGCTGCAGGTCTAGGATAGACAGGTGTTTTTTTTGAAGGAGGAAGCCATCTCTTCAGCAGTGCCTGTTGTTGAGGTGGAGTTCTCCGATCACTGACTGATTTCTTTTTCTCTGAATGTTTCAGAAACCCCTCGGATAGGAAAAGGACTATGGAAGCTGAATTCGTCCCTCTTGGAAAAAGCAGAGATAAGACAATCCTTTAAGGACTTTCTTTAGAGCCAGGTACCGCTTTTGGATCTCTGTAACGATAAGTGGGAGATGTTCAAGGAACGGGTTGCGAGTTTCTTCCGCCAGCTCTCGAGCCTCAGGAGCCTGAGCAGGTACCGCCTGTATCAGGAACTGAGGAGGAAACTCGAAAAGCTCGTCTCGACTGGGGATGACCGTGAGGAAATCTTCAGAGTGAAGTCTTTACTCAAGAGGTGTCAGTACGATGGGCACACAATCTTTGGTTTTTGAGAGGGATTTCGGGAGGTACTGCTCGCCCGACCCCTACAGAAACTGTAAGATGTCAGTGTGTTGTAAGGTGGTGACAGGTTTGGTCGACAGTAAGAGTTCCCTGAACAGATGCAAATCAGGGATCCTGGAGGTTATCAGATCTTTCTACTCACACCTCTTGGGGAAGAGGGATCTGGATCGGAACGTGATGTCGGCTTTCCTGGCTGAAGCCATCCCTGAGCCAGGGGATGTCCCCTCGCTTCACGTTTTGACAGAGGCAATCAGGGAAGAGGAAGTGTGACTGGCCATTGATGGGCTTCGGCCTAAGAAATCGCCAGGTCTGGATGGCTTAACATCCGAGTTTTATAAGACCTTCAGGGACTCCTTGGTCGCCCTCTTGACTGAGGTGTTTAACGAGTGTCTCTCCTCGGGCACTCTTTCCCGGTCAATGAGGCAGTCGGCCCTGATTATCCTGTCAAAGGGTAAGGACTCGTCCCGTATTGAGAATTGGCGTCCCATAGCGCTTCTTAATATGTACCAGAAGGTTCTGGCAAAGGTGCTGTTCAAACGGCTGGTGAAGTTTTCACCCCGGCTCCTTTCGGGGCCCCAGCATTGCTCTGTTCCAGGCCGCAGCACTTTTAGTGCTGTGCTCGGTGTCCGAGAGTTAGTGGAGCAGGGTAAGGCGGGTCACTGGAAGGGGTATTTGCTGTCTTTAGACCAAGTGACGGCTTTTGATCGGGTGAATCATGAGTACCTCTGGTCCGTCCTTCTGAGGTACGGTCTGTCTGGGGGGTCTGTGAATTGGCTAAAGATCGTGTATGAAGGGGCAGAGACCTTCCGGCTCGTGAATGGTTGGTCTGGCCGCCCTTTTGAGGTTGGGTCTGGGGTCCGCCAGGGCTGTCTGTTGAACCCGCTGTTATACGTGTTCGCGATAGATGCCCTTTTAAGGAGGATTGAGCGCGGGCCGTTGGCGGGAGTCAGGATGGACCAGGCGGCCCCATAAGCTACTCTGAGCGTGGTAGCGTATGCCGATGACGTCTCCATTTTCGTGTCCTCGGGTGAGGAGCCGGAGTGGGTCATGTCTGAGGTTGGTTGCTACTCGGAGGGTTCTGGGTCCAGAATCAATCAGGAAAAGTGTGAGTCTCTGGCTGGGAGGGGGAGACCCTAGTTTTGGTCTCCCGGACACTCTTCCAGAGCCCCAGGCATCGGCAAAAATTCTAGGCATCAAATTTGACCCGGGGGACTACCCCCAGCAAAAATGGGAGGGCAGACTTAAGATCGCCGCCCAGAAGATGGACCAATGGAAGGGTTGGTCTTTGACCCTGAGGGAAAGGGTTAGCCTGGTTAAGGGTTTTTTGCTTCCATTGTTAATATACCTGGGCAGTGTTTGCATGTTGCCAGAGCCGCTCTGGACATGGGTCTACAGCCTGTTTTTCCAGATGTTATGGGGAAATAGGCTGAACCTAGTCAAGCGGGAGGTCACATATCGCACAAGGAGACTAGGAGGGTTGGGTATGGTCAACCCAGTGGTGTTTTTAGTAAACACTTTTGTCAAGACTAACATCGCCAACCTCTGGTCAGAGAGGGCTCCTCCATGGGTATTCTCCTGCAGGGGATGGCTTTGGTCCTTCTTCCAGGAATGGGAGGTAGGAGGGCATGTGAAGGACCTACGCACACCGCATGGACATCTCCCGGCTTACGCTACCCCGGTTCTGAAGGTAGTCCGCCGGTGGGGTCTGGGAATGTGGGAGATCAGGACCATGTTGAGGAAATTCCTTGACAGGAGGGTCCTGTTGACCCATTTCCAGAAGCCTCTGGTGCTCAAAGTTTGCCCAAGTCGGGATCTGGAGGGCGGGCTGAGGTTATTGAATTCTACACGGGTCCCCTTGAAGTTTTGGGACTTGGCTTGGCGCTGCTTCTGAGGGAAACTGTATGTAAGGGACAATCTGAAGTGTAGGAACTCCGTAGATCGGGGTTGTCCCCGTGAGGAGTGTTGCCACACGCTGGAAAGCATGGAGCACTTCCTCCTTCAGTGTCCTTTTAATACAGGGGTCTGCAACAGGTTGGGTGCTTCCATAGGTTGGCCTCGGCTGGCACACCTTTCCTATGCGGAGTGGGCGTATGGGCCATTCAGATCCTTGGGTGGCCGAGATCGGGGCACTTTATTTTTAGTCAGTTTAGTCATCAGGTTTTACACGTGGAACACACGGTGCTTAGTGTCAACTCAGCAGAAAATCCTCCCCCCGGGACGAGGTTGTTAGGAGCATTCTGGGTGGCCAGGTGAAGGTGCGCTCTCTGGAGTATGACAGGCTGGGTGCAGCGAGGGCCTCTCTTCTCTGGAGAGGGTTCTCATTTAATGTACCCTAGGGCTTAGATAAGCAGGTAAGTGGTAGGGACAGGCAGATAGCTTCAGTAGGGACAGGGACAGCCGAGGGACAATTAGGTAGGCACATGGTGAGTTAGGTAGGCAGTAGGGTCAGGGAGGGAGAGACAGGGAAAGGTGGGTAGATAAATAGGGGCAGATGTCTAGACAGGTACAGACAGCTGGTAGAGTAAGGATTGTTAGGATAGAAGCCTGTCATCTCCGGTTTCCTGGTGGCGGGCTGAGGGCTTTTCACTATCAGGTTTTTGTTTTGCAGAAGTGAAATACTGATATAGGGCTTACAGGCACCAATCCTGGCTCTGGGTAAGTGTTGTAATATAGAGAGTGATGTAGCATTGTATTGTAGGGTGATGATCCTGTGGCTTACAGGGTTAATGCACCTGTCTTGTAAGCAGGAGGTCAAGAGTTCCTCAGTGAGCTTATTTTTGTATTGTGTGTTGTTTTTTTTTTTGTTTATGGTAGGGGGGGTTGGTGGTGGATTTGTTATAGTTGTATTTGCTGTGTTAAAAAAAAAATTAAACAAACAAAAACAAAACAAAAAAAATGTGTGGTTTATGGTTTAGATAGATGTGTTTTCAGCCAGGTGGCTTTTATGTTTCTTTTTGGGTGATGGACCAGTTTTCTTTGTCAGGTTTGGTGTGAAGTGTGTGTGTGCGCGCATGTATTAATAGAATGTTTCTTCTCTCCTTGGGTGATTTAACCTGGGGAGGAGGAGATCTGGAGGAATCAAAAAGTGAAAAGACGAGTAAAGTACAGAAAACAGCATAAGAGAGAAAGATGATGGAGGAAGCTTCTCTGAGAAAGAAGACAGAGTTTGATTTTTGTTTGTTTTTGGGAGGGTTGTTTTGGCTGGGGGCAGTTATGCTGGACTCAGACTTTGCTTTGGACTGGGGGGGTAACGTTGGACTCGGACGGTTGCTTTTGCTGGGGTTTGATTTTTGCTATTTATTGATTGCAAGTTTTGTATTTTTATAATAAAAGAGTTCACTACATACAGATTTATACAGCCACCACTAGAGGGGGCTCACTACATACAGATTTATACAGCCACCACTAGAGGGAGTGTATTACATACAGATTTATACAGTCACCACTAGAGGGAGCTCACTACATACAGATTTATACAGTCACCACTAGAGGGAGCTCACTACATACAGATTTATACAGTCACCACTAGAGGGAGCTCACTACATACAGATTTATACAGTCACCACTAGAGGGAGCTCACTACATACAGATTTATACAGTCACCACTAGGGGGAGCTCACTGCATACAGATTTATACAGCCACCACTAGAGGGAGCACACTACATAGAGATTTATACAGTCACCACTAGAGGGAGCTCACTACATACAGATTTATACCGCAACCATTAGAGGGAGCTCACTACATACAGATTTAAACAATCACAAATATAGAGAAATCACTAAATATTTATTTATACAGCCGCCACTAGAGGGAGCTCACTACATATAGATTTATACAGCCACCACTAGAAAGAGCTCACTACATACAGATTTATACATTGACCACTAGATGGAGCTCACTACATACAGATTTATACAGCTGTGAAGTACAGTATTCAGATGTACGGGATATCTTGTTCTTCAGACTCCATTTTTGTGCTTGCGACGCCATTTTGTTGTTTACAAGATACATTTTGTAATTAGGTGAAAGTTCGCAGCTGTTATGAAACTAGACTGTTCTAGCTTGTACAAGATATGAGATATGAGACCCTAAAAGAATGTGCTATTGTTCTATTCTCTACGTCACGTAACTAGGGACATATTTCGGTTTTCTTGCAATATTATTGGCTTACAAAGGGAAATGAAGTTATTGGTAGTTGAGAACTTTGCATAATTAAGCAAAATATTATAGAAAGTGACTAAAATAAAGGGGCTCAGTGATCTGCCTGGATCCTCTGGTACAGAGACCCTCGTCTCCATGTGGTCATTCCCAGTTGCTAGCAACGCCCTATGAACTAATTTGGAAATCACTGGATCAACCGTGAAGGGTTAATTTAGCCCTCCCTAAACAGCTTGGCGCCCAACGGGGGGCCCCCGAATGGGGACGCCTCTGCCCCGGAGGACAACAAGACAAAGGACCCTCGGAGTGGACACGGGTGCTGGAAAATTGGGACTGATCATGCCCCACGACAACTACGGTAGGTTGGCAGTTATACTGTTCAGACTGACCGTTGGTGTGGTTTTCCTGTGCTTGTTGCTGCAAAGAGGATCTGAGGTTTGTCCCCGTGGTGGGGTGATTCATGGGTGGAATCATATAGAGGTGCAGACCCGTTGGGGGCTCAGTGCTCGAACCGTACCTCATAAGGGACGGACACCCCGGATTGACCAGTGATTGTGGCTCTCTTTATAGTCAAAATATTCTGAAATCCTGAATTCACTGTTAGTAATAAGGCGTGGTGAAGTGATCGAAGACTGGGTAGGATACGTAACTCAGGTATGTGTGTATATATATATATATATATATATATATATATATATATATATATATATATATATATATAACCAGAGGGGTCTGGAGGGATAGTCTGTGACGCCCTCCTCCTTTCACTGAGTACCGCGAATTTTGGGCTTCCCAGAGGGGGTTGACCCGGTGGAACAAACTGAGACGGCCGCTCCAGTATTGTGCACAACTGAAGCAAGGATATTTAGCTCTAAATGAGAGAATCCGTGGAAGGAAAAGAAGAATTTTGTGGCTTGGCACATGAATTGTGTGACGAAGGTGTTAGGAAGAACAGAGGAAGTGAATTCTGATTGTTTCTCTTACTGCTATGTTGAAAAAGAAAAAATTGTCTATTATGACAGGGACGGGATGTATTGTGGTAGAAGAAAGTGACTGTGGTGTGAGGAAGTGATTGATTAAGAAGGAACTAAGATTGATACTAATGTGTCAGGCAGACAAATAGTTAAAAGTGATGATTTGACAGAAGAGGTCTCCCTGCTAGATGACAATTGTACAAGGAGACCGAGAGTCGCAGCCCCCACCTTTTCTTTGTTAAATGCTCACGGTATCTATTATCAGCCACCGCTGCCAGCCTCAGTCCCCGCAATGCCTAAAATTGCTAGTGGTTATGAGTATCCAGAGAGGAAAAAAAAAGTTTTCAGAATAATTTAACCCATCTTTTCAGCAGAGCGAGGAAAAAAAAAACAAAAACCTAGTAGCTGCTCCAGCCCCCACCATCGCGCTCAGTGCGGCTGCGAGCACACACTTTGTCCCTTATCAGTGTGCCCTTCAGCCCATACAGAAAACTCTGGCCCCCCCCTCAGACTTCAGCTCCTAACCCTATGATTGAGAACCTTACTCCTCAGCCCCTCCCTGCCAATGCTGGCGCTGTGCCAGACTCAGATACTTTCAGAGAGTTTGTCATACAGGCCGCTGTTTTAATCGGGGTAGATGGCAGACCCAATTGATATACTTTTACAAAACCCCATTCAACCCTTCCCCGAGGTTACTGTTCAGTTCGTAATTTCTCCCATATGTCCAGTAAATTTACTAGGGGCAGATTTATTATCACAGTTCCGCTCCAGAATACAATTCCAAGATGATGGTCAGATGGTTCTTATGTTATATAATCCCTATGTAGATGAAGATGAAGACAGTGAGGAAATCTGTATTTTGCATGCCTTTCCCAGTTATGCCACAAGGGGCACAAAACAGTCCCAACCAGTTTGCAAAAAAAAATAAAACTATGAGCGAGTGTCTTTTGCCATTGCTGCCATTGTTAGCCTCCTTAAGTATCTGGCAGCACTGAACTGTCAGGTTTCGGCCTCGAGACTTCGGTTCTGACTTGGTCAAGTGATATTCTTGGGTCACTGTCTCCTTCAGGGTGCCAGACACCTCGCAGAAGAAAGAAAAATAGCTGTCAGCTCCCTTCCTTTCCCAAAAGATGAAACTGAACTCCAGCGTTTTCTTATGCACTTTTTGTTGTCAGTGGATACCGGATGCATCCCGCATAATGCAACCCCTTTACAACGCCTTGAAAGATGTATAATGAATTATAAGGAAAGATGGCAGTGATGAGGATTACCTCCAATATGATTGTTCCCAACTTCTGACTGAAGAAACAGCTACTCCACCAAATGTCAGTAGTGAGAATCCACTCTCAAATCCTGATCTGGTGTTATACACGGATGGTTCAAGATATGCTGACGAGTTTGGTAGATTCCACACGGGATATGCCGTTACCACAGAGGACACTGTAGTGCATGCAGCTGCGCTCCCGCCCTCACAGTCAGCACAAGAAGCAGAACTTCAGGCTCTGTCTACTGCATGTACTTTGGCCAAGAACAGACGGGCTAATATATACACGGACTCACGGTATGCATTTGGTATTGCTCACGATTTTGGGGCTCTATGGGCCAATCGAGGGTTTATTACTACTGCCGGAACTCCAATGAAAAATGCTGAAGCTGTTAAAACCCTCATTGACTCGATCAAATTACCTACTCAGGTGGCCATTATCAAAGTTAAGGTGCACGGTCCTAGGACCAGTCCACAGACTGTTGGCAACACATTTGCGGATATGCAAGCAAAAGCTGCCGCTCTCTTACCCGTTGAACCAACCATACCAACTATGGTGACCACACGCTCTCAGCGTAAACAGTTACAAGAAGCACTGACCCTACAAGAACCTGATGATCTACAACAGACTGAAGTTTTCTGTCGGACCCCGCGAGACCGCTTAATGACGATGCAGAGAATGTCTCCAAAGGAAGAGGTGAAGCAATGGAAGATTGATGGGGCACGTATGGATAATGGTCTCTGGAAAAAGGACCAACTTGTGTGTCTCCCTAAGCGGATGTACCCTGCTATTGCCACATGGGCACATGGACCTACACAGAGGAAAAAAATCAGGCCCTCGCACTGGTGCAAAAATTCTACTGGGCCCCGGGAATTTCCACAGTTTTGACAGCGCTCAACCTTTCCTGTAATATCTGTCAAACTTGTAATCCCGGTCAACTTCAATGTGTACCCCCGAAGCGTCTTGCTAAGCCGACTATCCTTTCCAAAGGTTCCAGGTGGACCATATCACGTTGCCTAAGCGCTGGAAGGTATGAATACTGTTTGGTTGTTGTTGACATGTTCTCCAGTAGGCCAGAAGCATTCCCTGTTACCAACATGACTGAAAGAACCACAGCGAAGAAAACTGGTGATGGAAGTTATATGCAGATATGGGGTTCCAGAAGTTGTTGAAAGTGATCAAGGCCCGGCCTTTTCTTCTCATGTGTACCAAGAAGTTCTGACAATGCTTGGATCCACTGTAGCCCTCCATACTCCGTACCACCCACAATCCAGTGGGGAAGTTGAGAGGCTGAACGGCACAAAGAAGGGACAATTGACCAAAATGATGCAGGAGACTACGGCTCCATGGCCAGAGCTCCTACCCATTGTACTATACCACATTCGTACTACCCCTATTGTAAAGCATGGCCTGTCCCCATATGAGATATTGTTTGGTGCTAGGACCCCAGTTGCAAATTTCCAGCCCCAGCAGTTATCAGAAGAAACTGATCGTGTTGTTCAATGTGTTATTCAGCTTAGTGAAAATCTTGCTAACACCCATGCTCTAGTTTCCTTTTCTTTTTCAGATTCAGCAGAAACCGACTCCTGTTATAATCTGAAGCCTGGTGATTTGGTAGTCGTGAAAAGGCATGTCAGGAAGCACGGACTAGAACCCTTGCATGACGGTCCCTATCAAGTTCTCCTCATCACCCAACCAGCCAATAGCAAATAAAGGGGGCATAATGTTTTGGTTTTTCGCATTTTCCATATTATTATTGGTATAAGTTAAAGTTAGAAGATATTCAAAGACTCAGAGATCAATATGATAAAGACAATGATCGTAATAAGGACAGTTGGTGGTCAGACACCTTCTCCTTTCTCAATCCAGCCAACTGGTTTAAGGGAATTGGGGGCTGGATAGCTGGGATCTTACAGAGCTTGTTACACATTACTGCCTGTATCCTTGCTGTATATGTGATACTAAAACTTGTTCTTTGGTGTATTTCTGTATGTATTAGGAAATTCTGCACTAAGACAGCTAATGATGACACCAAAGGCGTCGTTGCCCCTGCTCTTCTCTGCACCGATCTCAAAAGGCTACTTGATGAAGATGTTGAAGCCAAGCACATGGCTACCTACAAAAGATCTCCACCACCGTTATCAAAAATTGTTATTAGTGAACTGCAGTATACAGGGGGAATGGGTGCGCCGCGACAGCCATAACTGATAACACGGCATCAGTCATGTGAAGACCAGTACCCCTCGAGCTTATGGCTTGGGATAGCACCTCTGATGCTGCATATGTGTTAACAAAATTTATCTAGGGGGATTGTGAAGTACAGTATTCAGATGTACGGGATATCTTGTTCTTCAGACTCCATTTTTGTGCTTGCGACGCCATTTTGTTGTTTACAAGATAAATTTTGTAATTAGGTGAAAGTGCACAGCTGTTATGAAACTAGACTGTTCTAGCTTGTACAAGATATGAGATATGAGACCCTAAAAGAATGTGCTATTGTTCTATTCTCTACGTCACGTAACTAGGGACATATTCCGGTTTTCTTGCAATATTATTGGCTTACAAAGGGAAATGAAGTTATTGGTAGTTGAGAACTTTGCATTATTATGCAAAATACTATAAAAAGTGACTAAAATAAAGGGGCTCAGTGATCTGCCTGGATCCTCCTGTACAGAGACCCTCGTCTCCGTGTGGTCATTGCCAGTTGCTAGCAACGCCCTATGAACAAATTTGGAAATCACTGGATCAACCGTGAAGGGTTAATTTAGCCCTCCCTAAATATCTCCCTCAACACAGCCACCACTAGAGGGAGCTCACTAAATATAGATTTATACAGTCGCCAAGAGCGAACTCACTAAATATATATTTATACAGCCACCACTAGAGGGAGCTCACTACATACAGATTTATGCAGTCACCACTAGGGGGAGCTCATTACATACAGATTTTTATACAGTCACCACTAGAGGGAGCTCATTACATATAATAGATTTATACAGTCGCCAAGAGAGAGCTCACTAAATATATATTTATACAGCCAACACTAGAGGGAGCTCATTCAAAATATATTTATACAGCCGCCAATAGAGAGAGCTCACTATATACAGATTTATACATTGACCACTAGAGGGAGCACACTATATAAAGATTTATACAGCCACCATGAGAGGGAGCTCACTCCATACAGATTTATACAGTTCTTAGATTATACCACAAATAAAAAAAACATAAGTAGTTTGATATATATTCACCTTTTGCAGAACTACAACTCCCAGCATGCCTTTTCAGGACACCATTCACCTACAGCTCCTGTGATCCAATCTTCCTTTCTTTTGATTAGAGGATATTTCTTCTCCACATTTGTGGACCTTCTTTCAATCCTGGAGTCCGCAGGCTGTGGTTGGATTCCGTGACTTCCTGTCTTGGTGATTACTATGCGACTGCATAAAGTGTCATGTATGGAAGTACTCACAGGAAGTTACTGTACAACAGACTGCCTTCTCCATCCTGCACAGACTTCTTCCTTTCAACAATGTACAATGATGGAGGATAGAAACAAAGCTCCAATTCCCCCAAAGTCCATAGACTGAATGGAGCAGCAGGTGAAAAACCAGTAATCACTTCACAGCTATAATAAGCATTTTATTTCCATAGCGCCAACGTATTCCGCAGCACTGTACATTTTAGAGGGGACTTGTGCAGACAATAAGGACATTACAGAATAACAATGACATAACTCATATCAAGAGGCGTGAAGGTCCGGCTGCTGCAAGCTGTAATCTATGAGGGACTACATACACGGAAGGTGGATGGTAACAATTGCTTTCATTGTACAGTGCAGTCATCAATGTAATAGGGGATTCACATTACGCTGCATGAACCAGTCACCGGCCAGTGTGCGTACACAGGGGTACTAAGTGCATTGGGGATGTGAGAACAGAGGATACAGGGGTCCTGATTTAGAAAAACTTTTTGTATGAGCAAGCAGAGATAGTCAGATAAGTATGTTGAGGCAATCGGCCAGTCTGAATAAATGCATTTTTAGGCAAAGTTTAATACTGTGGATATTAGGGATTAATCGAATTGTCCGGGGTAGTGTATTCCAGAGAATTGGCGCAGCACGTAAGAAGTCTTGGAGACGGGAGGTTCTGATTATTGAGGATGTTAATCTTAGGTGATTAGCAGAATGAGACCACGGGTAGGGTGGTAGACTGAGACGAGGAGATGTAGGATGGAGCTCTTTGTGGGTGAGAGTGATAAGTTTATATTGAATGCTGCAGTGGATGGGTAACCAGTGCAACAGCTGGCACATAGTGGAGGCATCGGTGTAATGGTTGGTGAGGAATATGATCCTGGCTATAGCATTCAGGACGGATTGGAGAGGGGAGAGTTTAGTAAGGAGACCGATTAGTAAAGAGTTACAATAGTCCAGATGAGAATGAATACGAATTACTGTAAGAGTTTTTGCAGAGTCAAAGTAAGAAAAGGTCAAATTCTACAAATGTTTTTGAGGTGTAGATAACAAGAATGAGCCAGCGATCGGAGGTGACACCTAGAGATGAATTATGAAAGAACCATGCTTCTCAGGGTTAAGTGTCTTATCTTCCTCTAGAAGTCATCCCCGTTTGGACCTCCCACTAGGAAGTTATGACCCATCCTAGATATTGGGAATTATTTCAGCTAGGAGTTCATGGGAGATTTCAGTCCAACCCAGAGGGGCGGTGAGAAATATGGGAGGGGGCGAGCTAGGGGTAAAAAGCTAGCTACACACATTTAGCCAGTGTCATTATTCTGCCAAACGGAAGTTGCGTCATGTCATGCGTGGAGACGGACTCAAAACTAAGAAAGTACCTGTGGACCTGAGCACTTCCCTGGGGTCCACATGCTATAAGAAACGGTAACGTGACATACAGCTTACTGCTATCCCATACCTGTATCTGTACTTCTCGCTGTAATATCTGTATATTACTCTGTATATATTTGTAGTATCTAGTGCGCCTTTCGGCAATTAAAATATCAGTTAATTTTGGGCTGCTCTTTTATCTCGAAACCCGATTTCCCACATCCGTGAGTCAGGCTAGTACTTATACTCTACCTAGGGTTGGTTTCTGACCCAATTTAAGCTTGATAACAGGTCAGGCTTATATCTAACTAGGACCTAAAGGAGGATACCGTTCTGGTGTTTTTGGGGGATCTTGGCAATGACGGACCAGAGGTTTATATATACTGTTAGGTCCATATATATTTGGACAATAACAGAGAACATTTTTCTAATTTTGGTTCTAGACATTACCACAATGAATTTTAAACAAAACAATTCAGATGCAGTTGAAGTTCAGACTTTCAGCTTTCATTTGAGGGTATCCACATTAAAATTGGATGAAGGGTTTAGGAGTTTCAGCTCCTTAGCATGTGCCACACTGTTTTTAAAGGGACCAAAAGTAATTGGACAGATTAAATAATTGTAAATAAAATGTTCATTTCTAGTACTTAGCTGAAAACCCTTTGTTGTCAATGACTGCCTGAAGTCTTGAACTCATGGACATCACCAGACGCTGTGTTTCCTCCTTTTTGATGCTCTGTCAGGCCTTCACTGCGGTGGTTTTCAGTTGCTGTTTGGTTGTGGGCCTTTCTGTCTGAAGTTTAGTCTTTAACAAGTGAAATGCATGCTCAATTGGGTTGAGATCAGGAGACTGACTTGGCCATTCAAGAATATTCCACTTCTTTGCTTTAATAAACTCCTGGGTTGCTTTGGCTTTATGTTTTGGGTCATTGTCCATCTGTAGTATGAAACGACGACCGATCAGTTTGGCTGCATTTGGCTGGATCTGAGCACACAGTATGGCTCTGAATAGCTCAGAATTCATTCGGCTGCTTCTGTCCTGTGTCACATCATCAATAAACACTAGTTACCCAGTGCCACTGGCCGCCATGCATGCCCAAGCCATCACACTGCCTCCGCCATGTTTTACAGATGATGTGGTATGATTTGGATCATGAGCTGTACCACGCCTTCGCCATACTTTTTTCTTTCCATCATTCTGGTAGAGGTTGATCTTGGTTTCATCTGTCCATAGAATGTCCTTCCAGAACTGTGCTGGCTTTTTTAGATGTTTTTTAGCAAAGTCCAGTCTAGCCTTTTGATTCTTGATGCTTATGAGTGGCTTGCACCGTGCAGTGACCCCTCTGTATTTACTTTCATGCAGTCTTCTCTTTATGGTAGATTTGGATATTGATACGCCTGCCTCCTGGAGAGTGTTGGTCACTTGGTTGGCTGTTGTGAAGGGGTTTCTCTTCACCATGGAGATTATTCTGCGATCATCCACCACTGTTGTCTTCCGTGGGCGCCCAGGTCTTTTTGCATTGATGAGGTCACCAGTGCTTGCTTTCTTTCTTTCTCAGGATGTACCAAACTGTAGATTTTGCGGCTCCTAATGTTGTAGCAATTTCTCGGATGGGTTTTTTCTGTTTTTGCAGCTTAAGGATGGCTTGTTTCACCTGCATGGAGAGCTCCTTTGACCGCTTGTTTCCTTCACAGCAAAACCTTCCAAATGCCAGCACCACACCTCAAATCAACTCCAGGCCTTTTATCTGCTTAATTGAGAATGACATAACGAAGGGATTGCCCACACCTGTCCATGAAACAGTCTTGGAGTCAATTGTCCAATTACTTTTGGTCCCTTTAAAAACAGGGTGGCACATGTTAAGGAGCTGAAACTCCTAAACCCTTCATCCAATGTTAATGTGGATACCCTCAAATGAAAGCTGAAAGTCTGAACTTCAACTGCATCTGAATTGTTTTGCTTAAAATTCATTGTGGTAATGTCTAGAACCAAAATTAGAAAAATGTTGTCTCTGTCCAAATATATATGGACCCAACTGTATTCTTCCACCACATTGGATTTTCTCAACATACGTTGAGCAAATCTGGAACACCGCTGTAGAAAATGTGTTTGCAGCGTGTGCAAGGGTTGTCGCCATCTGTGCAGAGTTGTTCTATGTGTAGGAGGTGCAGCTTCATCCACGGCACTTTGCAGTATTTCATTATGATGTTTCAGTGTAGTCAGGACATGAGAGGGAGGCGATTATGGCCAATGAGGACTGCAAATTATTCATAAGTTTCTGCGTGCTAACAGCGCATATAGTCCTATAACTGTAGAAAGGAGGTGTCACGAGTGGGGGTGACAGTCACTGACAGCGGAGGAGGCGACTTAGTGAAGTCACACACAGAGCAGAGCGGGAAGAAGATCAAGTCCAGAGTATTTTCATCTTCACGAGTAGGGAGTTAGTAAGTGGTAAAAGGCCGAAGGAGGAGAGATAAAAGGTGAGGGGAAGAGGGGATCACCAATGGGGATGTTACTTTGTATGTAGTGAGCTCCCTCTAGTGGTGGCTGTATAAATCAGTATATATTGACCTACCCCTAGTGGTGGCTGTATAGTATTGCACTTCCTCTTTTGGTGGCTGTATAAATCTGTATGTAGTGAGCTCACCCTAGTGGTGGTTGTATAAATCTACTGTATATGTATGCAACCACCACTAGAAGCTCACTACATTTATATGGAGTGAACTCCCTCTAGTGGAGGCTGTATAAATCTGTATGCAGTGAGCTCCCTCTAGTGGTGGCTGTATAAATCTGTAGGTAGTGCTCTCCCTCTAGTGGTTGCGGTATAAATCTGTAGGTAGTGCTTTCCCTCTAGTGGTGGCTGTATAAATCTGTAAGTAGTGATGTCCCCCTAGTTTTGGGTGCAGGCAGTGTTTTTTAGCACATAATTCTACAATTATTTCCATACTACTATTACTCTGTATGAAAGGTGCCAAAAACTATCCCCAATACAATCAGAACAGAATTCAATGTGTCTTCCTATATAACTATATTCCTGGTCATCCTACAGGCAGCACACAAGGGGTTAAAGATTAGCTTCAGCACTATTGGACAAACGATAATTTGGTAAAATAATGAAATGATAATGTCTCAGTAATACATGAAATAAGTCCAGCGCTCCCCCGAGGCCGCTGATTCCTCAGATTTTAATTCTTGGGGTATGTTCACACTGCGTCTTCTATTTTGACGTTTTCCAGCCTTGCAAGAAATAGCCGGCGTCGGTCTCTAATGGCACCGGCGAAATTCCGCTGTCAATCGCGCTCCATTTATACCATTAAAGGAGACCACAATCTACACAATATACAGCAATCCTGAGAGACTGCGGTATACAAAAAAACTGGACGATCACAAGTTCAAATCCCCCAAGGTGACGAACAACATAAAAAGAAAAAAAGTTGTTAAAAAAATATATAATATATATAAAAATATTTTCCCCAGTAAAAATAAAGCAAAATAATAAATGTGTCTGGTGTCCTGCATCCAGAAAAGTCCAATATTTAAAATATAAAAGTAATTCACCTGATTGGTAACTGGCTAACTGCCATAAGAAAAAAAAAAAAAAATAAAAACAGAATTTTTTTTTTAGTCACCTCAATGATGCTAAATAATGAAACATAAGCGATAAAGAATATAACAAGGAAATAAACACAAAAACATGAAAAATTGCCTGATCCTGAAGGTTTTTAGAATGGCAGAGACGCAGTGTGAACGTACCCCAAGTCTAAACGCTAAATCTCCTTTTTATATCTGACTCCGTGCAGATCAGCAGGCGACGCGTCCTCCGGTGACTTTACACCGGATCCTGAGGACAGATCATCTAAGTTGCAGAAAGCAGCCAAGCAGACCGGTGAGACATAACGCCAGGTTACACAAGAAGGGTTGTTCTACTTCCCAGAGAAAAAGGGAAATTGCTGCCAGATCGTCCTGTCCTGAACAAGACGGCTCGAACGCATTGGCGTAGACTCAATACAGTGGATGCAGGCGCGAGATTTAAAGCTCGAACAAGAAGAAACACACAAATGGGATAGATCTGCGGACTGGTCACCAAGTCAAAAGTGGCCACATCTAGCACTTATATTATTCCCGCTGCTCCCCCCCAAATATTCCATTTTTTTTTTTTTAAATCCACTATGTTTCCAGAGATATGGGCCTTTTTTTAATTAAGTGCTATGTTTTACAGGCTGTACATGGGGGTGTGGCTAACATAGTAATTATGCAGAAGTCTAAAGTCCCGCCCCCGAGGAACCTTGTGAGTGCTGACCCCTTTAAAGGTCTTCAACTCTGGAACCATATAGTAGAAAAAAAGGAGGAGGAATAGTCAGGGGAGCAGCAGGAACAAATTAAAAGAAAAAACTGGCCACTTTATAAAACCTCTACTAAAATAGTCTGATTATTAGTTATTTCGCATCAGCCGCTTTTTCTTCATAGGTCCTTGAGAACACAAAGGTTTGGCCTTTTCTGAAGTAAAAAGAAAAACATTTTTTTAAAACCCTTTATGACAAAAGTTTTTGCATTTTCCTTCCCCATCGTCCAAGAGCCGTTGTAACATTCTTGTTTTGTATTTTCCCGCTGACAAAAGCAAAAATAAAAAATAAATTTACATATATATTACGTTGATACCAAATATATGAGAAAGAGTTAACAATACATTTATTTTTTTTTAAAACGCCTACTCAACCTTTTACCTGTTAGTCTGCTTAGGGGAATTGAACCTGCCCGTGCTGTGTACCAGGGTATCGCTGTATAGAGGATAAATCACCGTCTTCCATGATGTGCGGCCACAGACTTGTCATAACGGAGACCATGTGAGAGGAACGGGGGTCAATGGGTGTCATACAAACCCATCAGCTCTCTGCGATTGCTTTGCGGAGAAGCCCATGGCCAAATCACAATTGACAGCAGCAGGTTTAACATCAAACTTGGAGAAACGCACTTCGTCAGATTCTTGGCCATAGTCTTTAAGCAAGGGGATATTGGATAAAATTCATTTTAATTCCTTGAGAAATATTATTTCCGAATGTTCTTTTCCCCATTGGTCCAGGACCTTCACCCTACAAATTGACTCTGGATTCGGTCCTTCTGAATCAGAGGGATATAGGGGTGAACTCTTGTGTATTTCCAGGCTTGTGGTGGACCCAATCATTCAGAAGAGTCAAAATGGAGTCGATAAACTCCATAACTACCTTTCTCACAGATCAAGCCTTCATAGCTACGACACAATGGAGGAATCCATATTCCCATTCTCGAGTGCTCCGGAAATTCTTAGGGATAGCAGTGAATCGGTAGCTCACTACCAGCCCTCATTTCTCACCCGTCGGCCTGTCAGCTCCCAGAAAGTGATTGTGATTCTCTCTGTATACAAGGCGATTTTCACAGATCCTCTCCCTCTGAATTTCTCATGAATCACGGGTTTGTAATATATTCATTGAGAATTAACATTCTTGGGTTTCATCACAGACTCCAGAAAGAACCCAAAAAGCTGAAATCAGAGCTGAGAAACACGCTTCAACGTCTTCGCCTTGCAGTCCGGTCTGCAAAGGAGGTGTTGGAACTGTTTACCTCCTCAGTAGACGCTGTCCCTTAAGCTCTGCAGTCAGGGATTTTGTGTCGCTGGTGAAGATGCCTCCTTCGCGGTTTGGATCAATGGATGTGCCAAAGATCTCTCATGGTGGCCGAGCTGAAAGTTGATTTTTGTGGCCGGAGTCTGCAATTCTGGGCTCTGAGGGTCCCCACATCGGATACATTCAGGGTTGAACTACCCTCATAGACATTCCAGTTCATTGCTTAGAAAATTCGGGAGGAGAGTCCATGATGTCTTTCCCGACCGTCTTCTTCTGGAGACGATTCACCGGCCATATCCCGCTCACCTTCTTATTGTGCTTTGTTTTCAGAGAGGATGAATCTTCAGGTTATTTCTACCATTCTGCTTTTATTTTATTCTCGCTGCTCCTCCTGAAGATTCCGCTTTTTCCTTTTTTAAATCCACCATTTTCATTCAGCGCAAATTTGTAGGCATCGTGTGTGTGAACGGCAATGACGGATGTCAGGGATTGACTGCAGCATGTCATCTGCAGTGTTCGGAGCTGTAACAGGCAGATATCGGCTGCTGATCACAACTACATATATACATCGGACCTGACGTACTTCTACGGCCGGATGTTTAATGCTGCAGATTCAGTGTCCCTATGACAACACTTCCTTCCCTATCCACTGCTTTTGATCCAGATACTTCTGATACTGCTGGGTTTTCATATCAGGGGGCATTTTTAGTACAGAGACTCCAGACAAGTCGAAAGGAGAGAAAACTATTTATACAACAGTCAGTAGTCACAGAAAGAAGAAAGGGGAGTCCCCAGGATTGACTAAAAAAAACAAAGTCCCAGACGATTCATGTCCTGCGTTGACCGCGTGGCCTCCCATCACCCACACTAGGAGCGTTCAGTCCAGACACCGGCGCTAATACTTGTGCAAAGCTGGTAGGGATGTATTGGACCCATCACAAAAGGGATCCTTCTACTGTAGGAAAAGGAAGTGCATCCATGATCTCGTCGCCGGCCACCCTCGCTCCGGCCACGAGGGGCATCCTGGGACGGGGGGGCTTCCATTATAAAAAGTCACTTCTGCGAAATCCGCAAATCTGTCGGGGTCAGGAATCTTGCAGAATAATTACGGTTCACTATGGAGCGTTTTTTTTTTTTTTTTTGCAATGACAGCCCCCTCCCTCGCCCGCCGTCCAGTGAGGGCACTATCTAACAGAAAGCTCTGCCCAAAGCAGGTGGCAGAGGGTGGTAAGAGGAGAAAGATAACCAGTTTATGGGGCTAAAACCAAAAAAATAAAACATCTATGATGCTAGCTGACCTCCTGCTTCACCTCAATGGTGGGCAAAGGGAATCCGGGGGTGAAAGTCAAAGTGGCTGGGCAAGGAGGGCAGGGCGGGCACAGTCCAGGGACTCGCTTTCTGGTACAGTTTGTGCAGATGTAATCCTCGTTCTCGGCCATTTCGGAAGATACACCGACACAGACCTGGTGAAACCACTCGTCACAGCCGCCGTCGCACTGCACCCAGTCCACCTGCGGGACAGAGAAGGACACTTCGTTGTAAAAACAGCAACCCAAAAGGCAGGACGCGCGTCGGGAGCTCAGGATCCATCCTTAGGAGGATAGTCCAGAGACCGGGCCAAGATGGCAACACTGAAGACATTGGAACTCAGCATAGACTGGGTCTGTACATCCTGTACGTATATATGTGACCGATGCAGCCAATCACTAACTGCAGTAGTGACAGCAAGCGATTGGCTGCAGCTATGATATGGCTAAAAGAGGGAGTACAGAGGCAGGTGGAGCAGCAGGAGGAGAGATCTTTTGCTACATGCTGGACTTTTTTTTTTCCTTCTTCTTGCATTTAAAAATGCTTTCCAACTTTTTGAAACATTTTCAATTTATTCTTCACTATTTTCAAGATCTCTCTTTGCTGCCAGTGAATGGAAAAATTCTTGTGTTCAGGGGCTGAAATCCTATCTGGACTTAAAGGGGTCTCTGACGCCACTCACCTGAGCATTGAGATACGTCTGCTAAGAGATGGGCAGGACCGGGTGCTGTCCCGCCAAGTAATCCCGATGCACAAGTGGGTGGTGGCGGAGATCCCATTTAATACTTCACACACTTGAGAGTTTGTTCAAGTTGTATCCAGACTGATACATTGAAACGAACCCTCCGGACTCATAAGCGGTAGAACATATCTCTTCTGTCCTGAGGATGGTTTCTGTCAGAACTCAGTCTTGTTTCTATTCTCTGACAACTAGCAGAGGATCAGAGCAACAAAATGCTGCAAAATTGGAAGTTCTCGATCAAACCCCCCCCCTGCCCGGATGCAGAGCACGTCCGCCCTCACCTTGTCCTTGCAGGGGCGCTGACAGTTCTGAGCGGCACATATGGCGTTCTCGTCATCCGAGTCTTCAGCTCCTGACCAGTCGTACTTGGAGGGGATGTCCAGCACCTTCTTCTCTCGCTTCTTCTCGGTGATCTCTTTGCCGAGCTCCACTTTGGCAGCCGCAGCCTTCTCCTTCTTCCTCTTGCGCTCCTCCTCCTTGGCCAGCCTCTTGGCGAGCTTGCTAAGTTCCTTGGCCTTGTCGTGTCCCAGCTTCAGCTTCTTCTTTTTGGTCTTGTCCAGTTTCTTCAGCTCCTTGGACCGTTGCTTTCCCTCGAACAGCAGCTCTGCCCGCTCCAACTTCCGTTTGCGCTTCTTCTCAGAAGAATCCCGACTTTTCAGTTTCAGCGGCTTCTCATCCAGGCTGTCATCCTGTGGAAGACGCAACAGTAAAGATTAAGGTCCGAACCGGGAATGGTGGCGAGGGCTGGACAGTGTGAAGTCTTACCTCCATGACATGCAGGAAGCGTTCCTCTGATGGTGGATGTGTTGCCTGTAGTATTCGCCAGATATGCTGCGTCTCATCCAGAGAAACTTCCAGAAGATCTCCCAACATCATTAGGTCCTCCAGCTGACACTTTGCACCAGGGGACAGCTCCAGTACAGGGGGCTCCAGGCTACGAGGCACCAGAGGGGTCTTCCTCGGTTGCTTTCGAGGAGCTCCTGAAGCTAATGGACAAGAAAAAGCAAAATCAAAGTGGGGCCAGCGGAAGGGAGGGCCGCGAGGAGCCGTCGAAAGGAAGGGAGGGCCGCGAGGGACCGTGGAAAGGAAGGGAGGGCCGCGAGGGACTGTTGAAAGGAAGGGAGGGCCGCGAGGGACTGTTGAAAGGAAGGGAGGGCCGCGAGGGACCGTTGAAAGGAAGGGAGGGCCGCGAGGGACCGTGGAAAGGAAGGGAGGGGCGAGAGGGACCGTGGAAAAGAAGGGAGCGCCACGAGGGGCTGACGAAAGGAAGGGAGGGTGCGAGGGACCGTCGAAAAGAAGAGAGGGAGGGAGCAAGGGACCGTCGAAAGGAAGGGAGGGAGGGCGCGAGGGGCCCGTTGTAAGGAGTAGGGTGCAAGGGGCCGTTGTAAAGAGGAGGGCGGAAGGGGCTGTCGTAAAGAGGAGGATACAAAGGGCCGTCATAAGGAGGAGCATGCGAAGGGCCTGTGAAGGGCACAAAGGGCCAGTGAAGGGGGTGTTACAATGAAACAAACCCTCTGCTGTGCTAGGAGCCAGAGGAATATGGCAGCTGCCACCCACTGCTGTTTCTGACAGGGCTGGGGTATGACTTGGGTCACCACAGTACAACCTGTGTCTGCCTGGACCCTCCTTACTTTGCATGCAGCTCTTGGAGGCGAAGGAGTACGCGTGCTCCGCGCAGAAGGACGGGGTGGTCCACATGTGACTGACGACTTCTTCTGACTTGATGGGGATCTCCTCGTCACAGAACAGGTTGGGTTCTAAACTGCTGGACGACTTCACACTGCCGGTGTCCTGGGGAGCAGGAGAGAGGATCAGGGCCCTGATAAATCCACCATCCTAAACATGAGCGCCGTCTGCAATGTTCAAAAATCTGTCACCCCAGGACACAGTGACGGTCGGCGTGCCAATACTATATAATCCTTGTCTGAACGTAGAGTGGAAATATAAAGCTAAACATACAGTAGACACTCCACAAAGAAGAGCAGGAATATTCCACGAAGCCACGCTGCCGGCTATAGTCCCACCCCAGACCATTACTCACATACAATGCTGCGTCGCCCCAAACTGCAGTCCGCGCATAAAATATTTCTCCAGGGGACTTGGCCCCTAGAAAAAGTGACATCAGTAATGGATATTTAGTGTTGCAGTTGCACAAAAATTCCCTTTTAATCCATATACCAGTGTGGATGCGGCACACTCTGATGCCTCCACGTGCATGGCCAGTGTGGATGCGGCACGCTCCGATGCCACCACGTGCGTGGCCAGTGTGGATGCGGCACGCTCCGATGCCACCACGTGCGTGGCCAGTGTGGATGCGGCACGCTCCGATGCCACGTGCGTGGCCAGTGTGGATGCGGCACGCTCCGATGCCTCCACGTGCGTGGCCAGTGTGGATGCGGCACGCTCCGATGCCTCCACGTGCGTGGCCAGTGTGGATGCGGCACGCTCCGATGCCTCCACGTGCGTGGCCAGTGTGGATGCGGCACGCTCCGATGCCTCCACGTGCGTGGCCAGTGTGGATGCGGCACGCTCCGATGCCTCCACGTGCGTGGCCAGTGTGGATGCGGCACGCTCCGATGCCTCCACGTGCGTGGCCAGTGTGGATGCGGCACGCTCCGATGCCTCCACGTGCGTGGCCAGTGTGGATGCGGCACGCTCCGATGCCTCCACGTGCGTGGCCAGTGTGGATGCGGCACGCTCCAATGCCTCCACGTGCGTGGCCAGTGTGGATGCGGCATGCTCCAATGCCTCCACGTGCGTGGCCAGTGTGGATGCGGCATACTCCAATGCCTCCACGTGCGTGGCCAGTGTGGATGCGTCACGCGCCAATGCCTCCACATGCGTGGCCAGTGTTGATGTGTCACGCGCCAATGCCTCCACGTGTGTGGCCAGTGTGGATGCGGCACGCTCCAATGCCTCCACGTGTGTGGCCAGTATGGATGCGGCACGCTCCAATGCCTCCACGTGTGTGGCCAGTATGGATGCGGCACGCTCCAATGCCTCCACGTGTGTGGCCAGTGTGGATGCGGCACGCTCCAATGCCTCCACGTGTGTGGCCAGTATGGATGCGGCACGCTCCAATGCCTCCACGTGTGTGGCCAGTGTGGATGCGGCACGCTCCAATGCCTCCACGTGTGTGGCCAGTATGGATGCGGCACGCTCCAATGCCTCCACGTGTGTGGCCAGTATGGATGCGGCACGCTCTGATCGCCCTATTGACACGGCGTTTTTTTTTGTTTTTGCACTTTTTATCTTTTTTTCCTCTCCATACAAGAGCCACAACTTTTTTTTACTTTTAATTTTCTACCGACAGTCATATGACACTTTCATTTTCGTGGGACGGGTTGTGGTTCTGACACCGTTCACTTTACCAGATAATGTGCTAGAAAAAGAGAAAAAAAAATCCCAAGTGCAGAAAAATAGTGAAAAAAAAACAAAACTATTTTGTCATTTTGGGTTTTCATTGTACAACGTTCTTTGTGTGACTCTCCAGCTCGGTGGCGATTGCACTGAATCCAAATTTAGAGTGCTTTTTTTTTTTTTTTTTTTTTAAAGTGGCAAAAAAGAAAAAACAGACATTTAGAAAAAAAATAAATAAATAGAAAAAAAAATATATTGGCACTGGGTCAGGAAGAGGTTAAGCGTGATGTCCAAAATTTTTAATAAGCAAAAAAATGGAAAATATTAACGGTAAATCTCCTGCAGTTCCTCTGATCCCGTCGGTCTTTGTGAACAGTGTCAACAAAGAGCCCGTAACCGCAGCAGCCGATCTCTGGTGTTAGCAGCGATGGTCGCACAGTTGGCACCTAAATATTGAAGCCAGTGACTGGGTGCAGCGGTACACAAGATCGGCATGTGATCACTGCAGGATTGCCATAGAGACAGGGATTTACTTTAATACATTGTGCCCATTAAAAACAAAAACAAAAAATCTTAAAAAACCCTTTAAATAGTAGAGGATTCTGGGAAAGGTGAAATCAGAGGCCGGGGTGAGCGGCGCTAGTGACGTGCCGGCTGCGCACAGGACGTGTCTACAGCACCAGCTGATGGCACGTACCCGTGCCGCTCACCCCCAGAAGCATACGCGCTGGACAACCCCTTTAAGTCACGGCATTTCCTTCAGTCATTACCATGCTGCTCGCTACCTTTACATCATAACCGTACGTCTCCCTGATGTCCTCGTCGGAGTCTGTCTCCTCATCGTCGTAGTCTAGAGGAGGTTGTGGAGACGAGGCCATGCTGGACATCCCCCGACTGAAGGAGCCTTGCTGGAATATGGGCAGGTGACCCTGAAAGGGCGAAAGAAAGATGCCAGAGAAGCTGCTGACCGCCCCGACTGGTGGCAGCGGTGTTACTAGTGCTCACCTGAAGGTCGGGATTGGCAGCAGCTTTCTGCAGCTCGGCACTGATGATCTTCTCCGTCTTCTCCCGTGCCGCCTGCTCCACCATCCTCTGGCTCAGTACGGATAGTTTGGCCAGGGCACAAGACAATTCTTGTGTGGCCAGCGCTTGCCGTGCCCGGTCCTGCCAGCTCATGGCGCGTTCCGTCAGGCACTGCAATGCTTCGCCCTCCGGCAACCGCACCGGCAGTTTCTGTAGTGACACCAGAAGCGACAGGATGGTCTCCAGCCGCGGCCGGCGGGATCGCATGCACTGCGTGCACAGGAACTTCACCTCCTTGGATTGCCAGTTGGCGCCTTTTTTCTGGGAGCTGGTTTTGGGCAGGGGCACGCATGTGCTGTGGAACCAGTCCTTGCACAGCTCGCACTGCAGCATGAAACCGCTGGCGGCTTTGCGGCATATGCAGAACCGAACCTCCTCAATACGATCCACCATTGCCATCTTGGCCAAATTACTGGCCCGCAAGGAGCGCATGGAATCCACCTCCTTGTGCTCCAGATCCTTAAATAACGCGACCTGTGCGAGAAGGAAAATCAGGGTCACGTCGACGGCTTCTTTTACCGCCCCCCAGTGCCGACATGTAAGGGTTAATGGGTGCTCATTATACGCGATCATTAATATTGGACGTCAGGATGGTCCCGACACCATAATATCTAGATCCCATTACCACAGAGGCCGCGTCCCGAGCGTCTTCCTGCAACTCCTCCAGTTCGCTCAGAGACTCCAGGTCCAGGTCCTTCTCCTCCAGCAGTGCCTTCACCTTCTTCCTTTTATTCCGCCCGCTGCCGTAAACGCCGATGTCACTGCGGGGGCTGAGGACCTGTGGGGGACAAGAGCGGGGAGCCCAGTCAGTCAACAGGGGCCGCAACATAATTTATAATGTCATCCACATGACAGTACACACTTACTCAAAATGAAAAAGAAAAAAAAAAAATGCACAAGAAAATGCAAAAATGAAAAAAAACAACCCCAAATGTATACCTGTAAAATCACAATACACACATACACAAAAAAGTTTTAAAAAAAAAGAACACGTATAATAAGATGTAACAAACACATATAAACACCCCACACAAAATATAAAACATACAAAATGGCTAAATAAAGCCAAATAAAAAATTTACACAAGAACCATAAAACACACACACAAAACACAATTTATACATGAAAAAATATCACACAAAACAAACATGTAGATAAAAATATACATACAGCCCCCACACAAAATTTATACATTCAAAATCGCAAAAAAACCCAAACATACATACAATAGAAAACATACATATAAAACACAGAAAAAAAAAATACAAAAACATACCTACGCACAAAACACAATAAGAACCACACACAACATACAAAAATCTCCAAAAAAACAACACACAGAAAATGAAAACACAAAAAACCTAGACGAACTCAGACAAAAACACAGATAAACCCACAAGAAAAATACAAAAGAAAGGCAGAAAAAAAACAAAACTAAAGAAAAAACTGTAAAACAAAAACACACAAAATTAAACAAAAATCCACAGAAAAACATATAACGTGTAAAATAAATAAAAAAGTAGAAAGAAATCACCAGGACATGGGGATGTCTGCCACAGGAACAGAATACAGCCCCCTCCCACTTGTGTGACTTGTCATATGGGGGGGGGGGGGGTCTCCGCTCACTCCCACATTGGGAGGCGGATGTTGATGATCAGGTGACTCCAGCAGGAGCGGGCCGGGACCCTCGCAGAGAACATGTCCTGTCCGACTCCTGCCGATCTCCAGAAGCAGATGTGGGGGTCTCCTGGGCAGTAGGGGGGCTGCTATATGAGCAGTAATGTGCAGCTGGCCCCAATCACTGACAGACACAACGTGGAGGTGATCCACCGATCATAATGCGGCGGTGTACCCAGACAAACATGACAAGATGGATACACGCTGTGAACTCTATGGAGGGTCCTCACCTGCAGTAAGGTGTAGCTGGAGTTCTTCTTCAGGAAGGTCCGGCCAGTGCGTTCCCTCCAGGCTCGCGATGCTGCGACCTGGGATTCCAGCTGCGGGAGGGCATCTAGGCGCACAGGGATCGGCCGGCCCTTGCTCAGCAGGCACTCCAGGTGCTCCAGGTAGGCGTAGTGACTGCCGCTCTGGAGACAGAAGAAGATGACGCATTATTAGGTCTATGACTGCCAGCACGGACGGCACTAGAATACACGGCAGGAAGACACTACCTGAATGGCTTCCACTTTGGAGGTCCAGTCCTTGGCTCTCTGCAGAGCCTCCTTCAGAGCCAGCACGTTGGGCAGATAGGCCTGGATGTTCTTTGCCTCGGCTAGGATGCCCTCGAGGCTGGGCACACTGTGATGCGGCCTAGGACGCATGGGGAGATCATTATACATCAACTGTCCTGAATCTAAAATGAGCAAGACGTAAAGCGCAGCTGCCATGAATAGACGCCACCAGTCACCTACCTCGCCTGCAGACAGGCTTTCGCTTTCTCTTCCCACCTCTCGGACACTGTCAGTAACTCCTGAAGTTCGGCCATTGCTTTCTCTACGGCGTGGTGAGGAGCCAGTCCCACCCCCGAATCGATCGACTTCTTCATCACATCCAGAGTGACTTTATGGGGGTCGGAGAGAGTCTGGCGCACCTCATCCAGCCACCGTGCCTGCAGCAACTCTTGTTTCAGTCGCGGCAGCTCCGGGAGCTCTACGTACAGGTTGGATCCCATGTCTATGAGAGCTTGTAGCTTGCTAGAGTCTGGGATTTCGTCAGACATGGCCTCCTGGGCACGCTCGTGGAATTCCTCCACGTCATCCAGCAGGTTCTGGGGACACAGATGTGGACAGGATGGATGTAAAGGCCATAATGGGGGAAGGTGCTGCAGGAGGAGAGTGCTGGAAGCCAGAATCAGTCCTCCTGCACACTTCTGCTAATGTTCATGCTGCTGACCCATGCTGTCAATCAACACGAGCGCACTGCCCACGAGGAGCCGGAAGACAGAGCAGTGGCTGCTGAGCAGGCGATGGGCCCAGAGGTACACAGAAGTGCTTACCTTCACCTGCCGGGCCTGGGTGATGATGCACGGCAGGCTGAACAGCTGCTGGACGAAGACCTTCAGCTCCTCCGTCGTGAGCTTGGTGCGAGTTTTCCCAGAGTCTTGGCTCAGCTTACTGGAAAAGCAAAACAGATGTCAGACACATTACCTTTATCTGCTAACTACAACTCCCAGCATGCCCTGACCGCAACAGAGGCTGTAGTTTTGCAACAGATGGAAAGCAACTCTTTGCAGATCACTGGCCAGTGATCGGCTGCATTGGTCACAAATACCAACATGATGTCAGACATGCAGCAAAGACCAGCAGGACTAGAGGTTAGTACTGCTATTTATGTGGCGCTGCCCCGTGCGGCCGCTCACCTGTGCTTCTGCTTTTTGGCTAGGAGCAGCTGAGCCACAGAGGCGCAGGTCTCGGCCTCTTTCACGGCGTCTCGGAGCCTTCGATAAAGATCATTCTCTGGGAACTTCCTGTCCTCAGCGTCTTCCAACATAACCTTCAACTCGATGATGTCTGCAGAGGAGACGATAATCACCAATCACTTCCGTGAGCAGCAATAAAACCCCACAGAGCATGAGTGTAAGATCACAGAGACTCGCCTTTCTTGTGGTTCAGGCTGGCGGTCAGCGCGTCCGTCACCCGGCCGACCCATGTGTCGTAGGACTGAGCACGCATCTTCACCCCATACAGCAGAGCCGGGAAATCCTGAAGAGAATATCGGTACCTGGGATCAAGAACACAGGAGGTCAAATACGTCACCACTGATCTCTGATGATCGATAGAAGGCATTCTCAGCGATGTCACCGCTGATCTCTAGTAACGGATAAGAGGCATTCTCAGTGATGTCACGTCATCTCTGGTGACGGATAGGAGGCATTCTCAGCGATGTCACCGCTGATCTCTGGTGACGGATAGGAGGCATTCTCCAGTGATGTCACCTCTGATCTCTAGTGATGATAGGAGACATTCTCCGTGATGTCACTGCTATCTCTAGTGATGGATAGGAGACATTCTCAGTGATGTCACCGCTGATCTCTGGTGATGGATAGGAGGCATTCTCAGTGATGTCACCGCTGATCTCTGGTGATGGATCGGAGGCATTCTCAGTGATGTCACCTCTGATCTCTGGTGATGATAGGAGACATTCTCAGTGATGTCACCGCTGATCTCTGGTGACAGATAGGAGGCATTCTCAGCGATGTCACCGCTGATTTCTAGTAACGGATAAGAGGCATTCTCAGCGATGTCACCGCTGATCTCTGGTGATGGAATGGTGGCATTTATTGATCAGCAAGTATACTCGTTGCTCGGGTGGTCTCCGAGTATTTTGGCATGCTCAGAGATTTCGTCACCTCAGCTGCAGGATTTGCGACTGCTAGACAGGTTGAATACATGTGTGGAATGCCTGTTTGTTAGGGAATTCCTACATGTATTAAGCCTGTCTACAAGTCGCAAATCATGCAGCTGAGACGAGGAAAACTAAATCTCCAAGCACGCCAAAATACTCGGAGATAACCCGAGCATACTCGGGGAGACCCGAGCAACGATGCTACTCGCCCATCACTAGTGGCATTCTCAGCGATGTCACCGCTGATCTCGGATGAGTACCCTCGTTCCTCCTCACCTGAGACACTTGCTCTGCACAGGGCAGGCACAGAGCTCCTCCACATGGTGCAGGCAGACGAGCCGGTCAGAGCTGCAGCTGCAGGTTAGGGCAGACAGGAAGCAGGTTGTCCTGCAGGAGGAGCACTGCCGCTCGTCGTCTGGAACAAGCTCGAACACTTCTTCTTCTGACTGCTCGATCCCCTGTGAGACACAGCGACAGCTCTCAGATCTGCAGACCATCCGATCCCCATGCAGGCAGACGCCGGCCCTTACCATCTGCACGGCCTTGTCCCGCATCCTGCTCTCATCCTCAATCATCACCGCCATCTCCTTGCACACGGTGGCTGCCAGGCCGACATCCAAGCACTCGGGGTCTGCGGCCATCTTGAATATGAGCTCCTCGTGAGAAAACACGCAGTGCCGTCTCAGCCTGCGGTAATGATTCACACATTGACGACCAATGGGAAGCTGCATTAAAAAAAAATAAATAAGTTTTGGGGTGACATATGGAGAAATATCAGTAATAACGCCGTCCGGTGAGCGCACCCAGTCCGCTGTGCAGAAATTCACTGCCTCCGCAAAATTGTATCCTTGGTTGAAGCCAGAGTGATACGCTCGGGGGAAGGTGACCACAAACTCCCCCGCACATTGGTTCGTCCTGTAAACCTGGGGACAAAAGTATAAATCCCAGTCAGTCTCATGGCAGAATATGGGGGGGGGTCAGGAGTGGGTTCTAATGGTGCAGTGGGTGTGCCCATCTCTGGCGGCCAGTAAGGGTACATGATGGGGGACCCCGGGGGCCCAGCGCTGCACTCACCGGCACACCATGCTCCATCAGGATGTTGGGGTTCATGATGGTGACCAGTTGGTGTAAAAGGTCAGGCTGCGTCTCGAACAGTTCAGGCGCCAGTTCCCTCATGACGTCCTCCAGCTGCTCGGCAGCGTGAGAGGGGACCCCATACCATGTCTTAGGTTCTCCCCTAAGGACAGAGAACAATAACTTGTCACACAAGCCGAACCAACCGTCGCCGTACACCTTCCCAAACCCAAGGGGACACATGAAACCCACCAGTGCAGGTAATTAATGGAGTAACTCCAGTGGTCCTCGATGTGCCAGCAGAATGAGGAAAAGCACATGCCCACGTAGAGCCAGGGCACCTTCATGCCGGAGATGTCCACATTGATGTGGGTGAGGACCGACTGATCCAGGACCGGCATGTTATTCAGGTTCCAGCCGCACTGTGCGTAATCCTGCCAAGGGAGAAACGACGGGTTAACAGACATCCCACCGGCAGAACAGCGAGTGCAGCTCTGGGGTAATCTCACCTCTTCATCGGGTGTCAGTTTCCGCCGACCATCGAGTGTTGGGAAGCCGCTCCCAAAATCTCTGGAGGAAATGTCGGCTCCGTACTCCACAATCACGTCCTCCTCTATGGAGCTCACCAGGCGCCAGAACTCCTTCTCCACCAGCTCGGTGGGCACCATCTGCCGAGGATGTAAAGTTACGGCCCACATTTGACTCACAAAATCTGACACATAACAGAGAGGGGTCTACACTCACGTGCACCGGCATATTGAAGTAGTCAGACTTGAAATTGTCGGCCATCTCTCCGAAGCTCTGCAGTGTATATTCCCTGACTGCCTGCTCAAATCCGAAGGCTTCCCGGGGCTTGCTGCACTCCTGTGCAGAAAAGGAAAAGAAAAATACAATCTGCAGGAACCTAAGACGTTAAATGGTCACAATCTGCAGCCGATTACAGAGAGGACCATCAGTACATTATCGGAGCTGTTTAATTCTGCCTCCCGCTTGCGGTGGGTGTTGCAGAGAATCTGGGACCTCACAAAACGGGAAGTGAAGGTACAGAATTACCTCTGCGATGCATTTTGGGCAGCGCCAATCTCCTTTGGGGACCTCTGGGAGCGGTGGGATGAGGCAGAAAGTGTGATAACTATCGTCACAGCCGTCACACAGCAGCAACTTCTCCTCACAGTCTCCCCGGCCGCAGAACAGGCAGATGTAGAGGTCCACCTGCAGGGGGCGCACAAATAGAAACACATTACAAAAGGCAAAAGTTGGGGTTACTCCATGGCAGCTGGAGTGGCGTCCTGCACACATCCTCCACCAGAACTGGGTGCTGGTGTACAGGGGCCTCTGAGGTCTGCAAGGTGCAACGCACATCATAACATTGTGGGAGGGACAACAGTCACAAGACCAGAAAGATGGCAAGACCTTGGTACAGCCGACATGGAGTAAAGATGTGGACGCCGGACCAGGGTGGTCATCTCTAGTAACGAGGGCGTAGTCTGTGTGCAGGATACTTACGAAATTGACGGACAGAGCCCCCTTCCGCTGCCTCATCTGCATCCCGAAAGCGTCCAGCTTTGAAGTCTTCCTCTTCTTCAAAAGTTCATCTAAAACAGCGAGAGGCAAAGAAAGAAAAAAAAAAAATTATTATATATATATATATATATATATATATATATATATATATATATATATATACATACATACACACACACGAATATATATATACACATACACACACACACATATACACACACACAAACATATATAACACACACACATATATATTATATACACACACACACACACACGTCAAGACAACTAGCACGAGTGACCATGAAACGTGGCATATACCAAGGTGATGCACTGTCCTGCTGTTCTGCATAGGCTTGAACCCCCTCAGTCAGATAATTATAGAGTCTGGCTATGGATACAAGTTCAAGGGTGGAAGCGCCATCAGCCGCCTCCCCTACATGGATGACATAAAGCTGTATGCGAAAAACCAACGAGACATCAATTCACTGATCCACCTGACAAGGATCTACAGTGAAGACATCGGGATGTCCTTTGGACTGGAGAAGTGCGGCCGGTTGGCAATAAAGAGAGGCAAGGTAGTCAAGACCAATGGAGTGGAATTGCCAACAGGGCATATAGCAGATGTACAGACATGCTACAAATACCTCAGCATCCCACAGGGATACAGTAACCATGATGAGGAGGCACAGGTCCTGAAGAGCAAGCTCAATGGGAAGAATAAAATCCGCGCCATCAATACATATGCCCTACCAGTTCACAGATACCCTGCTGGCATAGTGTGCAGGCCAAAAGAAGAGATGGAAGCTGCAGATGTGAAGACACGAAAGCTCCTCACAATGCATGGAGGTCTCCACCCTAAGTCTAGCACCCAAAGATTGTATACCAACAGAAAGGAGGGTGGTCGAGGCTTGAGAAGCAGCCAAGCCACCATCATGGATGAAACAAGGAGTATCCAGGAATACATCAGAAGAATGGCGCCAGAAGATGAGATGCTGAGAGAAAGCCTAATGCAGCAACAACAACAGATCTGGAAGGAAGAACAGGAACATGAAGCGCCATGGCAAGACAAGCCGCTGCATGGGAAGTAACATGGACAGATAATGGAGGTGGCTGACCTGGAGAAATCCTACCAATGGCTGGAGAAAGCTGGACTCCGAGACAGCACAGAGGCGCTAATCATAGCGGCACAAGAGCAAGCACTAAGTACCAGATCCATAGAAGCAGTAGTCTACCACACAAGACAAGACCCAAGGTGCAGACTATGCAAAGAAAACGTCCAACACACAGTGGCAGGATGCAAAATGCAAGAACAGTGTATACCGAACGCCACAACCAAGTAGCGGGAATTGTATACAGGAACATCTGCACTGCATATGGGCCAAGCCCCCCTAAGTCCAGGTGGGAGACCCCAGAGAAAGTGATGGAGAATGAAGGGGCAAGAATACTGTGGGACTTCCAAGATCCAGACGGATAAGTAGGTGTTGGCTAACCAACCAGACATTGTGATAGTAGACGAGGATCAGAAGACAGCAATCACTGGTCAACACAAAAAAATCATCAGCAAAGGTAATCTGTTTTATGGAGTTTGATGTGCTGGTTCCAAAAATAGGCTTAGTTCTGCTCTATGACACAAAGTTTCTAAGACAGAAGTATTTTTGCTATTACGTTATTTCTACATTTTCAATGTATGTGGTTTTTCCTCTGTTATTCCCATTTCTTTGCTTGTCTTACTTAATTGTGAATTTTCTATGTGTGGTTCTTTTACACCAAAAGGACAAGCATGTTCCATCACTCATGATATTATAAAGATGTACCAGATGTAGTTTAAGTGTCCACTTGGTGATCGAGACGAAAGCTGGGCCCCTCATGTGATCTGCTCAAGATGTTCAAACGGTCTTCGTGACTGGTTGAATATGAGGACAGTGACTATGCCATTTGCTGTTCCCATGAATTGGAGAGAACCCAAAAACCACAGTGATGGCTGCTACTTTTGTTTTGTCAAACTGAAGGGCTTTTCCACAAAGTACAAACATAAGATGAATCACCCTGAATTTGAATCTGCGATAAGGCCAGTTCCCCATGATGATACCTTGCCAGTTCCTGAAGTAGAATATGAAGACTATGGAGCTGAAGCTACTGGCGAAGACACGGAGACCTCAAGTCAAGATGAGTATGTACCTGATGGAGCAGCCGGAACGCTTTACTCAACATGAATTAAATGATCTCATCAGAGACCTTACACTGTCAAAAGACAAAGCTGAACTTCTTGCATCTAGGTTGAAACAGAACAATCTTCTTCATGAAGATGTCAAAGTGTTATTACTGAAAGACGTAACACTTTAACACAAGCATTGACCTCTAAGTTGTAAGAATGGCTACAACAGATCCCAGGTGCAACATCTGAGCTCTCTGTCCAGAAAAGTGCAATGCTGGGAACAAGGAAGATCCTGCGCAGAACTCTCAAACGCCCAGGCCTCTGGTAGAGGACCCAAGAATGCGGAAGGACAACAAAGACCATCCCAGTGGGGGGTGAGAAGGAAGTGTGTGATCTATGTGATTATTGTTATGCTGTAATGTTTATTGTCCGTACAAATCCCCTCTGAAATGTAAAGTGCTGCGGAATATGTCAGCGCTATAGAAATACAATTTATTATTATTATTATTAGTAAGTGTGTATATATATATATATATATATATATATATATATATATATATATATATATATAAAATCTGGGACACCAGGGCTGTTGAGTAAAGTGATAGCAAGTGTAAGCAAACTCAGCCTTGTGAGAGACACAGACCCCCGCAGCCCTCATTACCTTCATCATACTCCAGCATCACAATAAAGGGAAGAGCTCCCTCTGCTGGACACTGTGCCTCACTACACTACAGCAATGCTCCAGACCTGATCCATCCCATTCCCTTCAGTGATTGGACAGACATCTTATTTTGTACCCCGCTGTATTCTGCACGGTGTGGGCGCCATCCTACCAGCTCTGTCTTTAACGCTGTCGCCAACTCCGATCACCCTGGGAGCCGCCCCGAAGGCATGAAGCTTCTTCACCTCCGGACTTTTACTGATCTCCACCGACTCCTGAAATACAATAATACGGCTTCAGCAAAGGGTTCAACGAAGCGTTACACCGTGACCTGCAGACCAATAACAGGTGAAATTCTGCACTTCCAGGAGCTGTAACTTTATCATTTTCCAGTCCCCATGTTTGGTCTCGGTTTATGTGAGACGAGTTGTGCATATGACGACGGTGTTCACTTCACAAAAAAATGGAGTAAAAAAGTAAAAACTGGGGAAAAAAATTTCTGAGTGAGGTGACAAAAAAAAAAAAAAAGTTTAATTTCATTGCATTGATGGTCGGCTCAAGGTCAGGACTAACGAAGAGGCAGAAAACAGGCAACTGCAAAGGCAACATGGCTCCTCTGTGACAAGAGATGAAAACCTCGGTAAGATTAAAGACACAAATGTCGGCACCTCAGACTTGATTCGCTTTGACCTCTTCAGGGGCACATTCGTCTTCTCGGTCCTCGCGGAGTCTTTGGTGTCCTCACAAGGTTCTGCCACCTCCACCTTTTCCTCAACTTTCAAGCTTGGTTTCTGGATGCCCTGAGGGGACAAGGGGTGAAGTCCACGGTCAAAGGAGGTTGGAGGAACAGGAGAAGGCGCTTTAAGGGGTCCAAGTGTGACTTACCATGAGGCTGATCCCTGACTGGAAGAGCTCGTAGGGGTAGAGGATCCGCTCATAGTGCGTCTTTAGGAGAGACCCCGTGCCCTTCCCGGACACGTACCCCAGGCGACTGCCCACTTTTGACCATTTCTTCTCCTTGCTGATGATGTCGAAGCCCCCTTCACTGGAGACCACCTGCAGCGACGGAGAAGAGAAGGGACAAGAGAGATCACTCAAGACTGATCATATTACAAATGCAGTGCTTTCCACCATACAACAGCGGATTGGGGGCCTGGGACCATATACACACAGTTAATTTCGGAGCTGTCCTCACCTTGCTCAGTGCATACAGATCCAACAGCCGGCGATCCACCACTGGGATCCGGAGCGTGGATCCCTGCAGCTCCCAGAACTTGGCCAACTGATCTAGGAAGTCGAGCTTCACGCGGGTCATGGCCTGGGGACGAAGACGTGAAAGAGTGACTACAGGGGAAAGTGCAGAGAAGACGACACAAGACCGGACCCCCGGTGGGCCCTCACCTCCAGCTCGTTCAGACGTTGCACCCGGGGAGTGAAACCGAAGCTTTTCACATCGCAGGCGAATGGCGGCTGCCAGTCCTGGAAAGAGATGAAAAAGTCAGCAACACCGATGACGCCCCGATCCCCAGAGAGGAAAAAGTCAGCAACGCCGATGACGCCCCGATCTCCAGAGGAAAAAAAGTCAGCAACGCCGATGACACCCCGATCTCCAGAGAAAAAGTCAGCAACGCCGATGACGCCCCGATCTCCAGAGAAAAAGTCAGCAACGCCGATGACGCCCCGATCTCCAGAGAAAAATAGTCAGCAACGCCGATGACGCCCCGATCTCCAGAGAAAAAAGTCAGCAACGCCGATGACACCTCGATCTCCAGAGAGGAAAAAGTCAGCAACGCCGATGACACCCCGATCTCCCGAGAAAAAAGTCAGCAACGCCGATGACACCCCGATCTCCAGAGAAAAAAAGTCAGCAACGCCGATGACACCCCGATCTCCAGAGAAAAAAAGTCAGCAACGCAGATGACACCACGATCTCCAGAGAAAAAAGTCAGCAATGCCGATGACGCCCCGATCTCCAGAGAAAAAAAAAAAGCCAGCAATGCCGATGACACCCCGATCTCCAGAGAAAAAAAGCCAGCAACGCCGATGACACCCCGATCTCCAGAGAAAAAAAGCCAGCAACGCCGATGACACCCCGATCTCCAGAGAAAAAAAGCCAGCAACGCCGATGACACCCCGATCTCCAGAGAAAAAAAGCCAGCAACGCCGATGACACCCCGATCTCCAGAGAAAAAAAGCCAGCAACGCCGATGACACCCCGATCTCCAGAGAAAAAAAGCCAGCAACGCCGATGACACCCCGATCTCCAGAGAAAAAAAGCCAGCAACGCCGATGACACCCCGATCTCCAGAGAAAAAAAGCCAGCAACGCCGATGACACCCCGATCTCCAGAGAAAAAAAGCCAGCAACGCCGATGACACCCCGATCGCCAGAGAAAAAAAGCCAGCAACGCCGATGACACCCCGATCTCTAGAGAAAAAATGCCAGCAACGCCGATGACACCCCGATCTCCAGAGAAAAAAAGCCAGCAACGCCGATGACACCCTGATCTCCAGAGAAAAAAAAAGTCTGCAACGCCGATGACACCCCGATCTCCAGAGAAAAAAAAGTCAGCAACGCCAATGACACCCCGATCTCCAGAGAAAAATAGTCAGCAACGCCGATGACACCCCGATCTCCAGAGAAAAAAAAGTCAGCAACGCCGATGACGCCCCGATCCCGATCTCCAGAGAAAAAAAGTCAGCAACGCCGATGACACCCCGATCTCCAGAGAAAAAAAAGTCAGCAACGCCGATGACACCCCGATCTCCAGAGAAAAATAGTCAGCAACGCAGATGACACCCCGATCTCCAGAGAAAAAAAAGTCAGCAACGCCGATGACGCCCCGATCCCGATCTCCAGAGAGGAAAAAAGCCAGCAAGGCCGATGACACCCCGATCCCGATCTCCAGAGAGGAAAAAAGCCAGCAACGCCGATGACACCCCGATCTCCAGGACGCGAATGTGGGCAGCAGGCATAAAGTGCCTGAGATTAAGAGAGATCCAATCACAGCGATCACATGGCCGCCGGCCCTTTATACAGGTGAGGGGCAAGATGTATAAAAAGGGACACAACCCAAAAGTGCAGGAGCAGCTGCTATCAGTCACACATGGATGTAATGATTAATGGGGTCTCTACACTTCCTGTCATTGGAGTTTATGAAGGGTCACTACACTTAGTATCATCAGATCCCCCCGATGTCAGTAGGACGGAGCGACATCTCCTCCACAACCTGGAGACCATTCTGCTCATCCAGCGCTCGTCCGGTCCCCACAATAAGTCCACAGATTTAAGGGACAAACGTTCCCCCGATACTTCAGCTTTTCTGTTACATTTCAGCCTGGTTTTAGGTTTTCCTCCAGCTTTTATTTTGCCAAATTGTCACAACCTTCCTGGACTGTGAGCAGCTGATACAACGTGTCCGGGGGTCTCGGGAAATATTTACATTTCTTGTATTTTATGACGATGTTTCTGAACCAAACGTCACAGATCCGATCAGATCCTCTGGGCTTATTCCGTAATGGACATTTTATTCATATTTTCTTTCTTTTCTCTCGTCCACGTTCCCGTTCCCTCGCTGTTTGCTCCTCGCTTTATATGTCGTCCATGTTTCTTCCTTTATGTAACTGTTTGGCTTCGCAGGTGACGACATTTTTATTCCTTTTTTGCAGATATTTTCCGTGCAGTTTACACCCGGAGGACACGTTTCTAGGGATGATTTCTGGTTGGGGAGATTATAGACCGGGGGGGGGATGGAGGGGGATTTGGTTGGGTCTCTCGGGGTTAATCCTGCGCCGTCGCTGAGCCTGATGCAAATGCTTCACCTGCTACACAAATGTGCGGGACAGGAGGTGGGGGGCTGCGCGCCTCTTACCTTGGGGGGGCGGATTTTGCATATTCCCGTCCTCTCAGCGATGGATCGGATGCGTCCGATGAAGCTCAGGGGGTCGGAGAATTCCTCCCAGCTCGGCTCAAACACCGGGCACTCCGGAGGGGGCACAAACTCGCTGTACGCAGCCATGTCGGGGGCAACACAGACGCGCGGGATGATGCCGGGCCTGAACCCTGGGATTAACCCCTCATCCCCGAGCAGGAGAAACCCGGAAACGTAGGGGAAGGGTCGCACCCACAATAGTTTGTGACACCCCAAAGTCAATGTCCCCACCACATTAATCTTCTGTCACCCGGAGACACTACAAGCAGCTAATCTGACAACCAGGACATCGCGAGATCACGCCTGACAACCAGAACACACCCAGGTCCCTGCCTCAATCAGCACTGACAACCAGGTGATCTCTAATAACGAGACCGCTGGATACATTAAGGCATTAGTCCTGACAGCCGGGGCACCAAAAAACTGACAACCGGGGGAACAATATCCTATCCTGACAACCGGGGGAACAATAACGTACGTAATGACCCATCGTGACAACCCGCAGACTGAGATCACCACAAGGAACCCTCCAACATATGTCCTGACAACCAGAGAAAAAATAACTGGAAAAAACTGACAACCAGAGAACAGAGGCCGAGTCCTGACAACCAGGGCACAGAGGCCGAGTCCTGACAACCAGGGCACAGAGGCCGAGTCCTGACAACCAGGGCACAGAGGCCGAGTCCTGACAACCAGGGCACAGAGGCCGAGTCCTGACAACCAGGGCACAGAGGCCGAGTCCTGACAACCAGGGCACAGAGGCCGAGTCCTGACAACCAGAGAACAGAGGCCGAGTCCTGACAACCAGAGAACAGAGGCCGAGTCCTGACAACCAGGGCACAGAGGCCGAGTCCTGACAACCAGGGCACAGAGGCCGAGTCCTGACAACCAGGGCACAGAGGCCGAGTCCTGACAACCAGAGAACAGAGGCCGAGTCCTGACAACCAGAGAACAGAGGCCGAGTCCTGACAACCAGGGCACAGAGGCCGAGTCCTGACAACCAGGGCACAGAGGCCGAGTCCTGACAACCAGAGAACAGAGGCCGAGTCCTGACAACCAGAGAACAGAGGCCGAGTCCTGACAACCAGAGAACAGAGGCCGAGTCCTGACAACCAGAGAACAGAGGCCGAATCCTGACAACCAGAGAACAGAGGCCGAGTCCTGACAACCAGAGAACAGAGGCCGAGTCCTGACAACCAGAGAACAGAGGCCGAGTCCTGACAACCAGAGAACAGAGGCCGAGTCCTGACAACCAGAGAACAGAGGCCGAGTCCTGACAACCAGAGAACAGAGGCCGAGTCCTGACAACCAGGACACAGAGGCCGAGTCCTGACAACCAGGGCACAGAGGCCGAGTCCTGACAACCAGGGCACAGAGGCCGAGTCCTGACAACCAGGGCACAGAGGCCGAGTCCTGACAACCAGGACACAGAGGCCGAGTCCTGACAACCAGGGAACAGACGATCCCTCCTGACAACCAGGTGCCCCCGGGGCTCCGCTCCTGGCCGCAGGGCCCCTCCAGGCCTCCTCTTCTCCCCGGGGCCCGGCTCCTGGGGCCCCTCCTACCCCGGTGCCGCCGTGCGGATCCCCCGGGGCCCGGTACGTTCCGCCCTCGCCTCCCCGGAGCTCCGGGAGTGATGACCGGCGGTCACAGCAGCCTCCGCACCTCCTGGCCTGATGCCTCCGTCTCCGGGCTACATACACCGGTTTGTTTTGCTCTCAGTCCTAGGCCGGAAGTTCGGGTCACCGGAAACCGGAACTGTCCACCTCCGCCAGTCGGGGGCAGGTAGTGCGCGGCGGATGTGATGGCGGCTGAGCCCGGTGATGAGATTCGTGCAGATTTCAGACGGCGCCGGGGAAGATTCTCACACAGCGATAACGATGCTTCACCGGGCGGAGGGATCTGCGGTGTGATATCCCTCCGCGTCATCCTGCACTGTACTACCAGATGTGACCAGCAGATGGCGGCGGTATCAATCAGTGTCAACCTGCGCTGCCATACCAGATGTGACCAGTAGAGGGCGGACGGTATCACTCTGCGTCATTCTAAAATGCAGTGCCAGATGTGACCAGCAGATGGCGGGGGTATCACTCCCTGTCAACCTGCGCTGAAATACCAGATGTGACCAGCAGAGGTCGGTAATACTGTGCGTCATCCTAAACTGTAGTATCAGATGAACCAGCAGAGGGAGCCGGTATCACATCTTGGACGCCTGTGGCAACCTCGTATCCAGCAGAGGATGGGAGGATGGAGGATGGCACCACAGAGGATGAGAGAATGGTACCACAGAGGATGGGAGGATGGCACCGCAGAGGATGAGAGAATGGCACCTCAGAGGATGAGAGGATGGTACCACAGAGGATGAGAGAATGGTACCACAGAGGATGAGAGAATGGTACCACAGAGGATGAGAGAATGGTACCACAGAGGATGAGAGAATGGTACCACAGAGGATGGGAGGATGGCACCGCAGAGGATGAGAGAATGGCACCTCAGAGGATGAGAGAATGGCACCGCAGAGGATGAGAGGATGGTACCACAGAGGATGAGAGAATGGTACCACAGAGGATGAGAGAATGGTACCACAGAGGATGAGAGAATGGTACCACAGAGGATGAGAGAATGGTACCACAGAGGATGGGAGGATGGCACCGCAGAGGATGAGAGAATGGCACCTCAGAGGATGAGAGAATGGCACCGCAGAGGATGAGAGGATGGTACCACAGAGGATGAGAGAATGGTACCACAGAGGATGAGAGAATGGTACCACAGAGGATGAGAGAATGGTACCACAGAGGATGAGAGAATGGTACCGCAGAGGATGAGAGGATGGCACCGCAGAGGATGAGAGAATGGCACCGCAGAGGATGGGAGGATGGCACCGCAGAGGATGAGAGAATGGCACCGCAGAGGATGAGAGAATGGCACCGCAGAGGATGGGAGGATGGCACCACAGAGGATGAGAGAATGGCACCGCAGAGGATGGTACCACAGAGGATGGGAGGATGGCACCACAGAGGATGGGAGGATGGCACCGCAGAGGATGAGAGAATGGCACCGCAGAGGATGAGAGGATGGCACCGCAGAGGATGAGAGAATGGCACCGCAGAGGATGGTACCACAGAGGATGGGAGGATGGCACCACAGAGGATGGGAGGATGGCACCGCAGAGGATGAGAGAATGGCAACGCAGAGGATGAGAGAATGGCACCACAGAGGATGAGAGGATGGGACCGTAGAGGATGAGAGAATGGCACCGCAGAGGATGGTACCACAGAGGATGGGAGGATGTCACCGCAGAGGATGCGAGAATGGCACCGCAGAGGATGGTACCACAGAGGATGGGAGGATGGCACCGCAGAGGATGAGAGGATGGCACCGCAGAGGATGAGAGAATGGCACCGCAGAGGATGGTACCACAGAGGATGGGAGGATGGCACCGCAGAGGATGAGAGGATGGCACCGCAGAGGATGGTACCACAGAGGATGGGAGGATGGAACCGCAGAGGATGAGAGGATGGCACCGCAGAGGATGGTACCACAGAGGATGGGAGGATGGCACCTCAGAGGATGGCACCGCAGAGGATGAGAGAATGGCACCGCAGAGGATGAGAGGATGGCACCGCAGAGGATGAGAGGATGGCACCGCAGAGGATGAGAGGATGGCACCGCAGAGGATGGGAGGATGGCACCACAGAGGATGGCACCCCAGAGGATGGGAGGATGGCACCGCAGAGGATGGGAGGTTGGCACCGCAGAGGATGAGAGGATGGCACCACAGAGGATGGGAGGATGGCACCACAGAGGATGGTACCACAGAGGATGAGAGGATGGCACCGCAGAGGATGGGAGGATGGCACCGCAGAGGATGGTACCACAGAGGATGGGAGGATGGCACCACAGAGGATGGGAGGATGGTACCACAGAGGATGGGAGGATGGCACCACAGAGGATGAGAGAATGGCACCGCAGAGGATGGGAGGATGGCACCGCAGAGGATGGGAGGATGGCACCGCAGAGGATGGGAGGATGGCACCACAGAGGATGGGAGGATGGATGGCACCACAGAGGATGGGAGGATGGCACCGCAGAGGATGAGAGAATGGCACCGCAGAGGATGAGAGAATGGTACCGCAGAGGATGAGAGAATGGCACCGCAGAGGATGGCACCGCAGAGGATGAGAGAATGGCACCGCAGAGGATGGTACCACAGAGGATGGCACCACAGAGGATGGGAGGATGGCACCGCAGAGGATGAGAGAATGGCAACGCAGAGGATGAGGGAATGGCACCACAGAGGATGAGAGGATGGCACCGCAGAGGATGAGAGAATGGCACCGCAGAGGATGGTACCACAGAGGATGGGAGGATGGCACCGCAGAGGATGAGAGAATGGCACCGCAGAGGATGGTACCACAGAGGATGGGAGGATGGCACCGCAGAGGATGAGAGGATGGCACCGCAGAGGATGAGAGGATGGCACCGCAGAGGATGAGAGAGTGGCACCGCAGAGGATGGTACCACAGAGGATGGGAGGATGGCACCGCAGAGGATGAGAGGATGGCACCGCAGAGGATGGTACCACAGAGGATGGGAGGATGGCACCGCAGAGGATGAGAGGATGGCACCAGAGAGGATGGTACCACAGAGGATGGGAGGATGGCACCTCAGAGGATGGCACCGCAGAGGATGAGAGGATGGCACCGCAGAGGATGAGAGGATGGCACCGCAGAGGATGAGAGGATGGCACCGCAGAGGATGAGAGGATGGCACCGCAGAGGATGAGAGGATGGCATCGCAGAGGATGGGAGGATGGCACCACAGAGGATGGCACCCCAGAGGATGGGAGGATGGCACCGCAGAAGATGGGAGGTTGGCACCGCAGAGGATGAGAGGATGGCACCGCAGAGGATGGGAGGATGGCACCACAGAGGATGGTACCACAGAGGATGAGAGGATGGCACCGCAGAGGATGGGAGGATGGCACCGCAGAGGATGGTACCACAGAGGATGGTAGGATGGCACCACAGAGGATGGCACCGCAGAGGATGGGAGGATGGCACCGCAGAGGATGGTACCACAGAGGATGGGAGGATGGCACCGCAGAGGATGAGAGGATGGCACCGCAGAGGATGAGAGGATGGCACCGCAGAGGATGAGAGGATGGCACCGCAGAGGATGACAGGATGGCACCGCAGAGGATGGGAGGTTGGCACCGCAGAGGATGAGAGGATGGCACCACAGAGGATGGCACCCCAGAGGATGGGAGGATGGCACTGCAGAGGATGAGAGAATGGCACCTCAGAGGATGAGAGAATGGCACCGCAGAGGATGGGAGGATGGCACCACAGAGGATGGGAGGATGGATGGCACCACAGAGGATGGGAGGATGGCACCGCAGAGGATGAGAGAATGGCACCGCAGAGGATGGCACCACAGAGGATGAGAGGATGGCACCGCAGAGGATGGTACCACAGAGGATGGCACCACAGAGGATGGGAGGATGGCACCGCAGAGGATGAGAGAATGGCACCGCAGAGGATGAGAGAATGGCACCACAGAGGATGGGAGGATGGCACCACAGAGGATGGGAGGATGGCACCACAGAGGATGGGAGGATGGCACCACAGAGGATGAGAGAATGGCACCGCAGAGGATGGGAGGATGGCACCACAGAGGATGGGAGGATGGATGGCACCACAGAGGATGGGAGGATGGCACCGCAGAGGATGAGAGAATGGCACCGCAGAGGATGGCACCGCAGAGGATGAGAGGATGGCACCGCAGAGGATGAGAGAATGGCACCGCAGAGGATGGTACCACAGAGGATGGGAGGATGGCACCACAGAGGATGGCACCGCAGAGGATGAGAGAATGGCACCGCAGAGGATGAGAGAATGGCACCACAGAGGATGAGAGGATGGGACCGCAGAGGATGAGAGAATGGCACCGCAGAGGATGGTACCACAGAGGATGGGAGGATGGCACCGCAGAGGATGAGAATGGCACCGCAGAGCATGAGAGGATGGCACCGCAGAGGATGGCACCGCAGAGGATGAGAGGATGGCACCACAGAGGATGAGAGAATGGCACCGCAGAGGATGGTACCACAGAAGATGGGAGGATGGCACCACAGAGGATGGGAGTATGGCACCGCAGAGGATGAGAGAATGGCACCGCAGAGGATGAGAGAATGGCACCGCAGAGGATGGCACCGCAGAGGATGAGAGGATGGCACCGCAGAGGATGAGAGAATGGCACTGCAGAGGATGGTACCACAGAGGATGGCACCGCAGAGGATGAGAGAATGGCACCACAGAGGATGGGAGGATGGCACCACAGAGGATGGGAGGATGGCACCACAGAGGATGGCACCACAGAGGATGGGAGGATGGCACCACAGAGGATGAGAGAATGGCACCGCAGAGGATGGGAGGATGGCACCGCAGAGGATGGGAGGATGGCACCGCAGAGGATGGGAGGATGGCACTGCAGAGGATGGGAGGATGGATGGCACCACAGAGGATGGGAGGATGGCACCGCAGAGGATGAGAGAATGGCACCGCAGAGGATGAGAGAATGGTACCGCAGAGGATGAGAGAATGGCACCGCAGAGGATGGCACCGCAGAGGATGAGAGAATGGCACCGCAGAGGATGGTACCACAGAGGATGGGAGGATGGCACCGCAGAGGATGAGAGAATGGCAACGCAGAGGATGAGAGAATGGCACCACAGAGGATGAGAGGATGGGACCGCAAAGGATGAGAGAATGGCACCGCAGAGGATGGTACCACAGAGGATGGGAGGATGGCACCGCAGAGGATGAGAATGGCACCGCAGAGGATGAGAGGATGGCACCCCAGAGGATGGGAGGATGGCACCCCAGAGGATGGAAGGATGGCACCGCAGAGGATGGCACCGCAGAGGATGAGAGGATGGCACCGCAGAGGATTAGAGAATGGCACCGCAGAGGATGGTACCACAGAGGTTGAGAGGATGGCACCACAGAGGATGGGAGTATGGCACCGCAGAGAATGAGAGAATGGCACCGCAGAGGATGAGAGAATGGCACCGCAGAGGATGAGAGAATGGCACCGCAGAGGATGAGAGGATGGCACCACAGAGGATGAGAGAATGGCACCACAGAGAATGGCACCGCAGAGGATGGCACCACAGAGGATAATAATAATAATAAATTTTATTTTTATAGCTCCGACATATTCCGCAGCACTTTACATTTCAGAGGGGATTTGTACAGACAATAGACATTACAGCATAACAATAATCACATACAGTAGATTATAACAAATACCAAGAGGAGTGAGGGCCCTGCTCGCAAGCTTACAGTCTATGAGGAAAGAGGGAGACACGAAAGGTGGGTGGTAACAGTTGCTCTGATTGTATGGACCAGCCATAATGTTAAGTGTGTAACAGTACAGACACAGAGGGCTGATGGATGCATAAAGCATGTGGGAACATGATGCTGGGAACCTGGTTATGGTAAAACTTTTGGCTCTGCCACACAGGGATAGGTTAGGTTAATGTGTTGAGGCGATAGGCCAGTCTGAATAAATGCATTTTCAGGACACGCTTAAAATTGTGGGGATTGGGGACTAATCGTATTGACCTGGGAAGTGCATTCCAAAGAATTGGCGCGGCACGTGTAAAGTCTTAGAGACGGGAGTGGGAGGTTCTGACTATTGAGGATACTAACCTCAGGTCATCAGCAGAACGGAGGGCGTGGGTAGGGTGGTATACTGAAACAAGGGAGGAGATGTAGGGTGGTGCTGAGCCATGGAGGGCTTTGTGGGTGAGGGTAATAAGTTTATACTGAATTCTGGAGTGGATGGGTAGCCAGTGTAATGACTGGCACAAGGTAGAGGCATCGGTGTAACGATTGGTGAGGAATATGATCCTGGCTGCAGCATTCAAGACAGATTGGAGAGGGGAGAGTTTGGTAAGAGGGAGACCGATTAGAAGAGAGTTACAATAGTCGAGACGAGAATGAATAAGAGAAACAGTAAGAGTTTTTGCAGAGTCAAAAGTAAGAAAAGGTCGAATTCTAGAAATGTTTTTGAGGTGCAGATGACAAGAGCGAGCCAGTGATCGAATGTGGGGGGGCAAAGGAAAGCTCGGAATCAAGTATGACCCCAAGACAGCGGGCATGTAGCTGGGGAGTAATAGTGGAACCACACACAGAAAAAGCAATGTCGGGTATAGGTACATTAGTAGAGGGAGGAAACACAAGGAGTTCAGTCATTGACAGGTTCAGTTTCAGATATAGTGAGGACATGATATTAGACACAGCGTTTAGACAATCGCCGGTGTTTTCTAGAAAGGCTGGTGTGATGTCAGGAGAAGAAGCGTATAATTGGGTGTCATCAGCATAGAGATGGTACTGGAAACCAAATCTACTGATTGTTTGACCAATAGGGGCAGTGTACAAGGAGAAGAGAAGGGGGCCTAGAACCGATCCTTGGGGGACCCCAACAGTAAGGGGAAGGTGAGAGGAGGAGGAACCGGCAAAAGATACAGTAAAGGAGCGGTCGGAGAGATAGGAGGAGAACCAGGAGAGAACGGTGTCCTTGAGGCCAATGGAACGGAGCATAGTGAGGAGGAGCTGATGATCCACAGTGTCGAATGCTGCAGAGCAATCCAAGAGAATTAGCATGGAGTAATGACCATTTGATTTAGCTGTTAGTAGATCATTAGAGACTTTAGTGAGGGCAGTTTCAGTAGAGTGTAAAGAGCGGAAACCGGATTGGAGAGGGTCGAGAAGAGTTTTCTGAGAGATAGCGGATAAGACGGGAGTGGACCAGGCGTTCCAGGAGTTTAGAGATGAAGGGAAGATTAGAGACAGGTCTATAGTTAGCGGCACAGTTTTGGTCGAGGGATGGTTTTTTAAGTAGTGGATGTATGATGGCATGCTTAAATGAGGAGGGAAAAATACCAGAAGAGAGAGAGAGGTTAAATATTTTAGTTAGGTGAGGGGTGACAGCAGGGGAAAGGGACTGGAGGAGATGTGACGGAAATGGGTCACTGGTGCAAGTAGTTGGGCGAGAAGATGCAAGGAGCCTGCTTACTTCTTCTTCTGTGACTGGTTCAAAATCAGAGAGTGAGTTAGATGCAGTGGGGGAGGGAGGACAGTGCATGGTATGAGGGGATTTGGAGATAATTTCCTGTCGGATCTGGTCAATTTTTTCTTTGAAGTAATTGGCCAGATCGTCAGCTCGGAGCTCCGTGGTTGGGGCCTGTACTCTTGGATTGAGTAGAGAATGAAAAGTGTCAAAGAGACGTTTCGGGTTATTGGACAGTGAGGTGATGAGGGTGTTGAAATAGGTTTGTTTGGAGAGGTGAAGGGCAGTGTTGTATGTTCTAAGCATAAACTTAAAATGGATGAAATCTTCGTGTAGATTGGATTTTCTCCACAGACGTTCGGCGCACCTGGAGCACCGCTGCAGGAAACGTGTTTGCACCGTGTGCCAGGGTTGTCGCCGTCTGTGTTGTGGTGTTCTATTTATAGGGGGTGCAAATTCATCCAGGGCACTTTGAAGTGTTTCATTGTAATGCTTCAATGCAGAATCAGGACATGAGAGGGAGGAGATAGGGGCCAATGAAGACTGCAAGTTCTTCAGAAGTTTCTGGGTGTTATTGGCCTGTATGTTTCTATAAGTCTGGACAGTGGGGGTGACCTGAGCAGCCTGGCAGTTCTTTATAGAGAATGAAAGAAGATTGTGGTCAGAGAGCGGGAGAGGGGAGTTTGCAAAATCATCCACTGCACAAAGCCGAGAGAAGACCAAGTCGAGGGAGTTTCCGTCTTCATGCGTTGGAGAATTAGTAAGCTGCGAAAGGCCAAATGAGGAGGTTAGAGATAAAAGGTGAGTAGCAGATGGGGAGAGGGGAAGAGCAATGGGGATGTTGAAATCTCCCATGATGAGGGTAGGGATGTCACAGGAGAGAAAATGTGGAAGCCAAGTGGCAAAATGATCCAGGAACTGATGGGAGGGGCCGGGAGGACGATACACCACCGCCACTCGCATGGAGAAGGGGGTGTAGAGTCTGACGGCATGGACCTCAAAAGAAGGGAAGACAAGTGCGGGTACTTGAGGGATAACCTGAAAGGTACATTTTGGTGATAGGAGCAGACCAACGCCTCCACCAGCTCTATTGTCTGATCTTGGGGTATGAGAGAAGTGTAGCCCCCCGTATGAAAGAGCAGCAGCAGCGGTAGTATCTGACTGCTGGATCCAGGTTTCAGTAAGAGCCAGGAGGTTAAGAGAATTAGAAAGGAAGAAGTCATGAATGAAGGAGAGTTTGTTACACACTGAGCGAGAATTCCAAAGTGCACAATTAAGAGAGACAGATGGCATGCAGGGAATATTGATAAGATTAGAGGGGTTTCTGAGTGTAGCAGTTGGGGGGTTTGACTTTCTATAACATGGGGGACCAGGGTTGGGAGCAATGTCTCCTGCAACTAGGAGAAGGAGGATAGAAAGAGTGAGCAGATGGTTAAGTGATTTGTGAGAGCGTCTCTGATGTTGAATGGTGGGACTGACTGGATCTGTGCAGTTTAACAACGTGAAAAGAGCGTGAGTGCTATACATAGGAGAGGAAAGGAGCGAGGGGCCAATATGGATGGAGTGTAGAGAGTTAATGCCAGGGCGGTGGATGTGTGTGAATGCAGCGGCCAGGATATAAATTACACAAATGCATATGGTATATATTTGTTGTACTCCAAATGTACAGAGAGTAGATGTATATAAATGTCTTACCTGTCTCCTGCCCTGTCTAACTGCCATGTTATAACTGCCAGAAGTACTTTGATAAACTGTACTTGGATAAAGTGTGCATAAATGCCCCCTGCATAAATGCTCCCCCTAGCTAGGTCTGAATATATAGGAGGTTAAGGCTAAGTTTTGTTTTTTTTTGTTTTTTTTTGGCTCTCTCTTCTCGTTAATCAATCACACTAAATTGAGACACCAGGACCCAATAAAATGTTGTGGTCAAATAAACACATGTCCAGCACTACATGGATGATACCACAGAGGATGGGAGAATGGCACCACAGAGGATGAGAGGATGGCACCACAGAGGATGGGAGGATGGCACCACAGAGGATGAGAGAATGGCACCACAGAGGATGGGACCACAGAGGATGGGAGGATGGCACCACAGAGGATGAGAGGATGGCACCACAGAGGATGGGAGAATGGCACCACAGAGGATGGGACCACGGAGGATGGCACCACAGAGGATGAGAGGATGGCACCACAGAGGATGGGAGAATGGCACCGCAGAGGATGAGAGAATGGCACCACAGAGGATGGGAGAATGGCACCGCAGAGGATGAGAGAATGGCACCACAGAGGATGGGACCACAGAGGATGATACCACAGAGGATGGGACCACAGAGGATGAGAGAATGGCACAACAGAGGATGGTACCACAGAGGATGAGAGAATGGCACCGCAGAGGATGGGACCACAGAGGATGAGAGAATGGCACAACAGAGGATGGTACCACAGAGGATGAGAGAATGGCACCGCAGAGGATGAGAGAATGGCACCGCAGAGGATGGGACCACAGAGAATGGCACCACAGAGGATGAGAGAATGGCACCGCAGAGGATGAGAGAATGGCACAACAGAGGATGAGAGAATGGCACCGCAGAGGATGAGAGAATGGCACCACAGAGGATGAGAGAATGGCACAACAGAGGATGAGAGAATGGCACCGCAGAGGATGAGAGAATGGCACCACAGAGGATGAGAGAATGGTACCACAGAGGATGAGAGAATGGCACCGCAGAAGATGGAAGGATGGTACCGCAGAGGATGAGAGAATGGCACCACAGAGGATGAGAGAATGGCACCGCAGAGGATGGGAGGATGGTACCGCAGAGGATGGGAGGATGGCACCACAGAGGATGAGAGGATGGCACCACAGAGGATGGTACCACAGAGGATGGGAGGATGGCACTACAGACGATGATATCACAGAGGGTGGGACCACAGAGGATGAGAGGATGGCAACAGAGAGGATGGGAGGATGGCACCACAGAGGATGAGAGGATGGCAACACAGAGGATGGGAGGATGGCACCACAGAGGATGATACCACAAAGGATGTGAAGATGGCACCGCAGAGGATAGTACCACAAAGGATGAAAGGATGGCACCACAGAGGATGAGAGAATGGCACCGCAGAGGATGAGAGAATGGCACCACAGAGGATGGTACCACAGAGGATGGGAGGATGGCACCACAGAAGATGAGAGAATGGCACCGCAGAGGATGAGAGAATGGCACCACAGAGGATGGTACCACAGAGGATGGGAGGATGGCACCACAGAAGATGAGAGAATGGCACCGCAGAGGATGAGAGAATGGCACCACAGAGGATGGTACCACAGAGGATGGGAGGATGGCACCACAGAAGATGAGAGAATGGCACCGCAGAGGATGGGACCACAGAGGATGAGAACATCGAGTATTTCATACAAAGCGCAAAAAATGTACCTTTTCATTGAGACCTGAGGGGGCACGTGGCACAATAGATGACCTGAGGGGGCCGTTGTATGAGGGGACATGTGGCACAATAGATGACCTGAGGGGGCCGTTGTATGAGGGGACATGTGGCACAATAGATGACCTGAGGGGGCCGTTGTATGAGGGGACATGTGGCACAATAGATGACCTGAGGGGGCCGTTGTATGAGGGGGCACGTGGCACAATAGATGACCTGAGGGGGCCGTTGTATGAGGGGGCACGTGGCACAATAGATGACCTGAGGGTGCCGTTGTATGAGGGGGCACGTGGCACAATAGATGACCTGAGGGTGCCGTTGTATGAGGGGACATGTGGCACAATAGATGACCTGAGGGGGCCGTTGTATGAGGGGACATGTGGCACAATAGATGACCTGAGGGGGCCGTTGTATGAGGGGACACGTGGCACAATAGATGACTTGAGGGGGCCGTTGTATGAGGGGGCACGTGGCACAATAGATGACCTGAGGGGGCCGTTGTATGAGCGGACACGTGGCACAATAGATGACTTGAGGGGACACGTGGCACAATAGATGACTTGAGGGGACACGTGGCACAATAGATGACCTGAGAGGGCCGTTGTATGAGGGGCACGTGGCACAATAGATGACTTGAGGGGACACGTGGCACAATAGATGACCTGAGAGGGCCGTTGTATGAGGGGCACGTGGCACAATAGATGACCTGAGGGGGCCATTGTATGAGGGGACACGTGGCACAATAGATGACCTGAGGGGGCCATTGTATGAGGGGACACGTGGCACAATAGATGACCTGAGGGGGCTGTTCTATGAGGGGACACGTGGCACAATAGATGACCTGAGGGGGCCGTTGTGAGGAGACACATGGCACAATAGATTACCTGACTTTTGATGTGGCGGCTTTGTTTTCCGGCTTTCGGTTTCTCGTTGTTCTTTCCTTCTATTCGTCCTTTTTCATTTTATGGCAATTGGAGACGACTTATCAGGATTCATCTTCAGGACTCGGATCCGATCAGAGGATTTCTTGACTCTGGACGTTCTTTCCCCTATTAAACGTGGACGGAGCTCACTGCCGGGCTATATTGGGTTTTATTTTTCATTTTTTATTTCTGATGTTTATTGTTCTCTCACTTTTGTATCACAATTTATTTCTCATCATTTTATATTATCTCATCAGATCTGGTGCGTTATCAGATATCGTCACATTTTTCCTCTTTATTATTCTATACTTTTATCTAATTCTCTTTCTGTCTCACATCTCATGACGTGTCATGGCCCCTCTTTGGTTCCATCCTCTGTGGTGCCATCCTCCGTGGTGCCATCCTCCGTGGTACCAACCTCTGTGGTGCCATCCTCCATGGTGCCATCCTCTGTGGTACCATCCTCTGTGGTGCCATCCTCCGTGGTACATCCTCTGTGGTGCCATCCTCCATTGTACCATCCTCCGTGGTGCCATCCTCTGTGGTACCATCCTCTGTGATACCATCCTCTGTGATACCATCCTCCGTGGTGCCATCCTCTGTGGTGCCTTCCTATGTGGTGCCATCCTCCGTGGTACCATCCTCCGTGGTACCATCCTCTGTGGTGCCATCCTCTGTGTTACCATCCTCCGTGGTACCATCCTCTGTGGTGCCATCCTCTGTGCTGCCATCCTCCGTGGTACTATCCTCTGTGGTGCCATCCTCTGTGCTGCCATCCTCCGTGGTACATCCTCTGTGGCGCCATCCTCCATTGTACCATCCTCCGTGGTGCCATCCTGTGTGGTACCATCCTCTGTGGTGCCATCCTCCGTGGTGACATCCTCCATGGTGCCATCCTCCATTGTACCATCCTCCGTGGTGCCATCCTCTGTGGTACCATCCTCTGTGATACCATCCTCCGTGGTGCCATCCTCTGTGGTGCCATCCTCCATTGTACCATCCTCTGTGGTACCATCCTCCATGGTACTATCCTCTGTGGTGCCATCCTCTGTGTTATCATCCTCTGTGGTGCCATCCTCTGTGGTGCCATCCTCCGTGGTACATCCTCTGTGGTGCCATCCTCCATTGTACCATCCTCCGTGGTGCCATCCTCTGTGGTACCATCCTCCGTGGTGCCATCCTCTGTGGTGCCATCCTATGTGGTGCCTTCCTATGTGGTGCCATCCTCTGTGGTACCAACCTCTGGTGCCATCCTCCGTGGTACCATCCTCCGTGGTACCATCTGTGGTGCCATCCTCTGGTACCATCCTCCATGGTACCATCCTCCGTGGTGCCATCCTCCGTGGTACCATCCTCTGTGGTGCCATCCTCTGTGGTACATCCTCTGTGGTGCCATCCTCCGTGGTGACATCCTCCGAGGTGCCATCCTCCATTGTACCATCCTCTGTGGTACCATCCTCCGTGGTACCATCCTCTGTGGTGCCATCCTCCGTGGTGCCATCCTCTGTGATACCATCCTCTGTGGTGCCATCCTCTGTAGTGCCATCCTATGCGGTGCTATCCTATGCGGTGCTATCCTTTGCTTGGCACATGGCTGCATGGGTGTCCATATATCTATGATTGGCCCTTCCGGGCCTCCATCCCCCTCTATGATGCGCTGTTCTTACCATTACATACTTTTCTGCTTCATTGTCACAAGTTGATAAACTTTTAGGAATTACTGGGGTTCCACTTTTTACTGGGGTTTCAACGTTTTGGATCTGGATGAATATTTTACAATAACTTTTTTTTTAATAAGTATTTTTGAATTTTTAACAATCCTCCTCTGATGATCGTGCTTTACTCCACTGTCTCTAGTGTATAATACTAGATGTAACCAGCAGAGGGCGGCGATATCACTGTCATCCTACGCTGTAGTACCAGATAGTACCAGCAGAGGGCGGCGATATCACTGTCATCCTAGGCTGTAGTACCAGATAATACCAGCAGTGGGCGGCGATATCACTGTCATCCTACGCTGTAGTACCAGCTATTACCAGCAGAGGACGGCGATATCACTGTCATCAATCGCTGCAATACCAGAAAATACCAGCAGAGTGCGGCGATATCACTGTGTCATCCTCCTCTGTAGTACCAGATAATACCAGCAGAGAGCGGCGATGTCATTGTGTCATCGTACGCTGTAGTACCAGATAATACCAGCAGAGAGCGGCGATATCACTGTGTCATCGTACTCTGTAGTACCAGATAATACCAGCAGAGGGCGGCGATATCACTGTCATCCTACGCTGTAGTACCAGATAAAACCAGCAGAGGGCAGCGATATCACTGTCATCATACGCTGTAATATCAGATAATACCAGCAGAGGGCGGCGATATCACTGTCATCCTACGCTGTAGTACCAGATAATACCAGCAGAGGGCGGCGATATCACTGTCATCCTACGCTGTAGTACCAGATAAAACCAGCAGAGGGCGGCGATATTACTGTCATCGTACGCTGTAATATCAGATAATACCAGCAGAGGGCGCCGATATCACTGTCATCATACGCTGTAGTACCAGATAAAACCAGCAGAGGGCGGCGATATCACAGTCATCATACGCTGTAATCCCAGATAATGCCAGCAGAGGGCGGCGATATCACTGTGTCATCATACGCTGTAATCCCAGATAATGCCAGCAGAGGGCGGCGATATCATTGTGCCATCGTACGCTGTAGTACCAAATAAATCCAGCAGAGGGCGGCGATATCACTGTGTCATCGTATGCTGTAGTACCAGATAATGCCAGCAGAGAGCAGTGATATCACTGTGTCATCATACGCTGTAGTATCAGATAATGCCAGCAGAGGGTGGCGATGTCACTGTGTCATTGTACGCTGTAGTATCAGATAATGCCAGCAGAGGGCGGCGATGTCACTGTGTCATTGTACGCTGTAGTATCAGATAATGCCAGCAGAGGGCGGCGATATCACTGTCATCGTACGCTGTAGTACCAGATAAAACCAGCCGAGGGCGGCGATATCACTGTGTCATTGTACGCTGTAGTACCAAATAAATCCAGCAGAGGGCGGAGATATCACTGTGTCATCGTACGCTGTAGTACCAGATAATGCCAGCAGAGAGCAGTGATATCACTGTGTCATCGTACGCTGTAGTATCAGATAATGCCAGCAGAGGGCGGCGATGTCACTGTGTCATTGTACGCTGTAGTATCAGATAATGCCAGCAGAGGGCGACGATATCACTGTGTCATCGTACGCTGTAGTACCAGATAAAACCAGCCGAGGGCGGCGATATCACTGTGTCATTGTACGCTGTAGTACCAGATAATACCAGCAGAGGGCGGCGATATCACTGTGTCATCGTACGCTGTAGTACCAGATAATACCAGCAGAGAGCGGTGATATCACTGTGTCATCATACGCTGTAGTACCAGATAATACCAGCAGAGAGCGGTGATATCACTGTGTCATCATACGCTGTAGTACCAGATAATACCAGCAGAGAGCGGTGATATCACTGTGTCATCATACGCTGTAGTACCAGATAAAACCAGCCGAGGGCGGTGAAATCACTGTGTCATCATACGCTGTAGTACCAGATAAAACCAGCCGAGGGCACCGATATCACTGACATCGTACGCTGTAGTGCCAGATAATACCAGCAGAGGGCACAGATATCACTGACATCGTACGCTGTAGTACCGGATAAAACCAGCCGAGGGCACCGATATCACTGTCATCGTACGCTGTAGTACCAGATAATGCCAGCAGAGGGCGGCGATATCACTGTGTCATCCTACGCTGTAGTATCAGATAATGCCAGCAGAGGGCGGCGATATCACTGTGTCATCGTACGCTGTAGTACCAGATAATACCAGCAGAGGGCGGCGATATCACTGTGTCATCATACGCTGTAGTACCAGATAATACCAGCAAAGAGCGGTGAAATCACTGTGTCATCACACGCTATAGTACCAGATAAAACCAGCCGAGGGCACCGATATCACTGTGTCATCATACGCTGTAGTACCAGCTAATGACAGCAGAGTGCGCCGATATCACTGTGTCATCATGCGCTGTAGTACCAGATAATACCAGCAGAGAGCGGCGATATCACTGTCATCGTACGCTGCAGTACCAGATAATGCCAGCAGAGGGCACCGATATCACTGTGTCATCGTACGCTGTAGTACCAGATAAAACCAGCCGAGGGCACCGATATCACTGTCATCGTACGCTGTAGTACCAGATAATACCAGCAGAGGGCGGCGATATCACTGACATCGTACGCTGTAGTACAAGATAATGCCAGCAGAGAGCGGTGATATCACTGTGTCATCATACGCTGTAGTACCAGATAATGCCAGCAGAGGGCGCCGATATCACTGTGTCATTATACGCTGTAGTACCAAATAATGCCAGCAGAGAGCGGTGAAATCAGTGTCATCATACGCTGTAGTACCAGATAAAACCAGCCGAGGGCACCGATATCACTGTCATCGTACGCTGTAGTACCAGATAATGCCAGCAGAGGGCACCGATATCACTGTCATCGTACGCTGTAGTACCAGATAAAACCAGCCGAGGGCACCACCGATATCAGTCATCGTACGCTGTAGTACCAGATAATGCCAGCAGAGGGCGGCGATATCACTGTCATTAAACGCTGTAGTACCAGATAATACCAGCAGAGGGCGGCGATATCACTGTGTCATCGTACTCTGTAATACCAGATAATACCAGCAGAGGGTGGCGATATCACTGTGTCATTGTACTCTGTAATACCAGATAATACCAGCAGAGGACGGCGATATCACTGTCATCATACGCTGTAGTACCAGATAATACCTGCAGAGGGCAGCGATACCACTGTGTCATCATACGCTGTAGTACCAGATAATACCAGCAGAGAGCGGCGTTATCACTGTGTCATACTGATTGAAAGACAGGTGAGCGGGCACCAACCAAATGATTGCTCATGCAGGGATCACCACATGCAAGTATAATGAGTAAATATACAAAAAAAGAGAAAAGACTATGCATGTATGTGGGATCACCACGCCAGAAACCAAATATTTAAAAAAGTATAATTTTATTATAGAATACACAAAAAACAGCAGCAAGAAAGCGGCAAAAAACACCACACATAAAAACAATTAAAACAATCTAATCGGCATGTAGACCGCTGGCTGCAAAATATAAAGGCACCAATTGAAAGCAATAACAATCTCAATATCAAAACATATAATACAGACAATGAGATGGGGACACACAAACGACTGGATAATATAATGAGACCCTATACCAACATGCAAGGTGTGTAGCACATGACAGAAAGTATCAATCAATACATCCTGAAAAAACCCCTACAATGTTAGAAAAATATCTAATATAAGGGGTATAAATGACAAATATAACTCCCCATAGACTGAGAACAATAGCCCAAAAGAGTCACTGGTGCTGCCAAAAAGGATAAAGGCTAGTAGAGTATGGCAGTAAAAGACCCCAAGCGGGAGTATGATACATCGCCCAAAGATAAAACAGTCCGTAAGTCCAGTCAGAGGTCGCCCCAGCGTCTGTATATGGTGCCAGCAGCCACCGCGGGATACAAGGACCCACGCATTCCGACACCGCTAGGTGTCTTTCTCAAGGTGAGTGATAATGCAGCCCCTAAGCGCTGTTTATTTAAATCAAAAAAATCACACATAAATCCAAACAAAAAAGAAAACATCATGGGAAAGGGGGAGAAAGGGAATTAATTCCGAGGACTGCATTACAATGTGTTTTCCTTATATCCTTGGGACTCTCTGTCTCTGTTATTGTAACGTTGTTTGGTCTTTTTGTTGTTCTAGATCTACTCTAATGCGCCTTATACTTTTTTTGCTCGGCATGTTATCTTGGTGTGGCGTTTGCGACCACTACCTTTTTGTATGTACAGACTTGGGGGAACAACAATGAGACCCCATGTGTGTGGGGGTACCTATTTGACCCAATTTAATAATAAAATTTTGGCTCTTGTTACATCAAATTAACAGGTATTTACATATTTGATCCCATTTTTATCCATCATCATGTGAACACCTGAGCTATCTGTTTTTGGGCCGTTAAATTGGATCACTTTAGATGCATGTGTTGTATGAGGGGTCTAAGGGAAAAATATTTTCTTTAGATTAAACGCCGCCTCTCTGACACAGTCGCATCGGTAAACTATATGTGGTCCTTTGGATACCCTGTTCTAGGGCTAATTAGGATAGATATCCTGATTAGCGCTCTGTTATTATGACTCATGTTGGCTATAAAATAGTTTAGTCCACATTATATTGTGGACCTGTTTGTTGGGACAGTTTCTGTCTTCACTTTTTTGTTATATTTTTTCGTGGGGTCTGCGCATGCGGATGATCTACTAGACAGGGGTGGATACCTGTTTACTAATAAATTGATGTTATACCTACAAACTCCAATATCCATAAACAACTAATTTTGTGTCCATTGAGCTGCAGTGTGCATTTGTGGGATATGCATTCCCCACAGGCTCTGAGTGTGCATTATCTTAATATTTATTTATTATGCTGGGAGGCTGTTTACGCATCTGTATGTCTGACATTATGCCCGCCCTCTTGCCATGGCCACCTGAGGGTTGAATTGCGCATGCGTGTGACTCGTTAATCACATGAGAGGTTGATCCTTGATGGACGCTGACAGCGCTCATAAGATTGCTTGTGGTTACCCGTTCGGCCGCTCTGCACAGGCGCGGGATATTCTAGTCTCACGAGACTTCAACCTATGTGTTTTTGGTTGCTGTGCGACGGCGCCTGCGCAATTGATATCCGCTAAGCTGTGAGGTCACATCCGCTTCTACGATACTCCCTGTACGCCGCCAGCCGTCACCTGGTTTGGATTTATGTGTGATTTTTTTTATTTAAATAAACAGCGCTTAGGGGCTGCATTAGCACTCACCTTGAGAAAGACACCTAGCGGTGTCGGAATGCGTGGGTCCTTGTATCCCGCGGTGGCTGCTGGCACCATATACAGACGCTGGGGCGACCTCTGACTGGACTTACGGACTGTTTTATCTTTGGGTGATGTATCATACTCCCGCTTGGGGTCTTTTACTGCCATACTCTACTAGCCTTTATCCTTTTTGGCAGCACCAGTGACTCTTTTGGGCTATTGTTCTCAGTCTATGGGGAGTTATATTTGTCATTTATACCCCTTATATTAGATATTTTTCTAACATTGTAGGGGTTTTTTCAGGATGTATTGATTGATACTTTCTGTCATGTGCTACACACCTTGCATGTTGGTATAGGGTCTCATTATATTATCCAGTCGTTTGTGTGTCCCCATCTCATTGTCTGTATTATATGTTTTGATATTGAGATTGTTATTGCTTTCAATTGGTGCCTTTATATTTTGCAGCCAGCGGTCTACATGCCGATTAGATTGTTTTAATTGTTTTTATGTGTGGTGTTTTTTGCCGCTTTCTTGCTGCTGTTTTTTGTGTATTCTATAATAAAATTATACTTTTTTAAATATTTGGTTTCTGGCGTGGTGATCCCACATACATGCATAGTCTTTTCTCTTTTTTTGTATAATCACTGTGTCATACTACGCTGTAGTACCAGATAAAACCAGCAGAGAGCGGCGATATCACTGTCATCCTACACTGTAGTACCAGATAATACCAGCAGAAGGCGGCGATATCACTGTGTCATCGAACGCTGTATTACCAGATAAAACCAGCAGAGGGCGGCGATATCACTGTGTCATCGTATGCTGTAACACCAGATAACAACAGCAGAGGGCGGCGATATCACTGTGTCATCCTACACTGTAGTACCAGATAATACCAGCAGAGGGCGGCGATATCACTGTATCATCATGCGCTGTAATACCAGAAAGTACCAGCAGAGGGCGGCGATATCACTTTGTCATTGTACGCTGTAATACCTGATAAATCCAGGAGAGGGCACCAATATCACTGTCATCATATGCTGTAGTACCAGATAACACCAGCAGAGGGCGACGATATCACTGTTATCCTACGCTGTAGTACCAAATAATACCAGCAGAGGGCGGCGATATCACTGTGTCGTCCTGCGCTGTTGTACCAGATAAAACCAGCAGAGGGCAGCGATATCATTGTGTCATCCTACGCTGTTGTACCAGATAAACCAGCAGAGGGTACCGATATCACTGTTATCATACGCTGTAATACCAGATAATAGCAGCAGAGGGCAGCGATATTACTGTGTCATCGTACTCTGTAATACCAGATAAAGCCAGCAGAGGGCACCGATATCACTGTCATCATACGCTGTAATACCAGATAAAACCAGCAGAGGGCAGAGATATCACTGTGTCATCGTACGCTGTAATACCAGCAGAGGGCAGCGATATCACTGTGTCATCATATGCTGTAGTACCAGATAATACCAGCAGAGGGCGGCGATACCACTGTGTCATCCTATGCTGTAGTCACAGATAATACTAGCAGAGGTCGGCGATATCGATATCACTGTGTCACCGTACGCTGTAGTACCAGATAAATCCAGCAGAGGGCGGCGATATCACTGTGTTATCGTACGCTGTAATACCAGATAATACCAGCAGAGAGCGGCGATATCGATATCACTGTGTCACCGTACGCTGTAGTACAAGATAAATCCAGCAGAGGGCGGCGATGTCACTGTGTCATCGTACACTGTAGTACCAGATAATGCCAGCAGAGGGCGGCTATATCACTGTGTCATCATGCGCTGTAATACCAGAGAATACCAGCAGAGGGCAGTGATATCACTGTGTCTTCCTACGCTGTAGTACCAGATAATGCCAGCAGAGGGCGGCGATATCACTGTGTCATCATGCGACGTAATACCAGAGAATACCAGCAGAGGGCGGCAATATGACTGTGTCATCCTACGCTGTAGTACCAGATAAATCGAGCAGAGGGGGCGATGTCACTGTGTCATCGTACGCTGTTGTACCAGATAATACCGGCAGAGGGCAGCGATATCACTGTGTCATCATACGCTGTAGTACCATATAATACCAGCAGAGGGCGGCGATATCACTGTCATCATGCGCTGTAATACCAGAAAATACCAGCAGAGGGCGGCGATATCACTGTGTCATCCTACGCTGTAGTCACAGATAATACCAGCAGAGGGCGGCGATGTCGATATCACTGTGTCACCGTACGCTGTAGTACCAGATAAATCCAGCAGAGGGCGGCGATATCACTGTGTCATCCTACGCTGTAATACCAGATAATACCAGCAGAGAGCGGCGATATCGATCACTGTGTCACCGTACGCTGTAGTACCAGATAAATCCAGCAGAGGGCGCCGATATCACTGTGTCATCGTACGGTGTAGTACAAGATAAATCCAGCAGAGGGCGGCGATGTCACTGTATCATCATGCGCTGTAATACCAGAGAATACCAGCAGAGGGCGGTGAGATCACTGTCTTCCTACGCTGTAGTACCAGATAATGCCAGCAGAGGGCGGCGATATCACTGTGTCATCATGCGCCGTAATACCAGAGAATACCAGCAGAGGGCGGCGATATGACTGTGTCATCCTACGCTGTAGTACCAGATAAATCCAGCAGAGGGGGCGATATGACTGTGTCATCCTACGCTGTAGTACCAGATAAATCCAGCAGAGGGGGCGATATGACTGTGTCATCCTACGCTGTTGTACCAGATAATGCCAGCAGAGGGTGGCGATATCACTGTGTCATCGTTCGCTGTCATATCAGATAATACCAGCAGAGGGCGGCGTTATCACTGTCATCTTAGGCTGCAATCCCAGATAATACCAGCAGAGGGCGGCGATATCACTGTGTCATCATACGCTGTAATACCAGATAATACCAGCAGAGTGCGGCGATATCACTGTGCCATGATACGCTGTAGTACCAGCTATTACCAGCAGAGGGCGGCGATATCACTGTCATCAATCGCTGCAATACCAGAAAATACCAGCAGAGGGTGGCGATATCACTGTGTCATTGTACGCTGTAGTACCAGATAATACCAGCAGAGGGCGGCGATATCACTGTCATCATACGCTGTAGTACCAGATATTACCAGCAGAGGGCGGCGTTATCACTGTGTCATCATATGCTTTAGTATCAGATATTACCAGCAGAGGGCGAAGATATCACTGTCATCATTCACTGTAGTACCAGATAATACCAGCAGAGGGCGGCGATATCACTGTATCATCATATGCTGTAATACCAGATAATACCAGCAGAGAGCGGCGATATCACTGTCATCATACGCTGTAGTACCAGATATTACCAGCAGAGGGTGGCGATATCACTGTGTCATTGTACCCTGTAGTACCAGATTGTACCAGCAGAGGGCGGCGATGTCACTGTGTCATCGTACGCTGTAATACCAGATAATGCCAGCAGAGGGCGGCGATATCACTGTGTCATTGTACGCTTTAGTACCAGATAATACCAGCAGAGGGCGGCGATGTCACTGTGTCATCGTACGCTGTAGTACCAGATAATGCCAGCAGAGGGCGGCGATATCGCTGTGTCATCATGCGCTGTAATACCAGATAATACTGTGTCATCCTACGCTGTAGTACCAGATAATGCCAGCAGAGGGAGGCGATATCACTGTGTCATCCTAGGCTGTAGTACCAGATAATGCCAGCCGAGGGCGGCGATATCACTGTGTCATCATGCCATGTAATAACAGAGAATACCAGCAGAGGGGGGCGATATGACTGTGTTATCCTACGCTGTAGTACCAGATAAATCCAGCAGAGGGGGCGATGTCACTGTGTCATCATACGCTGTAGTAACAGATAATACCAGCAAAGGGCGGCGATATCACTGTCATCATGCGCTGTAATACCAGCAGAGGGCGGCGATATCACTGTCATCATACGCTGTAATACCAGATAAAACCACCAGAGGGCAGCGATAACACTGTGTCATCATACGCTGTAGTACCAGAAAATACTTGCAGAGGGCGGCGATATCACTGTCATCGTGCGCTGTAATACCAGAAAATACCAGCAGAGGGCGGCGATATCACTGTATCATCATGTGCTGTAATACTAGATAAAACCAGCAGAGGGCAGCGATATCACTTTGTCATCATACGCTGTAGTACCAGATAATACCAGCAGAGGGCGGCGATATCACTGTGTCATCCTACGCTGTATTACCTGATAATACCAGCAGAGAGCGGCGATATCACTGTGTCATCATGTGCTGTAATACCAGATAAAACCAGCAGAGGGCAGCGATATCACTGTGTCATCATAGGCTGTAGTACCAGATAATACCAGCAGAGGGCAGCGATATCTCTGTGTCATCATGCGCTGTAAGGCTGAGTTCACACGTGGCGTTTTTTTCGCGTTTCCGCGGCGGTTTTAACCGCGCGATTTTGCCGCGAAAACGCGAAAAATAAGCATCCCATGCATTCCTATGGGATTCCGCAATGCTGTGCTAATGTTGCGGTTTTTACCGTGGCGGAATCGCTTCGCGGTAAAAAACGCAGCATGCTCATTAATTTGCGGCATCGCGGCGATCCCGCACCCATAGGAATGCATTGTTCCGCTTACTTCCCGCATGTGGCTGTGCACACCATGCGGAAAGTAAGCAGAACATTTGCGGATGGTACCCACGGTCCGGAGGAGAGGAGACTGTCCTCCGGGCTTTGGGTACCATATCCCTGTTAAAAATAGAATTTAAAATAAAAAATATTGTATTCTCACCCTCCAGCGTCCCGCGCAGCCTTCCCGCTTCTCTTCACGCTCTCGTTCCCAGTAGTCCTTTGCGAAAATGCCCGCGATGGCGTCCGTTCTCGCGGGATCGCGAAGTCTCACGGTCATTCGCGCGACGTCATCGCGAATCACCGCGAGACGTCGCGATCCCGCGAGAACTGACGTCATCGCGGGCATTTTCGCAAAGGACTACTGGGAACGGCTGCGCGGGACGTCGGAGGGTGAGAATAACACCGTTTTTTATTTTTTTTTACATTCTATCTTTTACTACTGATGCTGCATAGGCGGCCTCAGTAGTAAAAAGTTGGTCACACTCGTCAAACACTATGTTTGACGAGTGTGACCAACCTATCAATCAGTTCTCCAAGCGATGCTACTGATCGCTTGGAAAACGCTAGTTTTTCCGCGGGAAAATCGCGGGAATTTAAAATGCGATTTTCCCGCGGACTGGAATTCCGGAATTCTCGCGGTAATTTCCGCGAGAGTTCCGGTACGTGTGCACTTAGCCTAATACCAGAAAATACCAGCAGAGGGCGGCGATATCACAGCGTCATCGTACGCTGTAGTACTAGATAATGCAAGCAGAGGGCGGCGATATCACGTGTCATCCTACGCTGTAGTACCAGATAATGCCAGCAGAGGGCGGCGATATCACTGTGTCATCCTACGCTGTAGTACCAGATAATGCCAGCAGAGGGCGGCGATATCACTGTGTCATCCTACGCTGTAATACCAGATAAAACCAGCAGAGGGCGGAGATATCACTGTGTCATCATGCGTTGTAATACCAGATAAAACCAGCAGAGGGCGGAGATATCACTGTGTCATCATGCGCTGCAATACCAGATAATACCGGCAGAGGGCAGCGATATCACTGTGTCATCCTGCGCTGTAATACCAGATAAAACCAGCAGAGGGCGGAGATATCACTGTGTCATCATGCGCTGCAATACCAGATAATACCGGCAGAGGGCAGCGATATTACTGTGTCATCCTGCGCTGTAATACCAGATAAAACCAGCAGAGGGCGGCGATATCACGTGTCATCATTCGCTGCAATACCAGATAAAACCAGCAGAGGGCGGAGATATCACTGTGTCATCATGCGCTGTAATACCAGATAATACCGGCAGAGGGCAGCGATATCACTGTGTCATCCTGCGCTGTAATACCAGATAAAACCAGCAGAGGGCGGAGATATCACTGTGTCATCATGCGCTGCAATACCAGATAATACCGGCAGAGGGCAGCGATATTACTGTGTCATCCTGCGCTGTAATACCAGATAAAACCAGCAGAGGGCGGCGATATCACTGTGTCATCCTGCGCTGTAATACCAGATAAAACCAGCAGAGGACGGCAATATCACTGTGTCATCATGCCATGTAATACCAGAGAATATCAGCAGAGGGCGGTGATATGACTGTGTCATCCTACGCTGTAGAACCAGATAAATCCAGCAGAGGGCGGCGATATCACTGTCATCATACGCTGCAGTACCAGATATTACCAGCAGAGGGCGGCGATATCACTGTCATCATTCGCTGCAATACCAGATAAAACCAGCAGAGGGCGGAGATATCACTGTGTCATCATGCGCTGTAATACCAGATAATACCGGCAGAGGGCAGCGATATCACTGTGTCATCCTGCGCTGTAATACCAGATAAAACCAGCAGAGGGCGGAGATATCACTGTGTCATCATGCGCTGCAATACCAGATAATACCGGCAGAGGGCAGCGATATTACTGTGTCATCCTGCGCTGTAATACCAGATAAAACCAGCAGAGGGCGGCGATATCACTGTGTCATCCTGCGCTGTAATACCAGATAAAACCAGCAGAGGACGGCAATATCACTGTGTCATCATGCCATGTAATACCAGAGAATACCAGCAGAGGGCGGTGATATGACTGTGTCATCCTACGCTGTAGAACCAGATAAATCCAGCAGAGGGCGGCGATATCACTGTCATCATACGCTGCAGTACCAGATATTACCAGCAGAGGGCGGCGATATCACTGTCATCATTCGCTGCAATACCAGAAAATACCAGCAAAGAGTGGCGATATCACTGTGTCATTGTACGCTGTAGTACCTGATTATACCAACAGAGAGCGGCAATATCACTGTGTCATCATATGCTGTAATACCAGATAATACCAGCAGAGAGCGGCGATATCACTGTCATTGTACGCTGTAGTACCAGATAATACCAGCAGAGGGCGGCGATATCACTGTGTCATTATACGCTGTAATACCAGATAATACCAGCAGAGAGCGGCGATATCACTGTGTCATTGTACGCTGAAATACCAGATAATACCAGCAGAGGGCGGCGATATCACTGTTATCATACGCTGTAGTACCAGATATTTCCAGCAGAGGGCGGCAATATCACTGTCATCATACGCTGTAGTACCAGATATTACCAGCAGAGGGCGGCGATATCACTGTGTCATTGTACGCTGTGGTACCAGATAATACCAGCAGAGGGCGGTGATTTCACTTTGTCATCGTGCGCTGTAGTACCAGATAATACCAGCAGAGGGCGGTGATTTCACTTTGTCATCGTGCGCTGTAGTACCAGATAATGCCAGCAGAGGGTGGCGATATCACTGTGTCATAATGCGCTGTAATACCAGAGAATACCAGCAGAGGTCGGCGATATCACTGTGAAGAGGAGGATGAATGAACTCATGGAGATCAACATCCGACACTGCGGAGACACCGTCACATGTTTCTCAACGCAGTGATTCTAGAGCACTGCCCCCATCCCTTATGGGAAATATGTAAAACATGCAAAACAGAAGCTGCGGAGACACCATCACGTGTTTCTCAACACAAGCAATGACTAGCCAGGTCTTTGCCCGGGAAGGAACAACCACGGGAAGGGCAGTCTCCAATGAAGGAAACCACCTATGCCAAAACATGGTATCCATCCACATACTGTGTCATCCTACGCTGTAGTACCAGATTATACCAGCAGAGAGGGGCGATATCACTGTGTCATCATGCGCTGTTGTACCAGATAATGCCAGCAGAGGGGGCAATGTCACTGTGTCATCGTACGCTGTTGTACCAGATAATGCCAGCAGAGAGCGGCGATATCACTGTCATCATACGCTGTAGTACCAGATATTACCAGCAGAGGGCGGCGATATCACTGTGTCATTGTACTCTGTAGTACCAGATAATACCAGCAGAGAGCGGTGATATCACTGTGACATCCTGCTCTGTAGTACCAGATAGTGCCAGCAGAGGGCGGTGATATCACTGTGTCATCCTACGCTGTAGTACCAGATAATGCCAGCAGAGGGCGGTGATATCACTGTCATCGTAGGCTATAGTACCAGATAATGCCAGCAGAGGGCGGCGATATCACTGTGTCATCATGCGCTGTAATACCAGAGAATACCAGCAGAGGGCGGCGATATGACTGTCATCCTACGCTGTAGTACCAGATAAATCCAGCAGAGGGGGCGATGTCACTCTCATCGTACGCTGTTGTACCAGATAATGCCAGCAGAGGGCGGCGATATCACTGTGTCATCGTTCGCTATAATACCAGCAGAGGGCGGCGTTATCACTGTCATCATATGCTGCAATCCCAGATAATACCAGCAGAGGGCGGCGATATCACTGTGTCATCATACCCTGTGTTACCAGATAATACCAGCAGAGAGCGGCGATATCACTGTCAGCATTCGCTGTAGTACCAGATATTACCAGCAGAGGGCGGCGATATCACTGTGACATTGTACGCTGTAGTACCAGATTATACCAGCAGAGAGCGGCGATATCACTGTCTCATTGTTTGCTGTAGTGCCAGATTATACCAGCAGAGAGCGGCGATATGACTGTCATCCTACGCTGTAGTACCAGATAAATCCAGCAGAGGGGGCGATGTCACTGTGTCATCATACGCTGTTGTTCCAGATAATGCCAGTAGAGGGCAGCGATATCACTGTGTCATCGTTCGCTGTAGTACCAGATAATACCAGCAGAGGGCGGCGATATAACTGTCATCATACGCTGTAGTACCAGATATTACCAGCAGAGGGCGGCGATATCACTGTGTCATTGTACGCTCTAGTACCAGATTATACCAGCAGAGAGGGGCGATATCACTGTGTCATCATGCGCTGTAATACCAGAGAATACCAGCAGAGGGTGGCGATATCACTGTCATTCTACGCTGTAGTACCAGATAATGCCAGCAGAGGGCGGCGATATCACTGTGTCATCGTACGCTGTAGTACCAGATAATACCAGCAGAGGGCGGCGATATAACTGTCATCATACGCTGTAGTACCAGATATTACCAGCAGAGGGCGGCGATATCACTGTGTCATTGTACGCTCTAGTACCAGATTATACCAGCAGAGAGGGGCGATATCACTGTGTCATCATGCGCTGTAATACCAGAGAATACCAGCAGAGGGTGGCGATATCACTGTCATTCTACGCTGTAGTACCAGATAATGCCAGCAGAGGGCGGCGATATCACTGTGTCATCGTACGCTGTAGTACCAGATAATACCAGCAGAGGGCGGCGATATAACTGTCATCATACGCTGTAGTACCAGATATTACCAGCAGAGGGCGGCGATATCACTGTGTCATTGTACGCTCTAGTACCAGATTATACCAGCAGAGAGGGGCGATATCACTGTGTCATCATGCGCTGTAATACCAGAGAATACCAGCAGAGGGTGGCGATATCACTGTCATTCTACGCTGTAGTACCAGATAATGCCAGCAGAGGGCGGCGATATCACTGTGTCATCGTACGCTGTAGTACCAGATAATACCAGCAGAGGGCGGCGATGTCACTGTGTCATCGTACGCTGTAGTACCAGAAAATGCCAGCAGAGGGCGGCGATATCACTGTGTCATCATGCGCTGTAATACCAGAGAATACCAGCAGAGGGCGGCGATATCACTGTGTCATCCTACGCTGTAGTACCAGATAATGCCAGCAGAGGGCGGCGATATTACTGTGTCATCATGCGCTGTAATACCAGAGAATACCAGCAGAGGGCGGCGACATGACTGTCATCTTAGGCTGTAGTACCAGATTAATCCAGCAGAGGGGGCGATGTCACTGTGTCATCGTTCGCTGTAATACCAGATAATATCAGCAGAGGGCGGCGTTATCACTGTCATCATATGCTGCAATCCCAGATAATACCAGCAGAGGGCGGCGATATCACTGTGTCATCATACGCTGTATTACCAGATAATATCAGCAGAGAGCGGCGATATCACTGTCATCATACGCTGTAGTACCAGATATTACCAGCAGAGGGCGGCGATATCACTGTGTCATCATGCGCTGTAATACCAGAGAATACCAGCAGAGGGCGGAGATATCACTGTCATTCTACGCTGTAGTACCAGATAATGCCAGCAGAGGGCGGCGATATCACTGTGTCATCGTACGCTGTAGTACCAGATAAATAAAGCAGAGGGCGGCGATATCACTGTCATCATACTCTGTAGTACCAGATAATGCCAGCAGAGGGCGGCGATATCACTGTGTCATTGTACGCTGTAGTACCAGATAATACCAGCAGAGGGCGGCGATATCACTGTGTCATCATACGCTGCAATACCAGAAAATACCAGCAGAGGGCGGCGATATCACTGTGTCATTATACGCTGTAGTACCAGATAATACCAGCAGAGAGCGGCGATATCACTGTGTCATTGTACGCTGTAGTACCAGATAAAACCAGCAGAGAGCGGCGATATCACTGTGTCATCATGCGCTGTAATACCAGAGAATACCAGCAGAGGGCGGCGATATCACTGTGTCATCCTACGCTGTAGTACCAGATAATGCCAGCAGAGGGCGGCGATATTACTGTGTCATCATGCGCTGTAATACCAGAGAATACCAGCAGAGGGCGGCGACATGACTGTCATCTTAGGCTGTAGTACCAGATTAATCCAGCAGAGGGGGCGATGTCACTGTGTCATCGTTCGCTGTAATACCAGATAATATCAGCAGAGGGCGGCGTTATCACTGTCATCATATGCTGCAATCCCAGATAATACCAGCAGAGGGCGGCGATATCACTGTGTCATCATACGCTGTATTACCAGATAATATCAGCAGAGAGCGGCGATATCACTGTCATCATACGCTGTAGTACCAGATATTACCAGCAGAGGGCGGCGATATCACTGTGTCATCATGCGCTGTAATACCAGAGAATACCAGCAGAGGGCGGAGATATCACTGTCATTCTACGCTGTAGTACCAGATAATGCCAGCAGAGGGCGGCGATATCACTGTGTCATCGTACGCTGTAGTACCAGATAAATAAAGCAGAGGGCGGCGATATCACTGTCATCATACTCTGTAGTACCAGATAATGCCAGCAGAGGGCGGCGATATCACTGTGTCATTGTACGCTGTAGTACCAGATAAAACCAGCAGAGGGCGGCGATATCACTGTGTCATCATACGCTGCAATACCAGAAAATACCAGCAGAGGGCGGCGATATCACTGTGTCATTATACGCTGTAGTACCAGATAATACCAGCAGAGAGCGGCGATATCACTGTGTCATTGTACGCTGTAGTACCAGATAAAACCAGCAGAGAGCGGCGATATCACTGTGTCATCGTAGGCTGTAGTACCAGATAATACCAGCAGAGAGCGGCGATGTCACTGTGTCATCGTACGCTGTAATCCCAGATAATACCAGCAGAGAGCGGCGATATCACTGTGTCATTATACGCTGTAGTACCTGTGACGAACAGCCCACCGCCGTTCGTCCACTTACGGGCGACACTAACGGGAGTCCCGCTGCCACCAAAACGCGACGGACAGCGGACCCTGTGTCACCACTATGTCACAGTCCCACCACTGACACGGGTGTATCAGCGGACGGAGGGGCGTGACACAATGCCGGCACACGGCTATCACAGGCGCAGTGGGGCTTATCTTAGTTATCCCAACACTGGCACCATGTGACCAAAAATATCCAGCAAGCTAATCTCGCTCTACAATTTGCCGCAGGGGGAGTTTAATTTGGATGCCCCACCACTGCTATCAATCTTCCAAGTACTGCGGGGATTTATGTATATCCCACTTTCTCAGTTCCACTTTGGAACTCGCAGCTCTCCGGCGCCCCCATTACCCTCAGGTCAGTCAGGGAACTGCACCTAGGATAATTAGTCGCCGGACGGGCTGCCTGTTGTGAACCGGCAATTAGGCTTCTGCAGTAAGGGAATTATCAATGCTGTGGATGAAGCCCCTTACTCAGCAATATAAGACCCTTCTAGACTGCCAGCAAGCCGTAATAGCCGTACACAACGCGCTGCCACCAGTCACGGTTACTTAATTCACAGTGTTAAATTAAGAGGGTCCGTGGCAAACCCCTTGAATTAGTAGCGATTATCTATCAAAGGCGTATAGTTCGATTCTTAGAGCATGGAGACAGATCTAAATAATTTCATTTATTTTCCGAAAGAGGACAGTGATTACAGATAAAAGTTGCTATAAAATTGAGACATAAAATAGGTACAGTACAGGTATAAAATAAAAGTGGAGAAAGCAAAGAGATTACACTCACAGTTCCATATTGTTCCTTAGGCAGACCATGCGGCTAAGGTGGGTGGAGGCGGAGCTGCACTTCTCCGCTCATTGGGGTCCTTCTAGCACGACGACTTGAGCTGTTCTGAGCTGGTTTGCCCAGGAAATGCCTTATAGACTTTCCTATGTGACATCACAGAGAGGTGCATTCTGGGTTGATCCCACCTCTCTTATCCAAGTTATGTTTTGGCTACAAAACTTAGATTAGCTATAACTTTATGGGAGAAGCTGGTATGGACTCATCAGTGGTATCATGTTTCCCAGCGTAATGAGCCCATCAAGAAAACATCAAACATCTATGCGATATGACCGTCCATTTGGGCGCAAATCCTATCTCATGTTCTGGACAGGGTAGAACTTCGAAACATACGCGGTCTCGAAGCTGGGACCGCTCAGGTTACAAAAATATGATTTTCATATCTCTAGGGTATTTGGTTCTTATGGTATAGTCTCTCATAGTTTTATTCGTTTCAAACAAAGAAGTTTTTCCCGCTCTGAAGAGGAGAGAAGGCAAATGGTGTGAGGAAGATGGTCTAGCTAATTAACATTCCTGCTCTTCCAGAGGAAGTGGCAGGGTTGATAAAACCTGGGGGGAAGGAATTCCTACTACTGAGAGTTTACAATGTCCTAGGATGGAGGATTTGTTAGCACATTGCAACAGAAAACATATCTTGCAGACATGGTACATCACACCTCCCCCCTTAAGAGGGCGCTAAGGAGGCATTACCTCTCGGTAATCGGCCATGCGCACCTCAGCGGGTTCGCCCCGGCGGGACAACCCATCGGCATTGCCGTTTTCACTGCCCTTCCTGTGTTTTACAGTAAAATCGTACTGTTGAAGGGCAAGGCTCCAGCGGAGCAATCTTCCATTGGTTCCGGACACTGTGTGCAACCAGCTCAGAGGGTTGTGGTCGGTTACCACCGTGAAGGCGCGCCCGTACAGGTAGGGCTGCAAACGTTGCAGTGCCCACACCATGGCCAGACACTCCTTCTCGATGGTCGAGTATGCCACTTCCCTCGGCAGAAGTTTCCGGCTCAGGTACAACACGGGGTGCTCTTGGTTCCCCGAGTCGACCTGGCTAAGCACAGCACCGAGGCCAAACTCGCTGGCGTCGGTCTGTACCAGAAACGGGCGACTGCTGTCGACTGCTCTCAACACTGGAGAGTTGCACAGGGCTGCTTTCAAAGCTTGGAAAGCCGCCTCACAGTCATCTGTCCAGTTGACTGTTTGGGGTAGCCTCTGCTTGGTGAGGTCAGTCAAGGGTTTGGCAAGGGCGCTATAGTCCTGTACGAACTGCCTATAGTACCCTGCAGTGCCCAAGAAGGACTTCACCTGTTTCTTGGTCCTGGGGGTGGGCCAGGACACGATTGCGTCCACTTTTTCTGGCTCCGGACTCATGGAACCCCCGCCTACCCGGTGCCCCAGGTAGTGGACCTCGCGCATGCCTATCTGGCACTTCCTCGGCTTGATGGTCAGGCCTGCCTGGTGAAGACGCTTGAGCACCTCCTGGAGGTGCTGAAGGTGTTCCTCCCAGGTGGAACTGAAGACGGCAATATCCTCTAAGTACGCCACTGCGTACTCCTCCAGTCCCCGAAGCAGGTGGTTGACCATCCGCTGGAAAGTGGCAGGGGCATTCTTCATGCCGAAGGGCATGACCGTGGACTCGTACAGTCCAAAGGGGGTGATAAAGGCGGATTTCTCCTGCGCCTCAGGGCTCAGGGGAATCTGCCAGTATCCCCGACTCAAATCCATGATGGATATGTAGTTGGCGTTTGTCAACCGCTCGAGCAGATCCTCGATGCGCGGCATCGGGTGGGCATCAGAGGTTGTGATGGCGTTGAGCCCCCTGTAGTCCACGCAGAACCGGGTGGTTCGATCCTTTTTAGGCACGAGGACTACAGGTGAAGCCCACGCACCTTTTGACCGTCGAATCACTCCCAGCCTTAACATCTCATCGACCTCTTGGCGCATGACTTGTTGCACCGTTTCAGAGATCCGATAAGGTGTTCGCCGTAATGGGGCATGATTCCCGGTGTCCACCTCATGAACCGCTAACTCCGTCCTCCCAGGACGGTTGGTGAACACGGGCCGGAAGAGTTCCAGGGTGGCCATCAACTGCAACCGCTGGGACACGGTGAGCGAACCACTTATCTCCATGTCCTCAATGGACCCATTGGCCTTGGCCTGGGCCAGCATGTCCAGGAGGGAATCTTCCTCCCCATCCTCTGGCAGATTGCAGACCGGTAGGATGCAAGCTTCACGTTCGTAGTGCGCCTTCAGCATGTTGACGTGAAAGGCCTTGCGCCTACCCCGAGCATGGTCAAGCGTGACCACGTAGGTGACCGGGTTGAGCTGTTGGTGGACGACGTACGGGCCTTCCCAGGCTGCCTGAAGCTTATCCGTTGGTACCGGGACCAACACCCACACCTTTTGACCCACCTGGTAGGTCCGCTCCCGGGCGTTCTGGTCGTACCAGCGCTTCTGGTCAGCCTGAGCCTGCATCATGTTGTCATGCACCAACTGCGTCAAGGTCTGCATCTTGTCACGGAAGCGCATGACATAATCCACGATGGACACTTCTGTGGGGTTTGGCTCATCTTCCCAGGATTCTCTTATCAACCCAAGGGGTCCCCGGACTCGCCTGCCATACAGGAGCTCGAAGGGGGAGAACCCGGTCGAGGCCTGCGGAACTTCTCTGTAAGCGAACAGCAGGTGTGGGAGGTACCGCTCCCAGTCGCGCCCTTGGGTCTCAACCAGTATGCGGAGCATCTGTTTGAGGGTACCGTTGAAACGTTCACACAAACCATTAGTCTGTGGGTGATACGGACTCGATACCAGCTGCGTCACCTGCATTTTCTCACAGAGAGCCTCCATTAGGCGAGACATGAATTGGGGCCCTTGATCGGTAAGCATCTCCCTGGGAAATCCTACTCTTGAAAAGATGGTCACCAGTGCGTCAGCCACCTTATCTGCCCTGGTTGAAGACAGAGCTACTGCCTCTGGGTACCGGGTAGCGTAGTCTACCACGGTGAGAATGTATCGCTTTCCGGAGCTGCTGGGGACGGACAGCGGTCCTACAATGTCCACCGCGATTCTCTGGAAAGGCTCCTCTATCACCGGCAAAGGAATAAGGGGAGCCTTAAGAGCAGGCCCCGCCTTACCCACTTTTTGACAGGTGGCACAGGAGCGGCAGTAGTGTGTTACATCTGTCCCCATCTTGGGCCAATAGAAGTGTTGAGACAGCCGTGCCTTTGTTTTGCTGATCCCCAAGTGTCCAGCGAGTGGAATCTCATGGGCAATCCGCAACAACTCAGTTCTGAACTGATAGGGGACGACCAGCTGTCTTTCCCTCAACCACTCCTTTTTAGGATCTCCGGGTACTGTCTCCCGGTACAACCTTCCTCGTTCCCAGAACACCCTCTCCTTATAAGACTTGGAGGTGGGCGTCTCGGCGAGACCTCTCAATTTCTCCAGGCTGGCATCTGAGTGCAGAGCAGCCTGGAACTCCATGCTGGAGGCTGCCAGAAGTGACGTCAGGGTCCCCTCTTTACTGGGACCCTCTGGAACCGGCTCTGGGTTCACCTCTGGTTCAGTCTCTCCTGTAGCAGCAGAGGGTCCAGAAGACAGTGCGTTACCTGCGATCTGGGCACTCTGACTGCGTGTGACAGCTGCTATGTATGCTGTCTCCCTGGGGATTTCTGCAGACCCACCAGCCGGTGCTGGCTTGGGCTCTACCTCCCCATCCACCCCCAACACTTCAGGAGCAGTGCTACTTATGGGCCAGTTACCTTCCTCGGTGGCACTGGTCAGCTGCATGGCATTACCTTCCTCATGGTCCCCATGCACCTCCCCATCCTCTTGAGCACCGTTGCTTGCTCCTGCCAGGGGTTCCTCAGCCGTCTCACTCCGCAGAGTGACGGGGCTGAGCACTTCGGTACCTGTGGACACATCTACCGCTTCAAAGAAAGGGTTAACGGGTTCAGTCGGCACAGATACATCAACATCATCATCATCCTTCCTAGGAGAAGAATGGTTATCAGTTTGCTTTGGTACATTCACATCAGCATCAGCATCGTACCTGGGGAAAGAATGGTTGTTAGTTGCATCATTACTCATCAAGGCATTAGCAGGTAACACATTCAGTTTCCCATCATCAACATCATCAGGGTTAACGTTACCCTTATTATCAGTTTGGGGAAGGGTGTCAGGGACATAGTATGCAACCATCCTCCCCAAGTCAGTCCCCAATAAAACATCAGTGGGCAAATTTTCAGACACTCCCACCTCCCTCAACCCGCTCCCGGCACCCCAGTCAAGAAAAACTCGTGCCACTGGCAAGGGACAACGGGTGCCTCCAATCCCGGTGACAGTCAGGGTTTTCCCCTCAACAAACTCTTCAGGGGCCGCCAGTCCAGGACGGATGAGGGTTCGTTCAGCCCCGGTGTCCTTGAGGCCTGTAGCAAGACGGGCCCCCACCTGAACAGGTTGAACGTTGTCGTCAGCCCTCCCAACCACACCTCCCACCAAAAGAACAGAGGCGTTGGGCCCGGGGGCCTTGGCTGGGGGGTTCTTCGGCCTGTTCGGACAGGTGTAAAAGAAGTGACCAGGCCGCTGGCAGTGGTGACACAGGCGACTGTCAGTAGCCGGCCTGTTGTTGGCAACAGGGACAGGGCCTCCGGAGGGACGGCTAGCTGGGGCATTGGGGTTGGTTGCTGGCTTACCCCCTTTCCAGCTGGTGGCGACTGGCCTCCGCGTCTCGGGCTTCCGGTTGGCCTCGTGGTTGTCGGCGATCTGCGCCGCTTTGTCCGCGTTCGTTGGTTCGCGGTCCAGGATGAACTGTCGGACCTCAGCTGGGCAGAGATGCAGGAACTGGTCTTTGATCATCAGGTCCCGTAGCTGCTCAAAGGTTTCAACGGACAGTCCATGGATCCACTGGTCAAAGTGGGTCCTGAGTCCTTGCACCACATCACTGTAGCTATCGTGTGGGCCACGTTGGAGGTGTCGGAACTTCTTTCGGTATACCTCAGGTGTCAGCCGGTATTTGGCGATCAGCGCCTGCTTTATGGCGTCATAGTCATCATCGGCTTCTGGCGGAAGAGAAGCAAATGCCTCCAGGGCTTTGCCTTTTAGCCCTGGGGTCAAGTACCTTGCCCATTGGTCTCTAGGCAGCTGGTACTGTCTGCAGGCTTTCTCAAAGGCTCGCAGAAATGTGTCCAAGTCCCCGTCCTTTTCCATCACGGGAAAATGCTCTGGCCGGGGTTTAGGAGTCTGGACGCTGCTGGGCTCACGGCTTCGGGCTGTGAGGGCATTCCCACCCCGCTGGAGTACCTCCAGTTCATGGGCCCTCTGCGCCTGGCGCTCGGCTCTCTCAGCCTCAGCTTGGCGCTCAGCTCTCTCCGCCTGGCGCTCGGCTCGCTGCTCTGCTCTCTCTCGAGCTTGCTGGATCAGCCTCACCCGCCCATCACTGTCTTCGGCGGGGAGTTCGTCCAAGGCCATTTGCAGATAGGGGTCCACCCCGTTCTGGTTGAATGTGGGGCCAGCGCTCAGGAGTGGAGCCTCTGCTGCAGCCCCATTGCAACTTGGGCCAACTTCTGCGCTCGCTGGATTCTGGTCGTTGTCCAGCTGCACTAGAGCCGCGATCATTTGAGCTCTGTTTTTGTTCGTGGCGTCAAGGCCTTGGTACGTGCATAACGCAGCAAGAACTTCCTTTGTCTGCCGGGTGTACCAAGGTTCTCCTTTTGCCGCCATGGTTGCCAAATAAAAGATAGAAAAAGAAAAACGAAGAAACGGGAGGGGGATACTTGCAAGTACACACTAATGTCTCAGGACTAGTAACCACTGAGTCTGTTCTCCAAAACCTATGATGCAGGATTCCCGCAGGAACCGTGCAGGTTTTTAGTGAGAGGAATGATTGCTCAAACCAAATCACTAATGCTCTAGGATTATCCCACCGCGCTGCCACCAATATGTGACGAACAGCCCACCGCCGTTCGTCCACTTACGGGCGACACTAACGGGAGTCCCGCTGCCACCAAAACGCGACGGACAGCGGACCCTGTGTCACCACTATGTCACAGTCCCACCACTGACACGGGTGTATCAGCGGACGGAGGGGCGTGACACAATGCCGGCACACGGCTATCACAGGCGCAGTGGGGCTTATCTTAGTTATCCCAACACTGGCACCATGTGACCAAAAATATCCAGCAAGCTAATCTCGCTCTACAATTTGCCGCAGGGGGAGTTTAATTTGGATGCCCCACCACTGCTATCAATCTTCCAAGTACTGCGGGGATTTATGTATATCCCACTTTCTCAGTTCCACTTTGGAACTCGCAGCTCTCCGGCGCCCCCCTTACCCTCAGGTCAGTCAGGGAACTGCACCTAGGATAATTAGTCGCCGGACGGGCTGCCTGTTGTGAACCGGCAATTAGGCTTCTGCAGTAAGGGAATTATCAATGCTGTGGCTGAAGCCCCTTACTCAGCAATATAAGACCCTTCTAGACTGCCAGCAAGCCGTAATAGCCGTACACAACGCGCTGCCACCAGTCACGGTTACTTAATTCACAGTGTTAAATTAAGAGGGTCCATGGCAAACCCCTTGAATTAGTAGCGATTATCTATCAAAGGCGTATAGTTCGATTCTTAGAGCATGGAGACAGATCTAAATAATTTCATTTATTTTCCGAAAGAGGACAGTGATTACAGATAAAAGTTGCTATAAAATTGAGACATAAAATAGGTACAGTACAGGTATAAAATAAAAGTGGAGAAAACAAAGAGATTACACTCACAGTTCCATATTGTTCCTTAGGCAGACCATGCGGCTAAGGTGGGTGGAGGCGGAGCTGCACTTCTCCGCTCATTGGGGTCCTTCTAGCACGACGACTTGAGCTGTTCTGAGCTGGTTTGCCCAGGAAATGCCTTATAGACTTTCCTATGTGACATCACAGAGAGGTGCATTCTGGGTTGATCCCACCTCTCTTATCCAAGTTATGTTTTGGCTACAAAACTTAGATTAGCTATAACTTTATGGGAGAAGCTGGTATGGACTCATCAGTGGTATCATGTTTCCCAGCGTAATGAGCCCATCAAGAAAACATCAAACATCTATGCGATATGACCGTCCATTTGGGCGCAAATCCTATCTCATGTTCTGGACAGGGTAGAACTTCGAAACATACGCGGTCTCGAAGCTGGGACCGCTCAGGTTACAAAAATATGATTTTCATATCTCTAGGGTATTTGGTTCTTATGGTATAGTCTCTCATAGTTTTATTCGTTTCAAACAAAGAAGTTTTTCCCGCTCTGAAGAGGAGAGAAGGCAAATGGTGTGAGGAAGATGGTCTAGCTAATTAACATTCCTGCTCTTCCAGAGGAAGTGGCAGGGTTGATAAAACCTGGGGGGAAGGAATTCCTACTACTGAGAGTTTACAATGTCCTAGGATGGAGGATTTGTTAGCACATTGCAACAGAAAACATATCTTGCAGACATGGTACATCACAGTACCAGATAATACCAGCAGAGAGCGGCGATATCACTGTGTCATTGTACGCTGTAGTACCAGATAAAACCAGCAGAGTGCGGCGATATCACTGTGTCATCGTAGGCTGTAGTACCAGATAAAACCAGCAGAGGGCGGCGATATCACTGTGTCATCGTAGGCTGTAGTACCAGATAATACCAGCAGACAGCGGCGATATCACTGTGTCATTATACGCTGTAGTACCAGATAATACCAGCAGAGAGCGGCGATATCACTGTCATTATACACTGTAGTACCAGATAATACCAGCAGAGGGCGGCGATATCACTGTGTCATTGTACGCTGTAGTACCAGATAGTGCCAGCAGAGGGCGGCGATATCACTGTGTCATTATACACTGTAGTACCAGATAATACCAGCAGAGAGCGGCGATATCACTGTGTCATTGTACGCTGTAGTACCAGATAATACCAGCAGAGAGCGGCGATATCACTGTGTCATCCTACGCTGTAGTACCAGATAATACCAGCAGAGGGCGGCGATATCACCGTGTCATCATACGCTGTAGTACCAGATAATGCCAGCTGAGGGCGGCGATATCACCGTGTCATCCTACGCTGTAGTACCAGATAATACCAGCAGAGGGCGGCGATATCACTGTGTCATCATACGCTGTAGTACCAGATAATACCAGCAGAGGGCGGCGATATCACCGTGTCATCATACGCTGTAGTACCAGATAGTACCTGCAGAGGGTACCGATATCACTTTGTCATCATACGCTGTAGTACCAGATAATACCAGCAGAGGGCGGCGATATCACCGTGTCATCATACGCTGTAGTACCAGATAATACCAGCAGAGAGCGGCGATATCACTGTGTCATCATACGCTGTAGTACCAGATAATGCCAGCAGAGGGCGGCGATATCACCGTGTCATCATACGCTGTAGTACCAGATAATGCCAGCAGAGGGCGGCGATATCACCGTGTCATCCTACGCTGTAGTACCAGATAATACCAGCAGAGGGCGGCGATATCACTGTGTCATCCTACGCTGTAGTACCAGATAATGCCAGCAGAGGGCGGCGATATCACTGTGTCATCCTACGCTGTAGTACCAGATAATACCAGCAGAGGGCGGCGATATCACCGTGTCATCATACGCTGTAGTACCAGATAATGCCAGCAGAGGGCGGCGATATCACCGTGTCATCATACGCTGTAGTACCAGATAATGCCAGCAGAGGGCGGCGATATAACCGTGTCATCCTACGCTGTAGTACCAGATAATACCAGCAGAGGGCGGCGATATCACCGTGTCATCCTACGCTGTAGTACCAGATAATACCAGCAGAGGGCGGCGATATCACCGTGTCATCATACGCTGTAGTACCAGATAATTCCAGCAGAGGGCGGCGATATCACCGTGTCATCCTACGCTGTAGTACCAGATAATACCAGCAGAGGGCGGCGATATCACCGTGTCATCATACGCTGTAGTACCAGATAATGCCAGCAGAGGGCGGCGATATCACCGTGTCATCCTACGCTGCAGTACCAGATAATACCAGCAGAGGGCGGCGATATCACTGTGTCATCATACGCTGTAGTACCAGATAATACCAGCAGAGGGCGGCGATATCACCGTGTCATCATACGCTGTAGTACCAGATAGTACCTGCAGAGGGTACCGATATCACTTTGTCATCATACGCTGTAGTACCAGATAATACCAGCAGAGGGCGGCGATATCACCGTGTCATCATACGCTGTAGTACCAGATAATACCAGCAGAGAGCGGCGATATCACCGTGTCATCATACGCTGTAGTACCAGATAATGCCAGCAGAGGGCGGCGATATCACCGTGTCATCATACGCTGTAGTACCAGATAATGCCAGCAGAGGGCGGCGATATCACCGTGTCATCCTACGCTGTAGTACCAGATAATACCAGCAGAGGGCGGCGATATCACCGTGTCATCCTACGCTGTAGTACCAGATAATGCCAGCAGAGGGCGGCGATATCACCGTGTCATCCTACGCTGTAGTACCAGATAATACCAGCAGAGGGCGGCGATATCACCGTGTCATCATACGCTGTAGTACCAGATAATGCCAGCAGAGGGCGGCGATATCACCGTGTCATCATACGCTGTAGTACCAGATAATGCCAGCAGAGGGCGGCGATATAACCGTGTCATCCTACGCTGTAGTACCAGATAATACCAGCAGAGGGCGGCGATATCACCGTGTCATCCTACGCTGTAGTACCAGATAATACCAGCAGAGGGCGGCGATATCACCGTGTCATCATACGCTGTAGTACCAGATAATTCCAGCAGAGGGCGGCGATATCACCGTGTCATCCTACGCTGTAGTACCAGATAATACCAGCAGAGGGCGGCGATATCACCGTGTCATCATACGCTGTAGTACCAGATAATGCCAGCAGAGGGCGGCGATATCACCGTGTCATCCTACGCTGCAGTACCAGATAATACCAGCAGAGGGCGGCGATATCACCGTTTCATCATACGCTGTAGTACCAGATAAATCCAGCAGAGGGCGGCGATATCACTGTGTCATCATACGCTGTAGTACGAGATAATGCCAGCAGAGGGCGGCGATATCACTGTCATCCTACGCTGTAGTACCAGATAAATCGAACAGAGAGCGGCGATATCACTGTGTCATCCTGCTCTGTAGTACCAGATAAAACCAGGAGAGGGCACCGATATCACTGTCATTGTAGGCTGTAGTACCAGATAATACCAGCCGAGGGCGGCGATATCACTGTGTCATCGTACGCTGTAGTACCAGATAATACCAGCAGAGGGCGGCGATATCACTGTGTCATTATACGCTGTAGTACCAGATAACACCAGCAGAGGGCGGCAATATCACTGTGTCATCGTACGCTGTAGTACCAGATAATACCAGCAGAGGGAGGCGATGTCACTGTCATCGTACGCTGTAGTACCAGATAATACCAGCAGAGGGAGGCGATATCACTGTGTCATCGTACACTGTAGTATGGGATAAAACCAGCAGAGGGCGGGGATATCACTGTCATCATACTCTGTAATACCAGATAATTCCAGCAGAGGGCGGCGATATCACTGTCATCTTGTCCTGCAGTACCAATTAAAACCAGCAGAGAGCGGCAGTAGACGTTCGCGTCCTATAGCGCTGCAGTACCAAATGATCCCAGCAGAGGGTGGCGGTATCGCCGTGTCATACAACCCTACAGTACCAGATAAAACCAGCAGCAGGCGCCGCGATACCACGCTGCATCTTAGTTCGCCACAATACCAGATATGACCTGCAGAGGGCAAATTGTAATACCAGATGTGATCGGTAGAGGGCGGGAGATATGCTGCGCCGCAATACTATTATATACAAAGCCTGTAAGAACCACAAAACTACATTTCCCGGCGCGCACCGCGCGGTCATATGCAAAGACTCTGCTTCTGATTGGCTGAGGCTTGAAGCTGCTTTGGGATTGGCTGTGACTCTGTCAGCGGCTTGTTCGGATTTTTAGTTTGTGCTGTGGAGCTGAGGCGGCTGCAGACCCGCGGAGAGCAGCGGGAGCGGAGGACGTGAGGTGCCCGCGCTGTACCGGGGATATACGGGCTCCTGAGGCGGCTGCCCGGTGCCGTACCGGGGATATACGGGCTCCTGAGGCGGCTGCCCGGCGCCGTACCGGGGATATACGGGCTCCTGAGGCGGCTGCCCGGCGCCGTACCGGGGATATACGGGCTCCTGAGGCGGCTGCCCGGCGCCGTACCGGGGATATACGGGCTCCTGAGGCGGCTGCCCGGCGCCGTACCGGGGATATACGGGCTCCTGAGGCGGCTGCCCGGCGCTGTACCGGGGATAGACAGGCTCCTGAGGCGGCTGCCCGGCGCTGTACCGGGGATATACGGGCTCCTGAGGCGGCTGCCCGGCGCTGTACCGGGGATAGACGGGCTCCTGAGGCGGCTGCCCGGTGCCGTACCGGGGATATACGGGCTCCTGAGGCGGCTGCCCGGCGCCGTACCGGGGATAGACGGGCTCCTGAGGCGGCTGCCCGGCGCCGTACCGGGGATAGACGGGCTCCTGAGGCGGCTGCCCGGCGCTGTACCGGGGATATACGGGCTCCTGAGGCGGCTGCCCGGCGCCGTACCGGGGCTACGCGGGCTCCTGAGGCGGCTGCTCGACGCTGTTACCGGGGATACGCGGGCTCCTGAGGCGGCTGCCCTGCGCTGTTACCGGGGCTACGCAGGCTCCTGAGGCGGCTGCCCTGCGGGGTTACCGGGGATACGCAGGCTCCTGAGGCGGCTGCTCGGCGCTGTTACCAGGGATACGCGGGCTCCTGAGGCGGCTGCTCGGTGCTGTTACCGGGGCTACGCAGGCTCCTGAGGCGTTATATGCAGGTACAGCTGTGACCGCTGACTGTGGGGGGGGCACTGTGTGCAGTCTCCGCTCTCTGTGACGCTCCGATCGCTGTTATTCTGAGGATACCAGTGATTGTTCGCTAAACGTTTTTCCATATATTCTTATTTTTCTTCCCGTCGTCATCTCTTGTGTTACACGCCTGCGACTCGGCTACACAGATGGCGGCGGCGGAGACCACCAGCACAATCCATCATAAAGTTGTTTCTCTTCCTGGGGAGGGAAGGGGTTAATTATTTATCCCTTTCACTATAAACCTGTTGTGACTTCATTACATTTTTTCTTTTTGCAGATTTTGTACTTATTACCAACATGGCGCTGTCACCACCCCGAGACCCCCGAGATAACAGGTGAGGGGGTGATGCGGGGTCACAGTGTCGGCTGCACAGATCCGGTCTGGGGTTTCACTCTTCTCCTCCTCAGGCACAGGATCCCCCGCACTCCGGACTCGTCCGTTTCCTACAGCTTCACCCCGCAGCCGGTGGACTCAACCCCGCTGCCCCCCATTATCGAGCGCCTGGCGTACCTGCGTCCGTCCCGTGAGCTGCTGGAATATTACCGCAGGAAGATCGCAGAGTTTGACGAGGAGCATGAAGATCTGGTGACAAGGCTGGAGCAGTATAAAGCTACGTATGAGGAGCAGGTGACGTGAGCGTCTGATTGGTTTGGCAGCTGGGAACCTCCTGATAGCCCCCGTCACTGCCATTTTGGTACTCCTTCATAGGAGATAGGGATTGGTGCTATATACACTGCTCAACAAAAATAAAGGGAACACCAAGATACCACATCGAAGATATCACTGAAATATCGCAGCTGCAAATCTTTATTCATTACATAGCGGCATGCGTTGAGAACAAGGAAACATCATAATGATCAATGTAAATCAAAATATCTCATGGAGGTCTGGATTTGGAAGGATATCCAAAATCAAAGCGGTGCACCCCAGGCGGCGTGTGTGGAGGCGGCGCAGCAGCAATTCCTCTCTGTGGGAGAAGCGCGGAGGCACAGTGCAGCAGCCAGCACGACCTGTCTGTGTGTCTCCACCGTGGGCGTGGCAGCGCACTTCCTGCCCGGCGAACACTGCTGATGGCAGCTACCAATAGATTTGTCCTGGGTCGAGGCCGGGGGGGCCATCGATCAGGGCACCGGATCCACCCGGTTTTTGGTAAGAGGGCACAGGAGTGCCTGCCTGACTGTGTACGTACATCCATTGTGTGCATCATGTCACATTGGCGTCTATGTGGGTGTGTGGTGTGGCACTGGTGCGGGGTGAGCTCTGTGCTGCTGACCCGGGCTGATGGGCACATCTGGCTACAAGGAATGAATAGTCTTACGGAATGGCCACCAGGATTCTGGACTATGTTCCTGGGCAGGGACTGTAGATGTGTATGTGCCCACTGGGCACTGCCCAGAGATCTCTGCCCACCTGGTCCTGGGGTGTCACTGTAGATGTATATGCACCCAGAGATCTCTGCCCACCTGGTGTCACTGTAGATGTATATAAAAAGCCATTAGGTCTTCATCCAGCATCATCAAGCTAATACATACATATATATAGAGAACTGCAAGAAGATGAAAGTCTAGAAATTTAGAAATAACAGCAGAGTTAGTAGCAGACTAAAAATTAGATCTTTGAGTGTAGTGTGGGATCTTCGGATGCTTCCGGATTATCAACGACCAAAGGGGTGGCAAATTTTTCGACCGCCCCGGGCGCCACAAACATTTGCTACGCCACTGTGTTGCAGTCAGCAGATCGCTCTCCACGGTGTCTCCAGACTGTCACGTCTGTCACATGTGCTCAGTGTAAACCTTCATCTGTGAAGAACACAGGGCTCCAGTGGCGAATTTGCCAATCCTGGTGCTCTGTGGCAAATGCTAAGCGTCCTGCACGGTGTTGGGCTGTGAGCACAACCCCCAACTGTGGACGTCGGGCCCTCAGACCATCCTCATGGAGTCGGTTTCTAACCGTTTGTGCAGACACATGCACATTTGTGGCCTGCTGGAGGTCATTTTGCAGGTCTCTGGCAGTGCTCCTCTTGTTGCTACTTGCACAAAAGCGGAGGTAGCTGTCCTGCTGATGGGTTGTTGCCCTCCTACGGCCCCCTCCACATCTCCAGGTGTACTGGCCTGTCTCCTGGTATCTCCTCCAGCCTCTGGACACTACGCTGACAGACACAGCAAACCTTCTTGCCACAGCTTGCATTGATGTGCCATCCTGGATGAGCTGCACTACATGAGCCACTTGTGTGGGTTGTAGAGTCCGTCTCTTGCTACCACGAGTGTGAAAGCACAACCAACATTCAAGTGACCAAAGCATCAGCCAGAAAGCACTGGTACTGAGATGTGGTCCCCACCTGCAGAACCAATCCTTTATTGAGGGAGTCTTGATAATTGCCAATAATTTCCATTTGTTGTCTATTCCATTTGCACAACAGCATGTGAAATTGATTGTCAGTGTTGCTTCCTAAGTGGACAGTTTGATTTCACAGAAGTTTGATTTACTTGGAGTTATATTCTGTTTACGTGTTCCCTTTATTTTTTTGAGCAGTGTACTTCAACATTAGAACTACAGTCGCACAATCACCTGACAGGTTCCTTTTAATAAAAGGGTTGAAAAAGTGACACTAATTAAAATCAGCAGGAGGGATAATTTGCAACTAAGTCACATGACTGTGTGTATGTGTATATATATATATATATATATATAAAAATGGGCAAGTTAGAGAGGCAGAGTCTCTGCAGCAAAGATGGTCGGAGGTCACCGCTCTGTGAACTGCTGCGTCTTAAAATTGTGGAACAATTTCAGAAAAACGTTCAATGTAAAATTGCAAATATCCTCGATCTATAGCTGAAAATATCAGAAGATTCTGGAGAAATCCATGTGCACGAGGGACAAGGCTGGTGGTCAGTGTGGGACCCTGCGGGCACGAAGGCGGGCACGGCCTGGGGAACTACTTTTTTTTTTTAAGATATGTTGCTGCCAACAATTTCTAAATGATCACTGTCCGACCTTGTGATCTGAGTTCTTAGTGATAAGATCTGGTGATAAGGTTCACAGATCATTGTCTGCACGTTTTGCGCAGGGTCGGGTTGTGTTCTCTGCAGAGGGGAAAAAAAACAACTAAAAAATCGTTTCCATTGTTACAAAAACACAAATGTTATTGAAATTATGAAAATCGGTGTCGGGATCCCGGGGTGTTCTGTGAGTGTTCCTCTTGACTTTGTTCTCGGCAGCACAAGCTCCAGTGGGAAATGCGGCAGCGCGAGGAGGAGATCTCCGAGCTGCAGAAGGCGCTGAGCGACATGCAGGTTTACCTCTTCCAGGAGCGGGAGCACGTGCTGCGGCTGTACTCCGAAAATGACCGGCTGAAGATCAGGTGAGGAGCGCGTGCTGAGCGGGGCCCGTACCGCTGCGATCCATCACATGCGCAACACTATTATCTATCACTAGTAACTTTTTTCCATCCACAACATCGGGACGATCGCTCTCATCGTTCTGTGCTGCAGCTTTATCTCGTGTTTTATTGTAGAGAACTGGAGGACAGGAAGAAAATCCAGCAACTTCTCGCCTTGGTGGCCACCAGCGGGGGGGAAATCACTTATTTTCACAAGGAGCCACCAAATAAGGTGAAATTAAAGGGTCAGGTGTCATTTCAATGGATATAAGATAAAAGGGATCATCCATCCTGTAATTATCCAGTTTCAAGATCTCTGCTTTCTGGCAGTCCAGTCTCGTTTAATATTTTGTGTAGTACCTGATATAGACTGTAGGTGTCGCTGTTATTACACTGTATTGCTTGTATTTAGCTCCTGTCTCTCTTATAGGTCACCGTACCCCAGAGGTCCATCCAGACGGGGGACCCCCATGAACGCAAAGAGCGGCGTCCAGGCCGGATAGGAGCAGGTGAAGGTGCAACATGGCAGGTGTCAGGAAATGCCATCCAAACTGTACCCCATCCCCCAAACTCTCGACATCGGACCTTGTAATCATACGACACCCCTTCTCCACAGCTGCAAAACAAGGTCAAATCGGATCGTCCAGGAAGAACGACCCAATGGCCTCACAAGAAAAGCCGGACGACCAAACACTTCTTCTCCAGGTGAGGACGCAACGTAATAGAAGAGGAGCAGGTGACACAGATGCAGGTAACGCTGATCTCTCCATCATCCTCGCCCAGGTGGAGGCGCTGCAAGCACAACTGGAGGAGCAAACCCGGCTCTCCAAGGAGCAAGTGGAGGCCCTGATGGACGACAGAAGGATCCGCATGGAGGAGGCTCAGGTGCAGCATCAACGAGACCAGGCCAAGATTAAAGAGACGACCGAGAAGTACGACTCCAATTCTTACATTCATGTGACCTCAGCAGTCAGAATAGTAGTTAAATTCCTGTACATAGGGGCAGTATTATAGTAGTTAAATTCTTGTACATAGGCGCAGTATTATAGTAGTTAAATTCTTGTACATAGGCGCAGTATTATAGTAGTTATATTCTTGTACATAGGCGCAGTATTATAGTAGTTATATTCTTGTACATAGGGGCAGTATTATAGTAATATTCTTGTACATAGGGGCAGTATTATAGTAGTTATATTCTTGTACATAGGAGCAGTATTATAGTAGTTATATTCTTGTACATAGGAGCAGTATTATAGTAGTTATATTCTTGTACATAGGCGCAGTATTATAGTAGTTATATTCTTGTACATAGGGGCAGTATTATAGTAGTTATATTCTTGTACATAGGGGCAGTATTATAGTAGTTATAAATAATAATAATCTTTATTTATATAGCGCCAACATATTCCGCAGCGCTTTACAGTTGAACAGTTTCAAACACAACAGTCATAAGTAACAACGTTAACAATACAATAATTAAAGCGAAATAAGACGACCCTGCTCGTGGAGCTTACAATCTACAATGAGGTGGGGGGGATACAAAGCACAGGTTTGTATTTACAATGATGTATTTACAATGACGGTCCAGCCATCTTCAGGGGGTGGGGGTTAGATGGAGATAGTGAATGGGCTACACACACACAAACATGACTTTGATTACTGAATGTGATAGGCCGCTCTGAACAAATGTGTTTTGAGCGAGCGCCTAAAACTATGCAAATTGTGGATGGTCCTAATATTTTGGGGTAGAGCATTCCAGAGGATTGGCGCAGCACGGGAGAAGTCTTGGAGTCGGGAGTGGGAGGTACGGATTAGGGCAGAGGTTAGTCGAAAGTCATTTGCAGAGCGCAGCGGTCGGTTAGGCTGATAGACAGAAATGAGGGAGGAGATGTAAGGGGGTGCCGCACTGTGGAGAGCTTTGTGGGTGAGAACAAGTACTTTGAATTGTACCCTGTAATGAATTGGCAGCCAGTGTAACGACTGGCGAAGAGCGGACGCGTCTGAGAAACGATTAGCCAGATGGACAACCCTGGCTGCTGCATTAAGGATAGACTGGAGAGGGGAGAGTCGAGTGAGAGGGAGGCCAATTAATAGAGCATTACAGTAGTCTAGGCGGGAGTGGATCAGGGCGACAGTGAGAGTTTTTGTTGTTTCCATGGTGAGAAAAGGGCGGATTCTAGAGATGTTCTTTAGGTGTAAGCGGCATGAGCGGGCAAGAGATTGTATATGGGAGGTGAAGGAGAGATCGGAGTCGAACATAACACCCAGACAGCGCACCTGCTGTCGGGGTGTTATTATGGTGCCACCCACAGAGAGGGAAATGTCAGATTTAGGGAGGTTAGTAGATGGTGGGAGCAGAAGAAGTTCAGTTTTGGAGAGGTTGAGTTTCAGATAGAGAGCAGACATGATATTGGAGACTGCAGACAGACAGTCACTGGCGTTCTGTAGTACAGCGGAGGTAAGGTCAGGGGATGATGTGTACAGTTGTGTGTCATCAGCATAAAGATGGTACTGAAAGCCAAATCTGCTGATGGTCTGTCCAATTGGGGCCGTGTAGAGAGAGAAGAGAAGGGGGCCAAGGACTGAGCCCTGAGGTACCCCAACAGTGAGAGGAAGAGGAGATGAAGTGGAGCCAGAAAACAGAACACTGAAGGAGCGGTCGGAAAGATAGGAGGAGAACCAGGAAAGAGCAGTGTCCTTAATGCCTAGTGACTGGAGCCTAGAGAGTAGGAGAGGATGGTCAACAGTGTCGAAAGCTGCAGAAAGGTCGAGAAGAATGAGCAGAGAATGGTCACCATTACGTTTTGCTGTCAGAAGGTCATTGGTCACTTTGATGAGTGCAGTTTCTGTCGAATGTAGGGGGCGGAAACCGGACTGTGAAGGGTCTAGGAGGGAGTGAGTGGAGAGGTAACGGGTAAGGCGTGAGTATATCAGGCGCTCCAAGAGTTTAGAGATGAAGGGGAGATTGGAGACTGGTCTGTAGTTGTTTGTGCAGGATGGGTCAAGGGTGGGTTTCTTTAGTAATGGAGTAATGATAGAGTGTTTGAAGGAGGAGGGGAAAATGCCAGAGGAGAGGGAGAGATTAAAGATTGTAGTTAGGTGAGTTGTGACGACTGGGGAGAGAGACTGGAGGAGATGTGAGGGAATGGGGTCGGTTGTGCATGTAGTTGGACGAGAAGAGGAGAGGAGCCTGGAGACTTCTTCTTCTGTGATGGGAGCAAATGTGGAGAGTGAGCCAGGGGAAATGCAGGGAGGGATGGGAGTCACTGAACTTGGTGATTGGGAGCGGATTTCCTGACGGATATTGTCTATTTTCTCTATAAAGTGGGAGGCCAGGTCATCAGCGCAAATGTCTGTGATAGGGGCTTGTGCTTTTGGCCTGAGGAGGGAGTGAAAGGTGTCAAAAAGTTTCTTGGGGTTGTTGGATAGTGAGGAGATCAGGGTGGTGAAGTAGGTCTGTTTGGCGAGGTGAAGGGCAGAGTTATATGTCCTTAACATAAATTTGAAGTGTATGAAGTCTTCTGGTGTGTGTGTTTTCCTCCATAAGCGTTCAGCACACCTAGAGCATCGCTGGAGAAATCGGGTTTGCGATGTGAGCCAGGGCTGTTTCACTCTGTGTTTGGAGGTTCTGAGGGTGAGGGGAGCTACTTGGTCAAGGGTGCTTCTAAGAATGTCATTGTAGTGATGTACAGCCAGATCAGGACAGGACAAAGAAGAGATTGGGGACAATGATGAGTGTAGGGAGTCTGAAAGTGTATGAGGGTTAATGGCTTGTAGATTTCTGACTGAATGGTAGGTAGGAGGGTGCTGGGGTGAGCGAGGATTTGTGAGTGTAAAGGAGAGAATGTTGTGGTCAGAGAGGGGAAGCGGTGAGTTATCTAGGTAGGAGATTGAGCAGAGCCGGGCGAAAACCAGGTCCAGGGTGTTAGTCTTTGTGTGTTTCAGAGGTTGAGAGCTGAGAGAAGTCTAGAGAAGTGGTTAGTGATAGAAGCTGGGATGCAGATGTGGAAGTGGGGCTGTTAATGGGGATGTTGAAGTCTCCCAGGATAAGGGTTGGTAGTTCTGAGGACATGAAGTGCGGCAGCCAGGCAGAGAAATGGTCCAGGAAGTGGGTGGGTGAGCCTGGGGGCCGTTATATGACCGCTACTCTGAGGGAGAGGGGACGAAAGAGCCTGATGGTGTGGACTTCAAAAGAAGGGAATGAGAGTGATGGAACTGAGGGGATGACCTGGAAAGTGCATTGTGGGGACAGGAGTATGCCGACTCCACCACCAGGTCTATTTGTCGGTCTCGGGGAATGGGAGAATTGTAAGCCACCATGGGAAATGGCAGCAGGAGAGACAGTGTCAGAATCCTGAATCCAGGTTTCCGTGAGGGCCAACAAATTCAGAGAGTTTTTCAGAAAGTAATTGTGTAGGAAAGGAAGCTTGTTGCATACAGACCGTGGATTCCAAAGGGCACAATTGAAAGAAGGAGATGAAGGAGTGCAAGTGATATTAGTAAGATTATTAAGGTTTCGATGTGAGGTAGGGTAGGGGTTGAGGTTGGGGGATGGTGGACTGGGGTTGGGGGAGATGTCCCCTGAAATCAGTAGGAGCAGGAAGATAAAGAGCAAGTAGTTTTTGGAATTGTATGAAGATTTTATGTGCAGTGTGTTTGGGCAAGATGGGCTGAGGCTTTTTAAGAAGGTGAGAAGTGCATGGGAGCTGTACATGGGAGAAGCAAAGAGAGAGGAGCTGATGTATATGAGTCGTGATGGAGGGGGGATTGGTCGGTGAAAGTGGATTGCAAGAGAACATAGGAGGATAGGAATAAAGCACATGGTTAAAAGGGACAGCAGAGTGAGGGTTACCTGACTCCTGTCCTGACTAACTGCCATGTAATAACTGCTGTATCCCGACGCTTATCTTCGTGACGTAGTAGTTATATTCTTGTACATAGGAGCAGTATTATAGTAGTTATATTCTTGTTCATAGAGGCAGTATTATAGTAGTTATATTCTTGTACATAGGGGGCAGTATTATAGTTATATTCTTGTACATAGGGGGCAGTATTATAGTAGTTATATTCTTGTACATAGGGGGCAGTATTATAGTAGTTATATTCTTGTACATAGGGGGCAGTATTATAGTAGTTATATTCTTGTACATAGGGGCAGTATTATAGTAGTTATATTCTTGTATATAGGAGCAGTATTATAGTAGTTATATTCTTGTATATAGGGGGCAATATTATAGTAGTTATTTCTTGTACATAGGAGGCAGTATTATAGTAGTTATATTCTTGTACATAGGGGGCAGTATTATAGTAGTTATATTCTTGTACATAGGGGGCAGTATTATAGTAGTTATATTCTTGTACATAGGGGCAGTATTATAGTAGTTATATTCTTGTACATAGGGGCAGTATTATAGTAGTTATATTCTTGTACATAGGGGCAGTATTATAGTAGTTATATTCTTGTACATAGGAGCAGTATTATAGTAGTTATATTCTTGTTCATAGAGGCAGTATTATAGTAGTTATATTCTTGTTCATAGAGGCAGTATTATAGTAGTTATATTCTTGTACATAGGGGGCAGTATTATAGTAGTTATATTCTTGTACATAGGGGGCAGTATTATAGTAGTTATATTCTTGTACATAGGGGGCAGTATTATAGTAGTTATATTCTTGTACATAGGGGGCAGTATTATAGTAGTTATATTCTTGTACATAGGGGGCAGTATTATAGTAGTTATATTCTTGTATATAGGGGGCAGTATTATAGTAGTTATATTCTTGTATATAGGGGGCAGTATTATAGTAGTTATTTCTTGTACATAGGGGGCAGTATTATAGTAGTTATTTCTTGTACATAGGAGGCAGTATTATAGTAGTTATATTCTTGTTCATAGAGGCAGTATTATAGTAGTTATATTCTTGTACATAGGGGGCAGTATTATAGTAGTTATATTCTTGTACATAGGGGGCAGTATTATAGTAGTTATATTCTTGTACATAGGGGGCAGTATTATAGTAGTTATATTCTTGTACATAGGGGGCAGTATTATAGTAGTTATATTCTTGTACATAGGGGGCAGTATTATAGTAGTTATATTCTTGTACATAGGGGGCAGTATTATAGTAGTTATATTCTTGTATATAGGGGGCAGTATTATAGTAGTTATATTCTTGTATATAGGGGGCAGTATTATAGTAGTTATTTCTTGTACATAGGAGGCAGTATTATAGTAGTTATATTCTTGTACATAGTGGCAGTATTATAGTAGTTATATTCTTGTACATAGTGGCAGTATTATAGTAGTTATATTCTTGTACATAGTGGCAGTATTATAGTAGTTATATTCTTGTACATAGGGGCAGTATTATAGTAGTTATATTCTTGTACACAGGAGCAGTATTATAGTAGTTATATTCTTGTACATAGGGGGCAGTATTATAGTAGTTATATTCTTGTACATAGGGGGCAGTATTATAGTAGTTATATTCTTGTACATAGGGGCAGTATTATAGTAGTTATATTCTTGTACATAGAGGGCAGTATTATAGTAGTTATATTCTTGTACATAGGAGCAGTATTATAGTAGTTATATCCTTGTACATAGGGGCAGTATTATAGTAGTTATATTCTTGTACATAGGAGCAGTATTATAGTAGTTATATTCTTGTACATAGGAGCAGTATTATAGTAGTTATATTCTTGTACATAGGAGCAGTATTATAGTAGTTATATTCTTGTACATAGGAGCAGTATTATAGTAGTTATATTCTTGTACATAGGGGGCAGTATTATAGTAGTTATATTCTTGTACATAGGAGGCAGTATTATAGTAGTTATATTCTTGTACATAGGGGGCAGTATTATAGTAGTTATATTCTTGTACATAGGGGGCAGTATTACAGTTGTTGCCGCCTCCTAGTTTCTTATCACTTTATCTTTCCTTCAGATTACACAAGACACAGAAGCTCCTATATGAGAGCACTAGAGATTTCTTGCAGCTGAAGTTCGAGGGTCGGGCCAATGAGAAGTCTTGGATGGCGGAGAAGGATCAGTTGTTGCAGGAATTGGACCGGCGTCAGGAGCAGCTGGTGAAGAGTCGCGATCCTGACCGGGACAGAGAGCAGGAGATGGAGATCCTGAAACTGTCACAAGCAGAGAGAGCGGCGCGCTCTTCCCGTACTGAGGAAGTGAAGGTGGTTACACTCGGACGCTGCTGTGATGGTGACGTCTCTTCACGTCGTCCATGCTGTTAACCCTTTGTCCCATTTCTCTGTGCAGAATCTGACAGAACAGCTGGCTCAGGCCCACCGGCTGTCCGACATGTACCGGGAGCAGTGTGTGGCCCTGGAGGACGAGCTGGCCAAAATCCGGGAGGAAGGAGATGTGGGACGAGAAATCTTCAAGGTGAGACCACCATCTCTCACAAGTCTCTTAAAGGGGATGTCGTGATTCTTATGTTGCACTTAGGCGTCTGACATCCGTGAGTTCGGGGAAAACTGAGGCAAAGATACTGATCGGAAACATTTGCATTGATTTTCAGAGCCCAATCTGAGGTCTGACATTTACCTTCCCCATCACCTGCTGCTTTCCTGTAGTGGATGGAGTGGCTAATACTCCTGTGCACCGCCAAAATAAATAGTGCAGGGAGCTGTTGTGACGACGCCACACTTTGCACCCATTTTACCACCAGTGTGGCCTGTTACTGGCATATGATGCCACCAGCTGACGGGCAGCACAATGTCGGATGTTACCAGGCGACTGCATGAGTCTAAGTCATGAACGTCAGCAACGCTGTCTGGGAAATGTCTTGTCAGTTTCTGGTGCACAGACGTTGATGTCCCTTAGGGCTAGTGAGGATTGGCAATAACTTATTGATCTCTCAGACCCCTATTAAGCCCAAGAAATGGGTGCTGAACGTCTTGCACACAGACAGGCCGATAATCTGAGCACAGTTCCCCCCAATCTCCAGCAACGAGTGGCGCCTGTTACCCAGTTCTGTACATGAGAAGATGTTACATACAAAATACAAGTATAAATTATAGAGCACAAACTAAGCCTGACAAACAGGTACGGAGAGGAGAGGACCCTGCACTCACAGGGTTACAGCATACAGGACAATGGGGAACCAGACAGTTGTTTGGTGATGTGGCAGCTCTGCTGCTGGTGGCTGTGAGGTGGTAGCTCTGCTGGTGTGATGTGGCAGCTCTGCTGGTGGCGGTGAATTGGCAGCTGCGCTGGTGGTGGTGAGGTGTGAGCTTTTTGAGTTGGAGGTGGTCGGGGATTGGATTTTCGCTTTGTAGGAGAGAGAGTTGAGAGTTGGTTTGAGACGGAGAATTTCTGGTACTGCAGAGAGGGTGGTGTCTTTAATTTTGATAGAATCCTAGAATGTTAGAGTTGGAAGGGTCGTCCAGAGTCTTTGTGCCCAACCCCTCGCTCGATGCAGGAGTCACTAAACAATCTCAGACAGTTGTCTGTCCTGCCTCTGTTTGTAGACTTCCATTGAAGGAGAACTCACAACCTCTCGTGGCCGCCTGTTACACTCATTCCTCACCCTCACTGTCAAAAAGTTTGTTTCTAAGGCCGGTTTCACACTAGCGCATTTTCAGCGCGCGCACGGCCGGGGGTAGCTCCGCCCCCGAGCCGGCTCTCTGCCCGGCGTGCCCGCCCCTTCCTTGTAGCGCCGCCTCCTAGCGGACAGCGGCGCCTGCGATCGGCGCACCCTATCTTTAGCATAGGGTGCGCCGATCGTGCGCAGGCCGTGCGCTAGTTGCGCTTTGACCTGCGCTGCGCACTTTTGACGGTGCGCCGTGCGCGCCAAAATCAAACTTTTCGGATTTTGGCGCGCACGGCGCACCGTCAAAAGTGCGCAGCGCAGGTCAAAGCGCAACTAGCGCACGGCCTGCGCACGATCGGCGCACCCTATGCTAAAGATAGGGTGCGCCGATCGCAGGCGCCGCTGTCCGCTAGGAGGCGGCGCTACAAGGAAGGGGCGGGCACGCCGGGCAGAGAGCCGGCTCGGGGGCGGAGCTACCCCCGGCCGTGCGCGCGCTGAAAATGCGCTAGTGTGAAACCGGCCTAATCTGTATCTTCTCCCTTTCAGTTTCATCCCATTGCTTCTCATGTTTCCATGTGTAGATGAGAATAATGATGATCCCTCTACACTGTGACAGCCCTTCAGATATTTGTAGACAGCTTTTAAGTCTCCTCTCAGTCTTCTTTTTTGTAAGCTAAACATTCCCAGATCCTTTAATCGTTCCTCGTAGGATAGATTGGATGGGGGTTAGGTGAGATGGAGGAAAGATGAGGAGTTCAGTTTAGTCCACGTTGAGCTTTAGCAGGTGAGTGGTGAAGGAGGAGGACATGTCTGATGGACACTCTTGGATTCTGGACAGAGAGATGACGTCTGGGACGGAGAGGTGGATCTGAGTGTCATCAACGTATAAGTGGTACTGGAAGCTGAGGGACTTCATCAGTTGTCCAAAGCCAAGGGTATAGATGGAGAGGAGTACTGGTCCCACAACAGAGCCCTGAGGGTCACCGACATGGAGAATGTGGGATGAGGAGGTCGTGTGGCAGTGGGAGATGCTAAGTGTGCGTTTAGAGAGGTATTCGGAGATCCAGGAGAGGGCGAGGTCTGGGATTCCGAGGGAAGAGAGGATCTGTAGTAGAATGGAGTGGTCGACTATGGCGAAGGCAGAGGACAGGTCTAGGAAGAGTATGGAAAATTGTATTTTATCTTTGGCAGTAAGTTGTTCTTCAGGATAGGTGTGATTGTGGCATGTTTGGAAGCAGAAGGGAAGATACCAGAGGTTAGCGATCGGTAGAAGAGATGGGTTAGGGCTATGATAAATGTGGTGGTGAGGTTGTGGAGGAGATGGGATGGGGTGAGGTGCGTTTTGGCGAGGAGATGAGTAAGCTCTCCTTCAGTGATGGTGGGGTGGAAGGTCGTAGGGGAGGGTCAGGGGTCTGTTATACGTAGGGATTGTGGTGGGTGGCCAGCAAAGACATGCGGCGACGTCTTTTTCAGAGATGGGGGAAGGAGGTAAAAGTGTTGGGGTTGTGGAGTAAGCCGTCTTGTTTAGCAGGGGTGATGGCCGATTTGAATTTGCTTGTTTAAATGCGGTGACGTCGTCTTGCGAGTGCGTTTTCTTCAAGCGCCGCTCCACAACCCCGGACACTTGCCAAAGCTTTTTAGTGAGGTTGTCTATTGATTCGTCACGATCTGCCGTGCACTTGAGGGGCGACCGCGGCAATAGCTGATGCGAATGTGGCGCCTTGTATATAATGGACAAGTCAAGAGGAGGTGGGAGAAACACGCAAGAGGAGGTCGAAGAAGATCGAGAGGGAGGGGTAGAGTAGGTGGGAGAAAGAGAGTGAGGTGGTGGAGAGGGAGGGCGACAAGGTGGGAGAAGATCAGAAAGACAGGGGAGAGGAGGTGGGAGAGAGGGTGAGAAGTAGAGAGGAGGTGGGAGAGAGGAGTGTCCGGCTTGCTTTGTGTTTCAGTAGGAGGGGTGTGAGGTTGCAGAGCAGGTCTGCTGATGAGGTGAGAAAGTTATTTGTTTGGGGAGTGCTGGTATTTGGGGACAGCGAAGGAGAGGAAGGATTAGTGGAGCACAGGCTGTAAGGGAGGATGTAAGCATGGTGAGAGAGGAGATGTGGGGAGATGGAGGTCAGCACAGATGGTGAATTGTTGCGGCTCTTACCTTCTGGTCACTTCTGGTATATTTCTATTGTGCACTTCAGGATCTTTGGGGTCTCAGTAGTTGATCCCCCAGCAATTGGCAAGTAATTACCAGGTGCTAACTTCCTAAAATGGGATTAACCCTTTGATAATTGTATTGCTATGACAGATCCACTAGGGTGTTACACCACAGCAGTTTTGTTTTCTGTAATTTGGTGCATCCCTACTTAATGGTGAGATTTTTCAGAATTTTTAAAAGTTGCCAAGGACCATGACTTTTATAAAGAAAAATTAAATTGTAAATGTTGTTTTCTATATAGCACACACTTTTGGCAGATAAGTCGGGGCCTAAACTTTCAGCTCGGAGCTTTTTTTTCTTTAGCACCATCACTGGGCAAATACAAAACAACTTTGTAATGTAAAATGTCTGTAAGGTAGAACTTTCTAGAATCCTCAGTTCTTTCCAGAAAATTGCCTTGTCACACAGCAGCATCCCCCCTCCTTATCAGCTCTGTGCTTACTGGTAACATGAAACTGTCCATTTCCTCTCGCAGCCTTCACCCCCTGCAAGGGAAAGCATTGCTTTGTTCTGAAATCATGAAGCTTGAATACAGGTATCGGAAATATTAAAAGAAGCCTAGCGCGCACTTCGCTTGTGACAGAGATATGAAACTCACATTTCTGCAAAGGGCACAAAGCCAGCTTTCTAAACCCCTAAGTTTCACGATTCTCGGACTTTCAGAAATTGAGATATGGATTGCTCCCAAATGGAGTGTCCTATCTAGTGCATTCTTGATGTTTTCTTGTTGGGTTCGTTACACTGGGAAACACGATACCCTTGGTGAGTTCATACGAGCTTCCCCCATTAAGATATGGTTATCATAACCTTTTTAGTTAAGTTATAACGGAGAGAGAATGGGGGTTGGACCTCACCTGACTGCCCATTTTGTGAGGTCACAGACCCTGTATTCCCTACCAAATTCCAGTCAGTTCAGCTGGAGTGCTCCTGCCAGAGAGACGTGCCGATGAGTGGGGACGTTTGGTTAAGCGCCCCTCCCCCAGCCACATGGTCTGCCTAATACCAACTACGCACATGTGAGTGTTACTTTCTGCTCTTTCATCTACTTTGTTTTATATTTGTACATATTTAATGTCTCAACTTTATAGCAACTTTTATCTATGTAATCACTGCCCGGCATTCTTTTGGGAATAAATGATAAAATCTATTAGCTCTGTCTCCATGCTCTAAGAAATGAACTATGCGCCTTTTTTAGATAATCGTTACTAATTTCAGGGGTTTGCCGCGGACCCTCTTAATTATCTCTTTGATTAAGTAAAGCGTGGCTGGTGGCAGAGTGGTGTGCGCGGCTGGCGAGGCTAGCTGGCAGTACAGAAGGGTCTTATATTGCTGAATGAGTGGTTGAGGCCACAGCATTGATAATTCCCTTACTGCAGTAATCTAATTGCCCGTGCACAACAAGCAGCCCGCCCGGCGACTAATTATCCTAGGTGCAGTTCCCTGACTGACCTGAGGGTAAGGGGGGTGCCGGAGAGCTGCGAGATCCAAAGTGGAACTGAGAAAGTGAGATATCCATAAATCCCCGCAGTTCTTGGAAGGTAGTTAGCAGTGGTGGGGCATCCAAAATACCCCCCTGCGATAAATTGTTAGAGCGAGATTAGCTTGCTGTATTTTTGTCTCGTGGTGCCGGTGGTGGGATAACTAAGATAAGCCCCCACTGTGCCTGTGATAGCCGTGTGCCGGCAGTGCGTCACATCCCTCCGTCCGCTGACAAACCCGTGTCGGTGGTGGGATCGTGACCTAGTGGTGGCACAGGGTCCGCTGTCCGTCACAATTTGGTGGCAGCGGTCCGCCCGTTCTTCACATATTGGCGGCAGCGGTGGGCTGTTCCTCACAAACTTTCTTAACTTGAAAATTAAGATAAAAGTTGTGAGAAGTTCCCATGCTTATAAGTCGCACTTCCAGTTCTGGTAGTTACGTCTTTTCTTCACATGTCAGCGCCGCTCTGAAGTTTATGGGACAATTGAAGCTTTAAAAGATGCTAAACCTAGTAGGTAATGTTTGTAACAGGATCTCCTCATGACATAATAAATCCCATTGACGGATTGGAGGTAGGGCCTGCGTCTATGGATTTGTAATGGGTTCTGTGTCTTTGTAACATGGATCCTGAATACCATCATGTGAATGAGGTCTGATTGCATTGCATTTCAGGCAAGAGGCAGAATTAAGTGCCGAGGGAAGAAATTCCCTTTCCCCCCTAGATGGTTGATTAGCATGTTGTCATTCCAGGAGCGCTCCGATAAAGTGGCCAAGCGGCTGCAGCTCATGACTCAGCGGTACGAAGCGCTGGAGAAGCGGCGCAACATGGAGGTGGAGGGCTTCAAAACGGACATCAAGCTGCTGAGACAGAGACTGCGGGATGTGGAGAAGCAGCTGTATAAGGTGAGCGAGGGGCGACCGGCTGATACTTCACATGTTATCTCAGCTCGTATGGGGCTTTTGACCCCTCGTTATGGGGAGGGAACATCATTAAATTCTGCATTCATGGGCTGCAACTCTTCCCTTTTTTCAGGTCACCCTGAATATAGGACCGGATCAGGATCTCGCCATCCTCGGTGCCGTGCGGCAGGGGAACAAGCGAACCCACAAAATACAAGAAGAATTGCGGAACTTGAAATCCAAGATCTACGGCCTGGAGAACGAGCTGCGGGTGGGATGAGCGGCGGCGGCAGCTCTCCAGCTTCTCTTCAGGACTCTGTTATTTTTTAGTACAGCGCTCTAAGGGCACAGCGTTACTAACGTGAATTACAAAGGACAGAAATCTGCCGCTGTGAACGTGTGATCCCTCATTTATAAGATTCTCTTAATTTATTTCTGCGGGTTTTCTAGAAGCACAAACTTTGATTAAAGGGTTTCTTATTTTAAATGTCTGAGGCGCTAGAATGAATGTTTTGTCAGGTCCTGCAGAGGGAGTAAATGTAGCATTTTGCCCCGTGCAGGGAGGGTGTGCTCTGTGGGACGGACCTTCAGAAGTCAGTGCTATGATCCACTCCCGAGTCAGTGCAGGATCAGTAATGTATGTACACAGTGACTGCACCAGCAGAATAGTGAGTGCAGCTCTGGGGTATAATACAGGATGTAACTCCGGATCAGTAATGTAATGTATGTACACAGTGACTGCACCAGCAGAATAGTGAGTGCAGCTCTGGGGTATAATACAGGATGTAACTCCGGATCAGTAATGTATGTACACAGTGACTGCATCAGCAGAATAGTGAGTGCAGCTCTGAGGTATAATACAGGAAGTAACTCAGGATCAGTAATGTATGTACACAGTGGCTGCACCAGCAGAATAGTGAGTGCAGCTCTGGGGTATAATACAGGATGTAACTCAGGATCAGTAATGTATGTACACAGTGACTGCACCAGCAGAATAGTGAGTGCAGCTCTGGGGTATAATACAGGAAGTAACTCAGGATCAGTAATGTGTGTACACAGTGACTGCACCAGCAGAATAGTGAGCACAGCTCTGGAGTATAATACAGGCTGTAACTCAGGATCAGTCATGTAATGTATGTACACAGTGGCTGCACCAGCAGAATAGTGAGTGCAGCTCTGGGGTATAATACAGGATGTAACTCAGGATCAGTAATGTATGTACACAGTGACTGCACCAGCAGAATAGTGAGTGCAGCTCTGGGGTATAATACAGGATGTAACTCAGGATCAGTAATGTATGTACACAGTGACTGCACCAGCAGAATAGTGAGTGCAGCTCTGGAGTATAATGCAGGAAGTAACTCAGGATCAGTAATGTAATGTGTGTACACAGTGACTGCACCAGCAGAATAGTGAGTGCAGCTCTGGAGTATAATACAGGCTGTAACTCAGGATCAGTCATGTAATGTATGTACACAGTGACTGCACCAGCAGAATAGTGAGTGCAGCTCTGGGGTATAATACAGGAAGTAACTCAGGATCAGTAATGTATGTACACAGTGACTGCATCAGCAGAATAGTGAGTGCAGCTCTGGGGTATAATACAGGAAGTAACTCAGGATCAGTAATGTATGTACACAGTGGCTGCACCAGCAGAATAGTGAGTGCAGGTCTGGGGTATAATACAGGATGTAACTCAGGATCAGTAATGTATGTACAGAGTGACTGCACCAGCAGAATAGTGAGTGCAGCTCTGGGGTATAATACAGGAAGTAACTCAGGATCAGTAATGTGTGTACACAGTGACTGCACCAGCAGAATAGTGAGCGCAGCTCTGGAGTATAATACAGGCTGTAACTCAGGATCAGTCATGTAATGTATGTACACAGTGGCTGCACCAGCAGAATAGTGAGTGCAGCTCTGGGGTATAATACAGGATGTAACTCAGGATCAGTAATGTATGTACACAGTGACTGCACCAGCAGAATAGTGAGTGCAGCTCTGGGGTATAATACAGGAGGTAACTCAGGATCAGTAATGTATGTACACAGTGACTGCACCAGCAGAATAGTGAGTGCAGCTCTGGGGTATAATACAGGAGGTAACTCAGGATCAGTAATGTATGTACACAGTGACTGCACCAGCAGAATAGTGAGTGCAGCTCTGGGGTATAATAAAGGATGTAACTCAGGATCAGTAATGTACAGTCATATGTTAAAGTTTGGGCACCCCTATTAATGTTAACCTTTTTTCTTTATAACAATTTTGGTTTTTGCAACAGCTATTTCAGTTTTTATATATCTAATAACTGATGGACTCAGTTATATTTCTGGATTCAAATGAGGTTTATTGTACTAACAGAAAATGTGCAATCTGCATTTAAACAAAATTTGAACAGTGCAAAAGTATGGGCACCCTTATTTTCCTGATTTGAACACTCCTAACTACTTTTTACTGACTTCCTGAAGCACTAAATTGGTTTTGTAACCTCATTGAGCTTTGAACTTCATAGCCAGGTGTATCAAATCATGAGAAAAGGTATTTAAGGTGGCCACTTGCAAGTAGTTCTCCTATTTGATTCTCCTATGAAGAGTGGCATCATGGGATCCTCAAAACAACTCTCAAATGATCTGAAAACAAAGATTATTCAACATAGCTTTTCAGGGGAAGGATACAAAAAGTTGTCTCAGAGATTTAACCTGTCAGTTTCCACTGTGAAGAACATAGTAAGGAAATGGAAGAACACAGGTACAGTTCTTGTTAAGCCCAGAAGTGGCAGGCCAAGAAAAATATCAGAAAGGCAGAGAAGAAGAATGGTGAGAACAGTCAAGGAAAATCCACAGACCACCTCCAAAGACCGGCAGCATCATCTTGCTGCAGATGGTGTCACTGTGCATCGGTCAACAATACAGCGCACTTTACACAAGGAGACGCTGTATGGGAGAGTGATGCGAAAGAAGCCATTTCTGCAAGCACGCCACAAACAGAGTCGCCTGAGGTATGCAAAAGCACATTTGGACAAGCCAGTTACATTTTGGAAGAAGGTCCTGTGGACTGATGAAACAAAGATTGAGTTGTTTGGTCATACAAAAAGGCGTTATGCATGGAGGCTAAAAAACACAGCATTCCAAGAAAAACACTTGCTACCCACAGTAAAATTTGGTAGAGGTTCCATCATGCTTTGGGGCTGTGTGGCCAATGCCGGCACCGGGAATCTTGTTAACGTTGAGGGTTGCATGGATTCAACTCAGTATCAGCAGATTCTTGACAATAATGTGCAAGAATCAGTGACGAAGTTGAAGTTACGCAGGGGATGGATATTTCAGAAAGACAATGATCCAAAACACCGCTCCAAATCTACTCAGGCATTCATGCAGAGGAACAATTACAATGTTCTGGAATGGCCATCCCAGTCCCCAGACCTGAATATCATTGAACATCTGTGGGATGATTTGAAGCGGGCTGTCCATGCTTGGCGACCATCAAACTTAACTGAACTGGAATTGTTTTGTAAACAGGAATGGTCACAAATACCTTCATCCAGGATCCAGGAACTCATTAATAGCTACAAGAAGCGACTAGAGGCTGTTATTTTTGCAAAAGGAGGATCTACGAAATATGTCACTTTTATGTTGAGGTGCCCATACTTTTGCATCGGTCAAATTTTGTTTAAATGCAGATTGCACATTTTCTGTTAGTACAATAAACCTCATTTGAATCCAGAAATATAACTGAGTCCATCAGTTATTAGATATATGAAACTGAAATAGCTGCTGCAAAAACCAAAATTGTTATAAAGAAAAAAGGTTAACATTAATAGGGGTGCCCAAACTTTAACAGATGACTGTAGTGTATGTACACAGTGACTGCACCAGCAGAATAGTGATTGCAGCTCTGGGGTATAATACAGGAGGTAACTCAGGATCAGTAATGTATGTACACAGTGACTGTACCAGCAGAATAGTAAGTGCAGCTCTGGAGTATAATACAAGATGTAACTCAGGATCAGTAATGTATGTACACAGTGACTGCACCAGCAGAATAGTGAGTGCAGCTCTGGGGTATAATACAGGAGGTAACTCAGGATCAGTAATGTATGTACACAGTGACTGTACCAGCAGAATAGTGAGTGCAGCTCTGGAGTATAATACAAGATGTAACTCAGGATCAGTAATGTATGTACACAGTGACTGCACCAGCAGAATAGTGAGTGCAGCTCTGGGGTATAATACAGGATATAACTCAGGATCAGTAATGTATGTACACTGTGACTGCACCAGCAGAATAGTGAGTGCAGCTCTGGGGTATAATACAGGAGGTAACTCTGGGTCAGTAATGTATGTACACAGTGACTGCACCAGCAGAATAGTGAGTGCAGCTCTGGGGTATAATACAGGATGTAACTCAGGATCAGTTATGTAATGTATGTACACAGTGACTGCACCAGCAGAATAGTGAGTGCAGCTCTGGAGTATAATACAGGAGGTAACTTGGGATCAGTAATGTATGTACAGTGACTCGGAGATGGGTCATTTACTGAATACATCTGTACATGTTTTCTGGGAATGTTTCTTGTAACTTTTTGGGTTTGCTCTCTTTGGTTTATAAATCAAAGTGCATTCAGACCAATGTTATTCTATGTAACGGTGCAGATTTGCGGATTATTTCTCCTCTGTGATTTAACTCTGAAAAGGGTGCGAGAAGATAATCCCAGTTCGTCGTCCGGAACCTCGGTGTAAGATCCCGATCATCACCGATATGTCACGCGGGGCCTCGGTGTAAGATCCGATCATCACCGATACGTCACGCGGGGCCTCGGTGTAAGATCCCGATCGTCTCCGATACGTCACGCGGGGCCTCAGCGTAAGATCCGATCATCACCGATACATCACGCGGGGCCTCGGTGTAAGATCCCGATCATCACCGTCACGTCACGCGGGACCTCGGTGTAAGATCCCGATCATCACCGTCACGTCACGCGGGGCCTCGGTGTAAGATCCCGATCATCACCGTGACGTCACGCGGGGCCTCGGTGTAAGATCCCGATCATCACCGTCACGTCACGCGGGGCCTCGGTGTAAGATCCCGATCATCACCGATACGTCACGCGGGGCCTCGGTGTAAGATCCTGATCATCACCGATACGTCACGCGGGACCACGGCGTAAGATCCGATCATCACCGATACGTGACGCGGGGCCTCGGTGTAAGATCCTGATTATCACCGATACGTCACGCGGGGCCTCGGTGTAAGATCCCGGTTATCACTGACACGTCAGGCGGGCCTCGGCGTAAGATCCGATCACCGATGCGTCACGCGGGGCCTCGGTGTAAGACCTCGATCATCACGGACACGTCACGCGGGGCCTCGGTGTAAGACTCCGATCATCACCGACACGTCACGCGGGGCCTCGGTGTAAGACTCCGATCATCACCGACACGTCACGCGGGGCCTCGGTGTAAGACTCCGATCATCACCGACACGTCACGCGGGGCCTCGGTGTAAGATCCGATCATCACCGATACGTCACGCGTGGCCTCGGTGTAAGATCCGATCATCACCGATACGTCACGTGGGGCCTCGGTGTAAGATCCGATCATCACCGATACGTCACGCGGGGCCTCGGTGTAAGATCCGATCATCACCGATACGTCACGCGTGGCCTCGGTGTAAGATCCGATCATCACCGATACGTCACGTGGGGCCTCGGTGTAAGATCCCATCACCGATACGTCACGCGGGGCCTCGGTGTAAGATCCCGATCATCACCGATACGTCACACGGGGCCTCGGTGTAAGATCCAGATCATCACCGATACGTCACGCGGGGCCTCGGTGTAAGATCCGATCATCACCGATACGTCACGTGGGGCCTCGGTGTAAGATCCCGATCATCACCGACACGTCACGCGGGGCCTCGGTGTAAGATCCCGATCATCACCGATACGTCACGCGGGGCCTCGGTGTAAGATCCGATCATCACCGATACGTCACGTGGGGCCTCGGTATAAGATCCCGATCATCACCGACACGTCACGCGGGGCCTCGGTGTAAGATCCCGATCATCACCGATACGTCACGCGGGGCCTCGGTGTAAGATCCCGATCATCACCGATACGTCACGCGGGGCCTCGGTGTAAGATCCCGATCATCACCGATACGTCACGCGGGGCCTCGGTGTAAGATCCCGATCATCACCGATACGTCACGCGGGGCCTCGGTGTAAGATCCTGATACGTCTCAGTTCTGGAGCAGGAAACTGATTAATAACTGAGAAGGAAACGGACTGTACTTGAAGGACAAGTGAGAAAACCTCGTCCCCTGTCCTGGTGGAATCGGCATCGGTTCTTGTTGATTTTCATACACCAGTGGGAGCGACACCTGAGAGATTAGTGGCTGTAATATAACATTGGGTAATGGCCGGGTATATAATTACTATCGGTGATGTCACAGATACGGATTATTCGTCTCTATTTCCAGGTTGTACTTTGTTCCCGGCTTCTCTGTGATTTTTATCAGCTTCGTTTCCTCCATTAAAAATTGTTAGGGGCTTTAATGGGGTTCAGCAGCTCGCTGGGGTGAGTACAGGGCAGAAGTATGAGAGCCGCATGGTGCCCCCCCGAAAGAACCTGCGCCCCTATATCAAAACATGTGCCTGTGCCCCAATAATGGAAACTGCTAGTATACCCCAATAACTACTAGCTGGAGGCCCCCATAATACTTCCCCAATACCAGGGTACCTGCTCCCGGGCCCCCATAATACTTCCCCAATACCGGGGTACCTGCTCCTGGGTCCCCATAATACTTCCCCAATACCGGGGTACCTGCTCCTGGGCCCCCATAATACTCCCCCAATACCGGGGTACCTGCTCCCGGGCCCCCATAATACTTCCCCAATACCAGGGTACCTGCTCCCGAGCCCCCATAATACTTCCCCAATACCAGGGTACCTGCTCCCGGGTCCCCATAATACTTCCCCAATAACAGGGTACCTGCTCCTGGGTCCCCATAATACTTCCCCAATAACTGGGTACCTGCTCCTGGGTCCCCATAATACTTCCCCAATAACAGGGTACCTGCTCCTGTGCCCCCATAATACTTCCCTAATACCAGGGTACCTGCTCCTGGGTCCCCACCATACTTCCCCAATACCAGGGTACCTGCTCCTGGGCCCCCATAATACTTCCCCAATACCAGGGTACCTGCTCCTGGGTCCCCACCATACTTCCCTAATACCAGGGTACCTGCTCCTGTGCCCCCATAATACTTCCCTAATACCAGGGTACCTGCTCCTGGGTCCCCACCATACTTCCCCAATACCGGGGTACCTGCTCCTGGGCCCCCATAATACTTCCCCAATACCGGGGTACCTGCTCCTGGGCCCCCATAATACTTCCCCAATACCAGGGTACCTGCTCCTGGGTCCCCATAATACTTCCCCAATACCAGGGTACCTGCTCCTTGGCCCCACTATACTTCCCCAATTCCAGGGTACCTGCTCCTGGGTCCCCATAATACTTCCCCAATACCGGGTTACCTGCTCCTGGGTCCTCATAATACTTCCCCAATACCGGGGTACCTGCTCCTGGGCCCCCATAATACTTCCCCAATACCAGGGTACCTGCTCCTGGGCCCCACTATACTTCCCCAATACCAGGGTACCTGCTCCTGGGCCCCACAATACTTCCCCAATACCAGGGTACCTGCTCCTGGGTCCTCATAATACTTCCCCAATACCGGGGTACCTGCTCCTGGGCCCCACAATACTTCCCCAATACCGGGGTACCTGCTCCTGGGCCCCCATAATACTTCCCCAATACCAGGGTACCTGCTCCTGGGCCCCCATAATACTTCCCCAGTACCTGCTCCCGGGCCCCCATAATACTTCCCCAATACCAGGGTACCTGCTCCCGGGCCCCCATAATACTTCCCCAATACCAGGGTACCTGCTCCTGGGTCCCCATAATACTTCCCCAATACCAGGGTACCTGCTCTTGGGCCCACATAATACTTCCCCAATACCAGGGTACCTGCTCCTGGGTCCCCACCATACTTCCCCCATAATACTTCCCCAATACCGGGGTACCTGCTCCCGGGCCCCCATAATACTTCCCCAATACCGGGGTACCTGCTCCTGGGCCCCCATAATACTTCCCCAATATCGGGGTACCTGCTCCTGGGGCCCCATAATACTTCCCCAATACCAGGGTACCTGCTCCTGGGCCCCACAATACTTCCCCAATACCGGGGTACCTGCTCCCGGGCCCCCATAATACTTCCCCAATACCGGGGTACCTGCTCCTGGGCCCCCATAATACTTCCCCAATACCGGGGTACCTGCTCCTGGTCCCCCATAATACTTCCCCGATACCGGGGTACCTGCTCCTGGGCCCCCATAATACTTCCCCAATACCGGGGTACCTGCTCCTGGGTCCCCATAATACTTCCCCAATACCAGGGTACCTGCTCCTGGGCCCCCATAATACTTCCCCAATACCAGGGTACCTGCTCCTGGGTCCCCATAATACTTCCCCAATACCAGGGTACCTGCTCCTGGGTCCCCATAATACTTCCCCAATACCAGGATACCTGCTCCTGTGCCCCCATAATACTTCCTCAATACCAGGGTACCTGCTCCTGGGTCCCCATAATACTTCCCCAATACCAGGGTACCTGTTCCTGGGTCCCCACCATACTTCCCTAATACCAGGGTACCTGCTCCTGTGCCCCCATAATACTTCCCCAATACCAGGGTACCTGCTCCTGGGCCCCCATAATACTTCCCCAATACCAGGGTACCTGCTCCTGGGTCCCCATAATACTTCCCCAATACCAGGGTACCTGTTCCTGGGTCCCCACCATACTTCCCTAATACCAGGGTACCTGCTCCTGGGTCCCCACCATACTTCCCTAATACCGGGGTAAATGCTCCTGGGCCCCCATAATACTTCCCCAATACCAGGATACCTGCTCCTGGGCCCCCACAATACTTCCCCAATACCAGGGTACCTGCTCCTGGGTCCCCATAATACTTCCCCAATACCAGGATACCTGCTCCCGGGCCCCCATAATACTTCCCCAATACCGGGGTACCTGCTCCCGGGCCCCCATAATACTTCCCCAATACCAGGGTACCTGCTCCCGGGCCCCCATAATACTTCCCCAATACCAGGGTACCTGCTCCTGGGTCCCCATAATACTTCCCCAATACCAGGATACCTGCTCCTGGGCCCCCATAATACTTCCCCAATACCAGGGTACCTGCTCCCGGGCCCCCATAATACTTCCCCAATACCAGGGTACCTGCTCCTGGGTCCCCATAATACTTCCCCAATACCAGGGTACCTGCTCCTGGGTCCCCATAATACTTCCCCAATACCAGGATACCTGCTCCTGGGCCCCCATAATACTTCCCCAATACCAGGGTACCTGCTCCCGGGCCCCCATAATACTTCCCCAATACCAGGGTACCTGCTCCCGGGTCCCCATAATACTTCCCCAATACCAGGGTACCTGCTCCCGGGTCCCCATAATACTTCCCCAATACCAGGGTACCTGCTCCTGGGCCCCCATAATACTTCCCCAATACCAGGGTACCTGCTCCCGGGCCCCCATAATACTTCCCCAATACCAGGATACCTGCTCCCGGGCCCCCATAATACTTCCCCAATACCAGGATACCTGCTCCTGGGCCCCCATAATACTTCCCCAATACCAGGGTACCTGCTCCTGGGCCCCCATAATACTTCCCCAATACCAGGGTACCTGCTCCCGGGCCCCCATAATACTTCCTCAATACCAGGGTACCTGCTCCCGGGCCCCCATAATACTTCCCCAATACCAGGGTACCTGCTCCCGGGCCCCCATAATACTTCCTCAATACCAGGGTACCTGCTCCTGGGCCCCCATAATACTTCCCCAATACCAGGGTACCTGCTCCTGGGTCCCCATAATACTTCCCCAATACCAGGATACCTGCTCCCGGGCCCCCATAATACTTCCCCAATACCAGGATACCTGCTCCCGGGCCCCCATAATACTTCCCCAATACCAGGGTACCTGCTCCTGGGCCCCCATAATACTTCCTTATAAACAGGGAGGAAATGGTTGAGGTAAAAGTGGCTGGAACCCTAGGAGGTAGCGACCATGCTATTTTAGAATTTTGGATAACTAGAGGCGGAAGACCTGTGAAGACTCAGACGTCAAGGTTAAATTTCAGAAAGGCAGATTTTAAGGGATTCAGAAAGATAATTGGAGGGATCCAATGGCTGGATATCCTTAAAGACAAAAATGTCCAGGAAGGATGGGAAATCTTGAAAAATGAAATTCTCAAAGCACAGTTGTTAACAATTCCGAAAAGAGGGAAGAATAGGAAGCATTTAAGGAAACCAGGATGGGTGAACACAGAACTTAAGCACATGCTAAAAAGGAAGAAAAAAATGTTTATAAAATGGAAAGAGGGAGGCATATCTAAAGAAGAATATAATGCTGTCTGCAGAATCTGCAGGGCACAAATCAGATTAGCTAAAGCTGAAAATGAATTGAGGCTTGCAAGAGATGTCAAAAGCAATAATAAAGGATTTTGGGGATATGTCAAAAGTAAAAGAAAAGTCAAAGATGCTATAGGATTTTTACAGGATGAAAATGATGAAATGGTAAGACAGGATGTTGAGAAGGCTGAACTTTTAAATTCCTATTTTGCATCTGTTTTCTCTCAGAAAGGAAATGTAACACCAACTGTTATTCACTGTCCTATTAAGGGAATAGAAGAATCCAGGATATCTATAAACAGAAAGATAGTGAGGAAACACTTAGCTAACCTAAATGAATTCAAGTCTCCAGGTCCAGATGAATTACACCCCAGAGTACTGAAGGAGATAGCAGAAGAAATTTCTGAACCACTCTCCATAATCTTTGAAAATTCTTGGAGAACAGGAGAAGTGCCAGAAGACTGGAGAAGAGCAAATGTTGTTCCTATCTTCAAAAAGGGGAAGAAGGTGGACCCAGGCAACTATAGGCCGGTGAGTCTGACTTCTATACCAGGAAAGATCTTTGAACAAATTATTAAACAACATGTAAGTCAATACCTGGATAAGAATGAAGTGATCAAACAGAGTCAGCATGGGTTTGTAACTAATAAGTCATGTCAGACTAACTTAATTTCCTTCTATGACGGTATCACTGATTGGGTGGATCAAGGAAATGCTGTAGATATAGTATATCTTGACTTCAGCAAAGCATTTGACAAAGTCTCTCATACTATCCTTATTGAAAAAATGACTAAGTATGGAATGGACAAGGCAACTGTTAGGTGGATTCATAGCTGGCTTAGTGATCGGACCCAAAGAGTGGTCGTAAATGGCTGCACATCCAGTTGGAAGAATGTCTCAAGTGGGGTACCACAGGGCTCTGTCCTGGGCCCTGTATTGTTCAACATCTTTATCAACGATTTAGATGAAGGAATTGAGGGTAAACTGATTAAATTTGCTGATGACACAAAGCTAGGAGGGATAGCTAATACTAGAGAAGAGAGAGAGAGGATTCAAAAAGATTTAAATAAACTGGAGAAGTGGGCAGCAACTAACAGAATGGTTTTTAACAGGGAGAAATGCAAAGTACTACATCTGGGCAATAAAAATGAAAAAAGCATATATAGAATGGGAGGAATAGGGCTAAGTGACAGCACATGTGAAAAAGACTTGGGTATACTAATAGATCACAGACTGAATATGAGTCAACAGTGTGATGCAGCAGCAAAAAAGGCAAATGCAGTTCTAGGATGTATTAACAGAAGCATACAGTCTAGATCACATGAAGTCATTATTTCCCTCTACTCCTCTTTGGTCAGACCTCATCTGGAATATTGTGTCCAGTTTTGGGCACCACATTTTAAAAAAGACATCAACAAACTGGAGCAAGTTCAGAAAAGAGCGACCAGAATGGTGACCGGTCTGCAAACCCTGTCTTATGAGGAAAGGTTGCAGGATTTGGGAATGTTTAGTTTGCAAAAGAGAAGACTGAGAGGAGACTTAATTGCTGTCTACAAATATCTAAAGGGCTGTCACATTGTAGAAGGATCAACTTTATTCTCATTTGCACAAGGAAAGACTAGAAGCAATGGGATGAAACTGAATGGGAGGAGACACAGATTAGATATTAGAAAAAACTTTTTGACAGAGTGATCAATGAGTGGAACAGGCTGCCACGAGAAGTGGTGAGTTCTCCTTCAATGGAAGTCTTCAAACAGAGGCTGGACAGACATCTGACTGGGATGATTTAGCGAATCCTGCTTTGAGCAGGGGGTTGGACCAGATGGCCCAGGAGGTCCCTTCCAACTCTACGATTCTATGATTCTATGATTCCCCAATACCAGGGTACCTGCTGCCGGGCCCCCATAATACTTCCCCAATACCAGGGTACCTGCTCCTGGGCCCCCATAATACTTCCCCAATACCAGGGTACCTGCTCCCGGGTCCCCATAATACTTCCCCAATACCGGGGTACCTGCTCCCGGGTCCCCATAATACTTCCCCAATACCAGGGTACCTGCTCCTGTTCCCCCATAATACTTCCCCAATACCAGGGTACCTGCTCCTGTGCCCCCATAATACTTCCCCAATACCAGGATACCTGCTCCTGGGCCCCCATAATACTTCCCCAATACCAGGGTACCTGCTCCTGGGCCCCCATAATACTTCCCCAATACCAGGGTACCTGCTCCTGGGCCCCCATAATACTTCCCCAATACCAGGGTACCTGCTCCCGGGCCCCCATAATACTTCCCCAATACCAGGGTACCTGCTCCCGGGCCCCCATAATACTTCCTCAATACCAGGGTACCTGCTCCTGGGCCCCCATAATACTTCCCCAATACCAGGGTACCTGCTCCTGGGTCCCCATAATACTTCCCCAATACCAGGATACCTGCTCCCGGGCCCCCATAATACTTCCCCAATACCAGGGTACCTGCTCCTGGGCCCCCATAATACTTCCCCAATACCAGGATACCTGCTCCTGGGCCCCCATAATACTTCCCCAATACCAGGGTACCTGCTCCTGGGCCCCCATAATACTTCCCCAATACCAGGGTACCTGCTCCTGGGCCCCCATAATACTTCCCCAATACCAGGGTACCTGCTCCCGGGCCCCCATAATACTTCCCCAATACCAGGGTACCTGCTCCCGGGCCCCCATAATACTTCCTCAATACCAGGGTACCTGCTCCTGGGCCCCCATAATACTTCCCCAATACCAGGGTACCTGCTACTGGGTCCCCATAATACTTCCCCAATACCAGGATACCTGCTCCCGGCCGGGCCCCCATAATACTTCCCCAATACCAGGATACCTGCTCCCGGGCCCCCATAATACTTCCCCAATACCAGGATACCTGCTCCTGGGCCCCCATAATACTTCCCCAATACCAGGGTACCTGCTCCTGTGCCCCCATAATACTTCCCCAATACCAGGATACCTGCTCCCGGGCCCCCATAATACTTCCTCAATACCAGGGTACCTGCTCCCGGGCCCCCATAATACTTCCCCAATACCAGGGTACCTGCTCCCGGGCCCCCATAATACTTCCTCAATACCAGGGTACCTGCTCCTGGGCCCCCATAATACTTCCCCAATACCAGGATACCTGCTCCCGGGCCCCCATAATACTTCCCCAATACCAGGGTACCTGCTCCTGGGCCCCCATAATACTTCCCCAATACCAGGGTACCTGCTACTGGGTCCCCATAATACTTCCCCAATACCAGGATACCTGCTCCCGGCCGGGCCCCCATAATACTTCCCCAATACCAGGATACCTGCTCCCGGGCCCCCATAATACTTCCCCAATACCAGGATACCTGCTCCTGGGCCCCCATAATACTTCCCCAATACCAGGGTACCTGCTCCTGTGCCCCCATAATACTTCCCCAATACCAGGATACCTGCTCCCGGGCCCCCATAATACTTCCTCAATACCAGGGTACCTGCTCCTGTGCCCCCATAATACTTCCCCAATACCAGGGTACCTGCTCCCGGGCCCCCATAATACTTCCCCAATACCAGGGTACCTGCTCCTGGGCCCCCATAATACTTCCCTAATACCAGGGTACCTGCTCCTGGGCCCCCATAATACTTCCCCAATACCAGGGTACCTGCTCCTGGGCCCCCATAATACTTCCCCAATACCAGGATACCTGCTCCCGGGCCCCCATAATACTTCCCCAATACCAGGATACCTGCTCCTGTGCCCCCATAATACTTCCCCAATACCAGGGTACCTGCTCCCGGGCCCCCATAATACTTCCCCAATACCAGGGTACCTGCTCCCGGGCCCCCATAATACTTCCCCAATACCAGGGTACCTGCTCCTGGGCCCCCATAATACTTCCCCAATACCAGGATACCTGCTCCTGGGCCCCCATAATACTTCCCCAATACCAGGGTACCTGCTCCTGGGCCCCCATAATACTTCCCCAATACCAGGATACCTGCTCCTGGGCCCCCATAATACTTCCCCAATACCAGGGTACCTGCTCCCGGGCCCCCATAATACTTCCCCAATACCAGGGTACCTGCTCCTGGGCCCCCATAATACTTCCCCAATACCAGGGTACCTGCTCCTGGGCCCCCATAATACTTCCCCAATACCAGGGTACCTGCTCCTGTGCCCCCATAATACTTCCCCAATACCAGGGTACCTGCTCCTGGGCCCCCATAATACTTCCCCAATACCAGGGTACCTGCTCCTGGGCCTCCATCATGTGTCCCCGACAGACAGCACTCAGGAATGGTGAGATCGGGCCTCACCTGAGCTCCCAGGTCAGAGCAGGTGCAGGCAGGTGACCCGGGGGTGAGTGACAGGTGCCCGCCCGTTGTCGCAGGCCGTGATCTGGCAGGGAGGGGCCGGGGCTCGGAGCTCCCCCTCCCCAGGTGCGATGTGCAGGTCCCGGGAGTGGCGATGCCACCAAGATAACGACACGAGAGGGAGGGAAGCAGCAGGTTGCAGGGAGGGGAGAGTCGCCCGCAGAGACACAGGTGAGATCAGGAAGGACCCGGGCTGAGCACAAAGGAGCGCGGCGACACCAGAGAGCGGCAGGAAAGGTGACACCGCCTGCAGCGGAGAGCCGCGAGCACACCCCGGGACCTGTCACCGGCCGCCGCACCCCGGACACCTGACAGCCCGATCCTTCTACAGCTGGAAATCTTCTAATGGAGGGACAGTGCGGATGAGCCCCCGGAGCTGCACCGGCGGGAGTGCGGCGGCCAGGATGCGGGGTCACCGCCCGCTGCCTCTCAAGAAGTTGCAAAGAAACTTTTGGCTGCTGCTGCTGTTCGCCGTCCTGCTGCTGGCGGTCTGCACGGTGTATCTGCAGCGGGAGGCGCATTCCAGCGGGAGCCCCATCAACCGCAGTAAGTGGCGACGATCCCCGGCACTGCGCGCGGCTGTCAGGCAGAAGCTCAATGGCCGCTGCCATTCCCGGCCCCGTCTGTAACGCACAGGAGGTCCAGAACCCGAGGAAGAAGGAGGCCATCACCCAGTCTCTGCCCGCAAGGAAGGAGAAGTATAGCTAGCACCCTCCCATCCCTAACACTGGAGGACTACAACTCCCAACATGACCAGACCTCTGATAAGGGCGTACAGCAGCAATTATATACAGGAGAAGCCCAGGTTATACCGGCTGTACATATATAATTATATACAGGAGATACCCAGGTTATACCGGCTGTACATGTATAATTATATACAGGAGATGCCCAGGTTATACCAGCTGTACATATATAATTATATACAGGAGAAGCCCAGGTTATACCAGCTGTACATATATAATTATATACAGGAGAAGCCCAGGTTATACCAGCTGTACATATATAATTATATACAGGAGATGCCCAGGTTATACCAGCTGTACATATATAATTATATACAGGAGATGCCCAGGTTATACCGGCTGTACATATATAATTATATACAGGAGATACCCAGGTTATACCGGCTGTACATGTATAATTATATACAGGAGATGCCCAGGTTATACCAGCTGTACATATATAATTATATACAGGAGAAGCCCAGGTTATACCAGCTGTACATATATAATTATATACAGGAGAAGCCCAGGTTATACCAGCTGTACATATATAATTATATACAGGAGATGCCCAGGTTATACCAGCTGTACATATATAATTATATACAGGAGATGCCCAGGTTATACCGGCTGTACATATATAATTATACACAGGAGATGCCCAGGTTATACCAGCTGTACATATATAATTATATACAGGAGATGCCCAGGTTATACCAGCTGTACATATATAATTATATACAGGAGATGCCCAGGTTATACCAGCTGTACATATATAATTATATACAGGAGATACCCAGGTTATACAAGCTGTACATATATAATTATATACAGGAGATGCCCAGGTTATACCAGCTGTACATATATAATTATATACAGGAGATGCCCAGGTTATACCAGCGGTAGATATATAATTATATACAGGAGATACCCAGGTTATACAAGCTGTACATATATAATTATATACAGGAGAAGCCCAGGTTATACCAGCTGTAGATATATAATTATATACAGGAGATGCCCAGGTTATACCAGCTGTACATATATAATTATATATAGGAGATGCCCAGGTTATACCAGCTGTACATATATAATTATATACAGGAGATGCCCAGGTTATACCAGCTGTACATATATAATTATATACAGGAGATGCCCAGGTTATACCAGCTGTACATATAGAATTATATATAGGAGATGCCCAGGTTATACCAGCTGTACATATATAATTATATACAGGAGATGTCCAGGTTATACCAGCTGTACATATATAATTATATACAGGAGATACCCAGGTTATACCAGCTGTACATATATAATTATATACAGGAGATGCCCAGGTTATACCGGCTGTACATATATAATTATATACAGGAGATGCCCAGGTTATACCAGCTGTACATATATCATTATATACAGGAAATGCCCAGGTTATACCAGCTGTTCATATATAATTATATACAGGAGATACCCAGGTTATACCGGGTTCTAGCCCTGTGTTTTTCCTCCTTGTTTCTGCTGGTTCCAGCAGGTTGTTTACCAGTGTGCGGCCGGGTCCCGGGGTCAGGGGTGGTTCTGGCAGCAGCTGTGTCAGGTATAACATGAGCACTGGAGCATCCTCCCCTGCGCCTCCTGGACCAGCTGCTCTTATAATTAATCCCTTTGAGCTTTGTATAATGGGAGGAAACATCACAGTCCGGGAACTGACAGCGAGCGGCCGCCATAAACGTAGTAATGATAATCTTTATTTTTATATAGCGCCGTTAATTCCACAGCGCTTTACACACATTATCATCACTGTCCCCGACGGGGTTCACAATCTAAATTCCCTATCAGTATGGCTTTCGAATGTGGGAGGAAACTGGAGATCCCGGAGGAAACCCACGCAAACACAGGGAGAACATACAAATTCTTTGCAGATGTTGTTCTTGGTGGGATTTGAACCCAGGAGCCCAGCGCTGCAAGGCTCCAGTGCTAACCACTGAGCCACCATACAGTGCTATCCACTGAGCCACCATACATTGCTAACCACTGAGACACCATACAGTGCTAACCACTGAGCCACCATACAGTGCTAAACACTGAGCCACCATACAGTGCTAAACACTGAGCCACCATACAGTGCTATCCACTGAGCCACCATACAGTGCTAACCACTGAGCCACCATACAGTGCTATCCACTGAGCCACCATACAGTGCTAACCACTGAGCCACCATACAGTGCTAACCACTGAGCCACCATACAGTGCTAACCACTGAGCCACCATACAGTGCTATCCACTGAGCCACCATACAGTGCTAACCACTGAACCACCATACAGTGCTATCCACTGAGCCTCCATACAGTGCTAACCACTGAGCCACCATACAGTGCTATCCACTGAGCCACCATACAGTGCTAACCACTGAGCCACCATACAGTGCTATCCACTGAGCCACCATACAGTGCTAACCACTGAGCCACCATACAGTGCTATCCACTGAGCCACCATACAGTGCTAACCACTGAGCCACCATACAGTGCTATCCACTGAGCCACCATACAGTGCTAACCACTGAGCCACCATACAGTGCTAACCACTGAGCCACCATACAGTGCTAACCACTGAGCCTCCATACAGTGCTAACCACTGAGCCACCATACAGTGTTAACCACTGAGCCACCATACAGTGCTATCCACTGAGCCACCATACAGTGCTAACCACTGAGCCACCATACAGTGCTATCCACTGAGCCTCCATACAGTGCTAACCACTGAGCCACCATACAGTGCTAACTACTGAGCCACCATACAGTGTTAACCACTGAGCCACCATACAGTGCTATCCACTGAGCCACCATACAGTGCTATCCACTGAGCCTCCATACAGTGCTAACCACTGAGCCTCCATACAGTGCTATCCACTGAGCCTCCATACAGTGCTATCCACTGAGCCACCATACAGTGCTATCCACTGAGCCACCATACAGTGCTAACCACTGAGCCACCATACAGTGCTAACTACTGAGCCTCCATACAGTGCTAGCCACTGAGCCACCATACAGTGCTAACCACTGAGCCTCCTTACAGTGCTAACCACTGATCCACCATACAGTGCTAACCACTGAGCCACCGTGCTGCCAAGCACTTGTTCTAGCATTTATTCAGTCAGTGCAGGATTTATGAGGAATGTCAGCTTCTCCCCTGTCTAAAATGGCTGATAACGGAACACTAGATCAACATGAAATTTAGAGGATCGGGCATGTAGAATTATTATGTCTGATCATTTTGTTCGAGGGAGAGATTAGCAGCAGTTTACTCCAGTCTTCCAATGGAAGCAAAAGATGCATGCTTAACTCAGCGAGCGTGCATGTATAAGGGGTCGGGAGATTCTCGGCTGCACACGATCTGATGTGTCTTTTAAAGAAGAAGAAACCAAAATGTGTAAATACAAAGAAACATTGTGTCCCTTTATGCATCTTCTCCTTAAGCTGGTGGAGCTTCCTCTGCTTCCCCAGGTGAGGAAGTGCCCGTCTGTCTCTGTGCCCTTTATTATTATACATTTTTATATTGCCATTTATTCCATGGCGCTTTACATGTGAAAAGGGGAAATATAGACAAGTATAATGAACATGAGCAATACAAGGCACACATACAGTTGTGGCCCAAAGTATTGACACCCCTGTAATTCTGTCAGATAATACTCAGTTTCTTCCTGAAAATGATTGCAAACACAAATTCTTTGCTATTATTATCTTCATTTGATTTGTCTTAAATGAAAAAACACAAAAGAGAATGAAGCAAAAAGCAAAACATTGATCATTTCACACAAAACTCCAAAAATGGGCGAGACAAAAGTATTGGCACCCTCAGCCTAATACTTGGTTGCACAACCTTTAGCCAAAATAACTGCGACCAACCGCTTCCGGTAACCATCAATGAGTTTCTTACAATGCTCTGCTGGAATTTTAGACCATTCTTCTTTGGCAAACTGCTCCGGGTCCCTGATATTTGAAGGGTGCCTTCTCCAAACTGCCATTTTTAGATCTCTCCACAGGTGTTCTATGGGATTCAGGTCTGGACTCATTGCTGGCCACCTTAGAAGTCTCCAGTGCTTTCTCTCAAACCATTTTCTAGTGCTTTTTGAAGTGTGTTTTGGGTCATTGTCCTGCTGGAAGACCCGTGACCTCTGAGGGAGACCCAGCTTTCTCACACTGGGCCCTACATTATGCTGCAAAATTTGTTGGTAGTCTTCAGACTCCATAATGCCATGCACACGGTCAAGCAGTCCAGTGCCAGAGGCAGCAAAGCAACCCCAAAACATCAGGGAACCTCTGCCATGTTTGACTGTAGGGACCGTGTTTTTTTCTTTGAATGCCTCTTTTTTTCTCCTGTAAACTCTATGTTGATGCCTTTGCCCAAAAAGCTCTACTTTTGTCTCATCTGACCAGAGAACATTCTTCCAAAACGTTTTAGGCTTTTTCAGGTAAGTTTTGGCAAACTCCAGCCTGGCTTTTTTATGTCTCGGGGTAAGAAGTGGGGTCTTCCTGGGTCACCTACCATACAGTCCCTTTTCATTCAGACGCTGATGGATAGTACGGGTTGACACTGTTGCACCCTCGGACTGCAGGGCAGCTTGAACTTGTTTGCATGTTAGTCGAGGTTCTTTATCCAACATCCGCACAATCTTGCGTTGAAATCTCTTGTCAATTTTTCTTTCCCATCCACATCTAGGGAGGTTAGCTACAGTGCCATGGGCTTTACACTTCTTGATGACACTGTGCACGGTAGACACAGGAACATTCAGGTCTTTGGAGATGGACTTTTAGCCTTGAGATTGCTCATGCTTCCTCACAATTTGGTTTCTCAAGTCCTCAGACAGTTCTTTGGTCTTCTTTCTTTTCTCCATGCTCAATGTGGTACACACAAGGACACAGGACAGAGGTGGAGTCAACTTTAATCCATGTCACCTGGCTGCAAGTGTGATTTAGTTATTGCCAACACCTGTTAGGTGCCACAGGTAAGTTACAGGTGCTGTTAATTACACAAATTAGAGAAGCATCACATGATTTTTTGAACAGCGCCAATACTTTTGTCCACCCTCTTTTTTATGTTTGGTGTGGAATTATATCCAATTTGGCTTTAGGACAATTCTTTTTGTGTTTTTTCATTTAAGACAAATTAAATGAAGATAATAATACCAAAGAATTTGTGTTTGCAATCATTTTCAGGAAGAAACTGAGTATTATCTGACAGAATTGCAGGGGTGTCAATACTTTTGGCCACAACTGTAAGTACAGGATGAGAGGGGACCCTGCCCGCGAGGGCTCACAGTCTACAGGGAGGGTGAGGATACAGTAGGAGAGGGTAGAGCAGGTCGTGCAGCGGTTCAGCAGACTGAGGATCATTGCAGGCTGTAGGCTTGTCGGAAGAGGTCGGTCTTCAGGTTCTTTTTGAAGGTTTCCATGGTAGGCGAGAGTCTGATGTGTTGGGGTAGAGAATTCCAGAGTAGGGGAGAAGCACGGGAGAAGTCTTGTATGCGGTTGTGGGAAGAACAGATAAGAGGGGAGTAGAGAAGGAGATCTTGAGATGATCGAAGGTTGCGTGTGGGTAAGTAGCGGGAGACCATGTCACAGATGTAGACAGATGTAGATGTCACACGTCTGTCCCTGTGCCCATCTGTCACTGTGCCTGTCTGTCTCTGTGCCCTTCTGTCCCTGTCTGTGGCTGTCTGTTTCAGTCCCCGTTTGTCTCTGTGTCTCTGTCCCCATCTGTCTCTGTCCCCTTATGTCACCATGCCCTTCTGTCCCTGTCTGTCTCTGTGCCCATCTGTTTCTGTCCCCATCTGTCACTGTGCCAGTCCGTCTCTGTCCCTGTCTGTCTCTGTCCCCGTGTGTCTCTGTGCCCGTCTGTCTCTGTGCCTGTCTGTCTCGGAGCCCGTCTGTCACTGTGCTCATCTGTCACTGACCCCATCTGTCTGTGTGCCCGTCTGTCTCTGTGCCCTTCTGTCCCCGTCTGTCTCTGTCCCCTTCTGTCACTGACCCCGACTGTCTGTGTGCCCATCAGTATGTGTGCCTGTCTGTCTCTATGCCTGTCTGTCTCTGTGCCCATCTGTCTCTGTTCTCGTCGGTGTTTGCTCACTTATTGAAGGACCTGTTTATTTTGGCTGCCAGTCACTTGGCATTATAAAAAGTGTATCCTCCGGCCTGAAATACTACGATCCATCTGACTCTGCAAATAGAAAGACACTAAAGACAATAGCGATGACAAATAAAAGCTGTGACGCTCCGCTAAATACACAAGCCCTGTGCCCCTCACCTGGTGCCAGGGACGCCAGTGCAGGAGCTTTCCAATCTGCCCAGTTTTCCAGGGAAATCCTCACCTTTAATGTTGCAATATAGCAGTACAGAGATAATACACACAGTGATGTCACAGCACAGGGATAACGCACACAGTGATGTCACAGCACAGGGATAATACACACAGTGACGTCACAGTACAGGGATAATACACACAGTGATGTCACAGTACAGGGATAATACAGTGAAGTCACAGTACAGGGGTAATACATACAGTGATGTCACAGAATGGGGGTAATATATACAGTGACGTCACAGTACAGGGATAATACACACAGTGATGTCACAGCACAGGGATAATACACACAGTGATGTCACAGCACAGGGATAATACACACAGTGATGTCACAGTACAGGGATAATACAGTGAAGTCACAGTACAGGGGTAATACATACAGTGATGTCACAGAATGGGGGTAATACATACAGTGACGTCACAGTACAGGGATAATACACACAGTGACGTCCCAGTACAGGGATAATACACACAGTGATGTCACAGCACAGGGATAATACACACAGTGATGTCACAGCACAGGGATAATACACACAGTGATGTCACAGTACAGGGATAATACACACAGTGATGTCACAGTACAGGGATAATACACACAGTGATGTCACAGTACAGGGATAATGCATACATTGATGTCACAGTACAGGGATAATACACCCAGTGATATCACAGTACAGGGATAATACACACAGTGAAGTCACAGTACAGGGGTAATACATACAGTGATGTCACAGAATGGGGGTAATATATACAGTGACGTCACAGTACAGGGATAATACACACAGTGACATCACAGTACAGGGATAATACACACAGTGACGTCACAGTACAGGGATAATACACACAGTGATGTCACAGTACAGGGATAATACACACAGTGATGTCACAGTACAGGGATAATAAACATGGTGATGTCACAGTACAGGGATAATACACACAGTGATGTCAAGGACAGGGATAATAGAAGCAGTGATGTCACGGTACAGGGATAATACACAGTGATGTCACAGCACAGGGATAATACACAAAATGATGTCACGATACAGGGATAATACACGCAGTGATGTCACAGTACAGGGATAATGCACACAGTGATGTCACAGTACAGGGATAATACACACAGTGATGTCACAGTACAGGGATAATACACACAGTGATGTGAAGGACAGGGATAATAGAAGCAGTGATGTCACAGTACAGGGATAACACACAGTGATGTCACAGTACAGGGATAATACACGCAATGGTGTCACGATACAGGGATAATACACGCAGTGATGTTACAGTACAGGGATAATAGACACGGTGATGTCACAGTACAGGGATAATACACACAGTGATGTCACAGTACAGGGATAATACACACAGTGATGTCACAGTACAGAGATAATACACACAGTGATGTCACAGTGCAGGGATAATACACACAGTGATGTCACAGTAAAGGGATAATACACACAGTGATGTCACAGCACAGGGATAATACACACAGTGATGTCACAGCACAGGGATAATACACACAGTGATGTCACAGTACAGGGATAATACACACAGTGATGTCACAGTACAGGGATAATACACACAGTGATGTCACAGTACAGGGATAATGCATACATTGATGTCACAGTACAGGGATAATACACCCAGTGATATCACAGTACAGGGATAATACACACAGTGAAGTCACAGTACAGGGGTAATACATACAGTGATGTCACAGAATGGGGGTAATATATACAGTGACGTCACAGTACAGGGATAATACACACAGTGACATCACAGTACAGGGATAATACACACAGTGACGTCACAGTACAGGGATAATACACACAGTGATGTCACAGTACAGGGATAATACACACAGTGATGTCACAGTACAGGGATAATAAACACGGTGATGTCACAGTACAGGGATAATACACACAGTGATGTCAAGGACAGGGATAATAGAAGCAGTGATGTCACGGTACAGGGATAATACACAGTGATGTCACAGCACAGGGATAATACACAAAATGATGTCACGATACAGGGATAATACACGCAGTGATGTCACAGTACAGGGATAATGCACACAGTGATGTCACAGTACAGGGATAATACACACAGTGATGTCACAGTACAGGGATAATACACACAGTGATGTGAAGGACAGGGATAATAGAAGCAGTGATGTCACAGTACAGGGATAACACACAGTGATGTCACAGTACAGGGATAATACACGCAATGGTGTCACGATACAGGGATAATACACGCAGTGATGTTACAGTACAGGGATAATAGACACGGTGATGTCACAGTACAGGGATAATACACACAGTGATGTCACAGTACAGGGATAATACACACAGTGATGTCACAGTACAGAGATAATACACACAGTGATGTCACAGTGCAGGGATAATACACACAGTGATGTCACAGTAAAGGGATTACGGATAATATACACAGTGATGTCACAGTACAGGGATAATACACACAGTGATGTCACAGTACAGGGATAATGTGCACAGTGATGTCACAGTACAGGGATAATACACACAGTGATGTCACAGTACAGGGATAATGCTCAGTGATGTCACAGTACAGGGATAATACACACAGTGATGTCATAGTACAGGGATAATGCACACAGTGATGTCACAGAACAGGAATAACGCTCACAGTGATGTCATAGTATAGGGAAAATGCACACAGTGATGTCACAGTACAGGGATAATACACACAGTGATGTCAGAGTACAGGGATAATACACACAGTGATGTCACAGTACAGGGATAATACACACAGCGACGTCACAGTACAGGGATAATACACAGTGACGTCACAGTACGGGATAATACGCACACTGATGTCACAGTACAGGGATAATGCGCACAATGATGTCACAGTACAGGGATAATGCACACAGTGATGTCAGAGTACAGGGATAATACACACAGTGATGTCACAGTACAGGGATAATACACACAGCGACGTCACAGTACAGGGATAATACACACAGTGACGTCACAGTACGGGATAATACGCACACTGATGTCACAGTACAGGGATAACGCTCACAGTGATGTCACAGTACAGGGATAATGCCTATAGTAGTGTAACAGGAAAGGTAACTGTGAGACTCTATAACATTTACCATCGGTCCCTTCCCTCATACATAGTCATCAGTGACGGCATCTTATGGTGTCTTGTGACTGCCGCCATAGTTGTGCCCCGGAGCTGATCTTATCCTGGTTCTTACGTCCATTAATAAAACATCACCTGCTCCATTATAACTGAATGACTACGAAGAATAAGAAAGGAAAGTCTGAGCAATGGAGCAGTGAACAATGGGCCCTTTAATGGCGGCCATGAGTATTTTCTACGTCTCGGTGTCTATACCATTAGCGTTGACCTTCACGGCCTCCACTACTTATTTAGCGGCGTCTCCACAAACAGTCGAGTATTCTCGTTACAGCCTGTCTGACTACAACTGAGTCCCTATTGTCATCTTATATCTGTGCGCGAGACCCCGGGGACCTGTATGTGAATCTGTCCATCAGATATGATCGGCAGCACTATTAGCTGCAACACATCAAAAGTGCCTGAACCTTCCTGGCCGAAGATAGCGGCTTCTATCGCGGCAATCCGGGGTAACCGTTACACGAGGCGGTAACCGGACACTATACAGGGGAGAAATCCCATACTCCTGTCCGTGAGACCAAGAATACACCACATACAGACAGTCATGGAGGAAGACACAGCCTGATTACACATATGTACACTGCACAGTACCACTCCTCCTGTATATACACTGCTCAATACCACTCCTCCTGTATATATACACTGCACAGTACCACTCCTCCAGTATATATACACTGCACAGTACCACTCCTCCTGTATATACACTGCACAGTACCACTCCTCCTGTATATATACGCTGCACAGTACCACTCCTCCTGTATATATACACTGCACAGTACCACTCCTCCTGTATATATACACTGCACAGTACCACTCCTCCTGTATATACACCGCACAGTACCACTCCTCCTGTATATATACACTGCACAGTACCACTCCTCCTGTATATACACTGCACAGTACCACTCCTCCTGTATATACACCGCACAGTACCACTCCTCCTGTATATATACACTGCACAGTACCACTCCTCCTGTATACAGTCATATGTAAAAGTTTGGGCACCCCTATTAATGTTAACCTTTTTTCTTTATAACAATTTTGGTTTTTGCAGCAGCTATTTCAGTTTCATATATCTAATAACTGATGGACTCAGTTATATTTCTGGATTCAAATGAGGTTTATTGTACTAACAGAAAAATATCATAAAGGCAGAGAAGAAGAATGCTGAGAACAGTCAAGGACAATCCACAGACCACCTCCAAAGACCGGCAGCATCATCTTGCTGCAGATGGTGTCACTGTGCATCGGTCAACAATACAGCGCATGGATAACGCCTTTTTGTATGACCAAACAACTCAATCTTTGTTTCATCAGTCCACAGGACCTTCTTCCAAAATGTAACTGGCTTGTCCAAATGTGCTTTAGCATACCTCAGGCGACTCTGTTTGTGGCGTGCTTGCAGAAACGGCTTCTTTCGCATCACTCTCCCATACAGCTTCTCCTTGTGCAAAGTGCGCTGTATTGTTGACCGATGCACAGTGACACCATCTGCAGCAAGATGATACCTTTTCTCATGATTTGATACACCTGGCTATGAAGTTCAAAGCTCAATGAGGTTACAAAACCAATTTAGTGCTTCAGGAAGTCAGTAAAAAGTAGTTAGGAGTGTTCAAATCAAGAAAATGATGAGGGTGCCCATACTTTTGCACCGGTCAAATTTAGTTTAAATGCAGATTGCACATTTTCTGTTAGTACAATAAACCTCATTTGAATCCAGAAATATAACTGAGTCCATCAGTTATTAGATATATGAAACTGAAATACCTGTTGCAAAAAACAAAATTGTTATAAAGAAAAAAGGTTAACATTAATAGGGGTGCCCAAACTTTTACATATGACTGTATATACACTGCACAGTACCACTCCTCCTGTATATATACACTGCACAGTACCACTCCTCCTGTATATACACTGCACAGTACCACTCCTCCTGTATATATACACTGCACAGTACCGCTCCTCCTGTATATATATACTGCACAGTACCACTCCTCCTGTATACATACACTGCACAGTACCGCTCCTCCTGTATATATACACTGCACAGTACCACTCCTCCTGTATATATACACTGCACAGTACCACTCCTCCTGTATATATACACTGCACAGTACCACTCCTCCTGTATATATACACTGCACAGTACCGCTCCTCCTGTATATATACACTGCACAGTACCACTCCTCCTGTATATATACACTGCACAGTACCACTCCTCCTGTATATATACACTGCACAGTACCACTCCTCCTGTATATATACACTGCACAGTACCACTCCTCCTGTATATATACACTGCACAGTACCACTCCTCCTGTATATATACACTGCACAGTACCACTCCTCCTGTATATATACACTGCACAGTACCACTCCTCCTGTATATATACACTGCACAGTACCACTCCTCCTGTATATATACACTGCACAGTACCACTCCTCCTGTATATATACACTGCACAGTACCGCTCCTCCTGTATATATACACTGCACAGTACCACTCCTCATGTATATACAGTTAGGTCCATATATATTTGGACAGAGACAACATTTTTCTAATTTTGGTTCTAGACATTACCACAATGGGTTGCTTTGGCTTTATGTTTTGGGTCATTGTCCATCTGTAGTATGAAACGACGACCAATCAGTTTGGCTGCATTTGGCTGGATCTGAGCACACAGTATGGCTCTGAATAGCTCAGAGTTCATTCGGCTGCTTCTGTCCTGTGTCACATCATCAATAAACACTAGTGACCCAGTGCCACTGGCAGCCATGCATGCCCAAGCCATCACACTGCCTCCGCCGTGTTTTACAGATGATGTGGTATGCTTTGGATCATGAGCTGTACCACGCCTTCGCCATACTTTTCTCTTTCCATCATTCTGGTAGAGGTTGATCTTGGTTTCATCTGTCCAAAGAATGTTCTTCTTCTGTGCTGGCTGGGGTACCTCTTTCAGTACCACCCCGTGTTTTCGGAGGTCCGCTCTGCGTTGGCTGGAGTCTGAATGAATGACGCTGGCTGGAATTCCTTGGTTACATGGGCGCATATAAAAGACCACTGCTTCTCCATGTATTTCCAGTCTGACAACACTTTACTCACAGGACACAGAATATATCACACAGATACAGAGGGCAGGCCAATAGAAAAGCGGCAGGCCAGACATGCATTACAAAAGCCGCATGTCGCCGGAGCCTGCCGATGTTTACTGTGGGAATTACAAAGGTGGGGGGAGGGCGGACAAAAGGAGAATATCGTGTCCCCTCTGCCCAGGGGAGCAGCCTGTGGGCTGATGCATTAGGGACATGCATCTAACATAGAACCTATTATACATACATATAACTGCACAACATATTCTGGGTGCTGAGTGGTTCTGTAACACGTAACGCGGCTCCCCTTTTCAGCGACGCGATCGGCATACACAGTCTGATCCTCAACGGATCGGTTTGGGGATGACCGAAGTTTATGGGGTTGGTACAAGTTCCGTTTGTCGACTTAGTCCATCGGCGTTACCATTTTGTTTGCCGGGTCTGTGGTGGATGGTGAAGTCCAGAGGTTGTAGGGCTAAACTCCACCGCAGCAATCTGGCGTTGTCTCTAGAGACCCGATTAAGCCAGACTAGGGGATTATGGTCCGTTAGGAGGGAAAACTGTCGTCCATACAAATATGGTTGCAACTTCTTGAGTGCCCATACTACCGCCAGGCACTCCTTCTCGATGGCCGCATAGCTTACTTCACGAGGCAGTAGTTTCCGACTCAGGTAAGCTACCGGGTGTTCTTGGCCGTCCGGCCCGACTTGGCTCAGTACTGCCCCCAATCCAAACATAGAAGCGTCTGTGTGAACAAGGAAACGTTTAGTTGGATCGGGTGCGGCCAATACAGGGGTATTGGTGAGGGCGTCCTTTAGTTGGCGGAAGGCTTCCTCACACTCTGAGGTCCAGGTTACCTGGCGGGGTTGGTTCCTACGGGTCAGTTCAGTGAGGGGCTTGCCTACGCTGCTGTAATTGGGAACAAATTTCCGGTAATACCCCGCTGTCCCTAGAAACGCCATGACCTGGGTTTTAGTGCGTGGGATGGGCCATTTGGCTATGGCCTCAATCTTGGCTGGTTCTGGTCGCTGTTTCCCACTTCCCACCCAATGCCCTAAATACTGAACCTCTGCTTTGCCCACGTGACACTTGTTTGGGTTCAGGGTGATTCCGGCCTGGTGGATCCCGTCCAATACTGTCTCTAGGTGATTTAGATGCTCTTCCCATGTCGCACTGTAGATGGCGATGTCGTCCAGGTAGGCACAAGCATAGTCCTGGAGACCATCCAGAAGCCGGTCAGCCAGCCTTTGGAAGGTCGCCAGGGCATTCTTCATCCCGAATGGCATAACTCGAAACTGGAATAAGCCGAACGGGGTGACAAATGCCGACTTGGGAATAGCGTCAGGACTAAGGGGAATCTGCCAGTAGCCTTTGCATAGATCGATGGTGGTCAAATACTTTGCCCCCGCCAGCCGGTCTAACAACTCATCCACACGCGGCATGGGGTATGCATCCGTCACTGTTTTCTCATTGAGCTTACGATAGTCTACACAAAACCGTGTAGTCCCATCCTTCTTGGGCACTAACACTACGGGGGATGCCCAGGGACTATCTGACTCTTCAATGACCCCTAAACGCAACATCTCTTGTATCTCTTGTCGCATCCTCTCTTGTACAGACTCAGGGACGCAGAAGGGGTTTTGTCGCAGGGGGGTCTGATCCTGGGTCTCAACCTTGTGTTGTGCCAGGCGAGTGTACCCCGGTCTCTCTGAAAACATCCTCTGTCGCAGCCTCAACAACGCCTCCGCCTGCTGTCTCTCCCGGGGGCCTAGGTCTTCACCCAAGTGTACCTGGTCCCATGTTTTATACTGAGTCCTTTCCCCTAAGACATCCGGCAAGGGAAGTCCAGCTAAATCCTCTGCTTCAGGTGCACAGATGGCCACTACCTCTTCAGGGCGCTCCCGGTAGGGCTTCAGCATATTCACGTGGAACATGCGGATAACCCTGGGGTCGTCACAATCGGCGACATTATAGGTTGTGTCGGCTATTTTCCCCACTACCTGGTAGGGCCCCTGCCATGCAGCTTGAAACTTATTCTGCTTAGTGGGCTCTAACACCAGGACCTTCTGTCCTATTTCCAAAGTGCGCTCTCTGGCCCTCCGTACCATATGCGCTGGCGCCGCTGTGTCGCCTGCAGGTTCTCACGTACAACCTGGGTCAGCTCCTGTAGGCGGTCCCGGAATTCCAGCACATAGGGTACAATAGGTACCCCTTCTTTGAGGCCCTCCCCTTCCCAGTGTTCCAGCACTAAGTCTAGGGGTCCCCTTACCCGTCTCCCGTATACCAGCTCGAACGGGGAGAACCCCGTGGATTCTTGGGGCACCTCCCGATAGGCAAACAGGAGGTGTGGCAAGAATTTCTCCCAGTCCCTGTAGGTCCTGGTAAAAGTCCCAATGAGCTGTTTTAATGTCCCGTTAAAGCGTTCACACAACCCATTGGTTTGCGGGTGGTACGGGGCGCTTCTAATGGACTTTATGCCGCACAGCTTCCACAGTTGGTTGGTCACCTCTGCTGTAAACTGGGTACCCTGGTCCGAGATAATCTCCCAGGAAAATCCAACCCGTGAGAAAACCTGGAGCAGGGCGGCCGCCACCGTCTCTGCCAGTATGTTAGGTAACGCAACCGCCTCTGGATACCGTGTGGCATAATCTACCACTGTCAATATATACTTTTTCCCGGACGGACTGGGTTTGGCTAACGGCCCTATCAGATCGACCGCTACTCGGCTAAATGGTTCCTCCACAAAGGGGAGGGGGCGTAATTTGGCCTTGCATCGATCCCCCCTCTTGCCAATGCGCTGACAACTGTCACAGGTCTGGCAGTACTGACGAACATCATAGGTTACCCCCGGCCAAAAGAAGTTTTGTGTCAGACGATGCCTGGTGCGACTGACGCCGAAGTGCCCGGCCAAGGGTATATCATGAGAGATTCGCAGTAACTCCTGCCTATACTACTTGGGAACTACCAGCTGTCGTTTTATAGTGGGGCTCGTCCCTGTGTGGTGCTGCTCTGTGATCCGGTAGAGGAGTCCCTGCTTCCATACAAACTGTTCCCCTTCCAGTACTCCTCTCCCCTCCTGTGCCTTCCCACGATATCCCTCTAATGAAGGATCCTCAAGTAACTCCCTCTTAAATTCATCTGGGGTGGCCCAAGAAATGTGTCTGGCTATGGGAATACGTGCAGGGCTGGGATGTCTTACCTGGGCCTCCTCTGAGTGTGATTCCGCCTCCACAGCTCGAGCTTGTCTCCGGGTGGTCACAGGATAGGTCTCAGGCAGAGGGGCCACCGAGAATGCAGACAGCATGGGCCCCAAGTCATTTCCCAGCAAGACGTCTGCAGGCAAATCCTCCATCAAGCCAACCTCAACAAGGCCATCCCCGACTCCCCAGTTCAGGTGAATCCTGGCAGTGGGTAGTCGATGTATGGCTCCCCCTGCTACATGGACTGCCACTGTCCGGTCCATCTTCTCTTGGTCCCGGACGAGATGAGGCTTCACAAGGGTCAAAGTTGCCCCGGAATCTCTTAGTCCCTGCATACGTTTCCCATTAACCCACACGACCTGTCGATGCTGTTGTCGATTATCTGCCCGGGCTGCCTGCACGGGGTCTACTTCATGCAGCACTTCCTCCATCTCTTCCACCCCTTGGTTAGTCATAGTCCCCAATGCCGGGTCAGCTTCGCCTTGGTAGCAGTGTACAGCAGCCCGGCTGAAGGTAGCTGTTCCCGCCTTTGGCCACTGGGTATGCTGAGTCCGGTTGGGGCATTGTCTTTGCAGGTGGCCCAGCTGACGACAGGTGTGGCATCGCGCCCCAGGGGGACTGTGGTAGGCCGGGTTTCTAGCTGGTCCCCCTACAATCTTCGGTGGTTTGGGGCCCTCCAGGTCCATGGGCGGGCCCCTAGTGACCACCTTTGATCCGGACAACTGCGGCCTCCTGGCATCATGATGTTCATCGGCCAGACGAGCGGCTTCCTCAAGAGTCGTTGGCCGCCTGTCCCGAAGCCATTCCTGTGTCTCGGGGTTTAGTCCATTAAAGAATCGTTCTAACAGGAAGAGCTGGAGGACGTCCTCCTTAGTGGTTGCTTGGCTCCCTTGTACCCACTGTAGCAGTGACTGCCGTAATTTACAGGCCCATTCAGCGAGGGTATCGGTTACGCATTTTATAATTCCGCGGAACTTTTGGCGGTATGCCTCTGGTGTCGGCGCATACCGGGCCAAGATCACTTCTTTGATCCGCTCATAGTCCATACAGTCCTCATCAGGTACCGTGCAATAGGCGTCCGCTGCCCGGCCTGTCAGCTTGCTGGCCAGAATCTGAACCCGTTCCTCCGGCTTCACTTGATGAAGGGCACACTGTGTCATGTCGGACACTGTTCACACCAGGGTGTCCGGCAGACAGCGGTAATACCCTGTTGGGTATTCTGTTCCAGTCGGGATAGGGTTAACCAGGTCGTCATGCTGGCTGAGGGCTGGGCCACGCCCTTGGTCTTTAAATAGTTGGTCCTGACTATGGGCGTCGCCGACTATAGCTTTAGCCTAGTGCTAGCAATACCGGTCAGCAGTGGTGGTGTTGGAGCATCTGGTGCAGTATATCCCTCAGTGGTTCTTTCTCCAATCTGTTATATATATATTTGGTTGCCCTTGCACATTATTGTATTCCCTTGTGTATTAACTGTGTGGTGTTTCTTTTACCCCTGTCCATACGTATTTGTGGGGTCTGGTGTCTGGTCCCCTCACTGGGTGGAGGGTGGTGGGTTCAGCTTAGGGCTGGACAGGAGACAGGGACAGGGTGGAGGCTCAGGCAGGCACACCTTCAGTGTAAACCCTGGGTAGAGGGACAGACAGGGTTCCCCTAGTCTGAGGGACATCGCAGGGGTCCCGGGGTTTTTGCCTAAAGTAACCTAGGCATACCATGACATTATAGTCGGCCCAAATTATAAAGTGAGAGAAAAAAAAAAAAGTATAGATAGGGAATATAGGGGTTACTTACTATGGATCCTATACTTTCCCTAACCAAGCAGCTGGAGGCTCTATCCATACAGGTCACTGAACTCAGGGGGGCGGTCCAGCAACAAGGCCTGTCAGCTCCTGCAGTACCTGCTGAGGCTGCAGCCAGGGCAGCTGAGCCCAAGTTTCCCCTTCCTGAACGATTTGCTGGTGATCGTGGTAAGTTCACGGTGTTTCGTGAATCATGCAAATTGTATTTCCGTATGCGTCCACATTCCTCAGGTAATGAGGCTCAATGCGTGGGCTTGGTGATTTCTTTGCTGAGTGGTGACCCACAGGCCTGGGCCTTTTCACTCCCTTCAGACTCACAGGCATTTGAATCTGTAGATTTTTTTTTCTCTGCTCTGGGTTTGATCTATGACGATCTGGATAGATTAAACTTAGCAGAGTCTAAGATACGCTCACTGCTACAGGGTGATCGACCAGCTGAGGATTACTGCACGGAATTCCGGCGCTGGGCGGTGGACACGCAGTGGAATGACCCTGCGCTTAGAAGTCAATTTTTGCATGGGGTTTCTGGAAGGGTTAAACAGACTCTCCTAATGTACGAGACTCCCGCCTCTCTGGAGGCTGCGATGGCACTTGTAGTACGCATAGACCGACGTCTCCGTCAGGGGGCGCTGGTTTCGTTGCCTCCGGGAGGTGGGGGAGTGGTCGGTGAGGTTGCCGCGGGTGAATCCGTGGAACCCATGCAGATCGCTGGTATAGCACAGTCACCGAGTAACAAGCCTAAACGTCCTTGGCACAGAAGGCAGGGGCTCTGTTTTTTTTGTGGCAAAGGAGGACATTTTATTAACGCTTGCCCCCTGGTACCTAAGAAGGGCGCGCCGGCGGAAAACTGATAGGCTCAGAGGGTTTGGAGGAGTCTAGTCTGAGCCTTTGTGTATCCTCCGTCATGGTTTCCCAGTGTATGCTCCCTGCTAGGGTGGTACTTGGGGGGCAAATGCTCTCTATTACAGTATTTATTGATAGTGGCTCAGCTGCCAATCTCATTGATGAGAGGTTCGCGCATACAGCGGGATTTCCGGTGGAGAAATTGCCGAACCCCATCCGGGTGGTTACCATCAATGCTTCCCCGTTGTCTCAAGGGGAGATCACAGAGTGTGTGTTGGATATACAACTCCACATCGGAGTATTACACTCAGAGCGGGTAACTTGTAAGGTGCTTAGTAACTTACCGGCTCAGATGGTTCTGGGCTTTCCATGGTTGTCAATGCATAATCCTGTTATTGATTGGAAGACCCAGGACATAATTCAGTGGAGCAGGGAGTGTCAGGAGAGGTGCCTGGCTACATGTATTTCCGCTTTGACCCCCAGTATCCCGGCGCCGTTGCTGGATTATGCGGATGTATTTTCTGAGAAGGGTTGTTCGGAACTACCACCGCATCGCCCCTATGACTGTGCTATTAGGTTGAAACCAGGGGCCAAGTTACCTAAAGCTAGAATGTTTAATATCTCAGGTCCCGAGAGGCTAGCTCTCAAGGAATACATTGCGGATAGCCTGAGCAAGGGTCATATTAGACCTTCCTCTTCTCCTCTGGCTGCTGGCTTCTTCTTTGTTAAAAAGAAGGATGGCGGTTTACGCCCGTGTCTGGATTTCAGAGAACTCAACCAGATTACGGTCCGTGATCCTTACCCTATGCCACTTATACCCGATTTATTCAACCAAGTGGTTGGTGCCAGGTGGTTCTCCAAACTGGACCTCAGGGGGGCGTACAATCTTATAAGAGTCCGTCAGGGGGATGAGTGGAAGACAGCGTTCAATACCCCTGAGGGTCACTTTGAGAGTTTGGTAATGCCGTTTGGGTTGACTATGGCACCGGCGGTCTTTCAACACTTCATTAATGATGTCTTCTCTCAGTTGTTGGGGAGGTTTGTTATAATTTATCTTGACGACATCCTCATTTTCTCTCGCGACCATGATACACATATAGAGCATGTTAGACAGGTTCTGCAGTTGCTCAGAGAGAACAGGCTCTATGTCAAGCTTGAAAAATGTGTGTTTTTCGTACAGGAGCTACCGTTCTTGGGTTATATAATCTCCGCCTCAGGTTTTAAGATGGACACCGCAAAGGTGCAGGCGGTACTACATTGGGATCGGCCTGATAATCTTAAGGCGCTTCAGCGATTTCTTGGCTTCTCCAATTACTATAGGAAATTTATTAAGAACTTCTCTATGATTGCCAAACCACTGACTGACATGACTAAGAAGGGTACCGACTTTTCTGACTGGTCTGAGCCTGCGGTACAGGCGTTTGAATTCCTCAAGAATAGTTTTGCCTCAGCGCCCATTCTGGTGCAGCCCGATGTCTCCTTACCGTTTGTCGTGGAGGTGGATGCGTCGGAGGTTGGAGTGGGGGCTGTACTGTCTCAGGGCCCTTCTTGGGCCAAGTTGCATCCGTGTGCCTTCTTCTCCAAGAAGCTGTCGCCTGCAGAGCGTAATTATGATATTGGCAACAGGGAACTATTGGCCATCAAATTGGCATTTGAGGAGTGGCGACACTTCTTGGAGGGGGCTGTTCATCAGATTACTGTGATAACCGACCATAAGAATTTGCTTTATTTAGAATCTGCTAAGCGCCTGTCCTCCAGACAGGCTCGCTGGGCATTATTCTTCACCCGGTTCAACTTCATTGTTACCTATCGACCTGGGTCGAAGAATGTTAAGGCAGACGCTTTATCCAGGTGTTTTCCTGGTGGAGAGTTATGTGAAGAGCCGGTGCCTATTCTCCAAAAGGGTGTGGTGGTATCTGCCATCACGACAGAGATTGAGGCAGAAATTGCGGAGGCTCAGGAGGTGGTACCGCCGGGGTTGCCTGCTAATAAATCTTTTGTGCCACTACATCTACGCTCTAGAGTGTTGGGCGAACATCACGACACGGTACTGGCAGGTCATCCAGGGGTTAAGAGCACTCTGGAACTGGTATCGCGTCGTTTTTGGTGGCCTAAAATCCGGCAGGATGTGGCCTCATATGTGGCTGCCTGTACCACGTGCGCACGGGCCAAGACTCCTCGTTCCCGTCCCGCTGGTAGCTTGCAGCCTCTCGGGGTGCCCAGTAAGCCATGGACTGAGATTTCCATGGATTTTATTACTGACTTGCCCGCCTCGGCAGGGAACTCGGTCATTTTGGTAATTGTTGATAGGTTCTCCAAAATGTCACATTTCGTTGCTTTACCGTCTTTGCCCAATGCTAAGACTCTTGCTCAGATATTTATTCGCGAGGTGGTCAGACTTCATGGTGTCCCGTCTGACATTGTGTCTGATCGAGGTACGCAGTTTGTGGCAAAGTTTTGGAGAGCTTTTTGTTCTCGCCTTGGAATCAAATTATCTCATTCATCGGCTTTCCACCCTCAGTCGAATGGACAGACTGAGCGGATAAACCAAAACCTGGAGCAATACTTGCGCTGCTTTATTTCCGACAATCAGGAAGAGTGGTCAGCGTTTCTTCCTCAGGCAGAATTCGCAATAAACAACCATTGCCAGGAATCGTCTGGGGAATCTCCTTTTTTTTGTGTGTATGGTCAACATCCTCAATTTTGCACCTTGCGTCAGGGGTGCTCAGTTGGCGTCCCTGAAGAGGACCAGTTGAGAGCTCAATTGTCGTCTGTTTGGAGGAGAGTCAAGCAGCGCTTGTTGAAGGTGGGTTCCAGGTACAAACGGGTGGCTGACTGCAGACGTGTGCCAGGTCCGGACCTGTGTGTGGGTGATTGGGTGTGGTTATCTACTAGGAACATTAAGCTCAAGATACCGTCACTTAAGTTGGGTCCCAGGTTCATTGGCCTATTTAGAATCTCCGCAGTGATCAACCCAGTGGCATTTCGTTTGGAGTTGCCGGCTGTGTATAAGATTCATAATGTATTTCACAAAGCATTGCTAAAGAAGGTCGTGGGTTTGGTGGATGGTTCCCCCGGGCCACCACCTCCCGTCTTGGTGGATGGCGCGTTGGAATTTGAGGTGTCCAAAGTGGTGGACTCTAGGGTTGTGCGTCGCACTCTACAGTACCTGGTCCACTGGCGTGGCTATGGTCCTGAGGAGAGGACATGGGTGCCGGCCTCTGACATTCATGCTGATCGACTGGTTACTATGTTCCATCGTCGCCATCCGGACAAGCCAGGTCCTCGTCATGGTGAGGTTCCGGAGGTCCCTCGTAGAAGGCGGGGTACCGTCATGTCGGACACTGTTCACACCAGGGTGTCCGGCAGACAGCGGTAATACCCTGTTGGGTATTCTGTTCCAGTCGGGATAGGGTTAACCAGGTTGTCATGCTGGCTGAGGGCTGGGCCACGCCCTTGGTCTTTAAATAGTTCGTCCTGACTATGGGCGTCGCCGACTATAGCTTTAGCCTAGTGCTAGCAATACCGGTCAGCAGTGGTGGTGTTGGAGCGTCTGATATCTGGTGCAGTATATCCCTCAGTGGTTCTTTCTCCTATCTGTTATATATATATTTGGTTGCCCTTGCACATTATTGTATTCCCTTGTGTATTAACGGTGTGGTGTTTCTTTTACCCCTGTCCATACGTATTTGTGGGGTCTGGTGTCTGGTCCCCTCACTGGGTGGAGGGTGGTGGGTTCAGCTTAGGGCTGGACAGGAGACAGGGACAGGGTGGAGGCTCAGGCAGGCACACCTTCAGTGTAAACCCTGGGTAGAGGGACAGACAGGGTTCCCCTAGTCTGAGGGACATCGCAGGGGTCCCGGGGTTTTTGCCTAAAGTAACCTAGGCATACCATGGCACACTGCCGCTCAAAGTCCTGCAGAAAGCCATCAATGTCTTCCTCTGCCTCCCCCAACTGTCGGAAGGCATTATACTGGATCTTTTGTGGCTTACTGTTGAAGGTACCTGGCTGAAGGCCAGAGCTCCCCCTGCTCGCTGACTCTCCTCTCTGCCATCTCCATCTTGGCCAGCTCCACTTTGGTCCGCTCTGCCATCTTCATCTTGGCTAGCTCTATCCTGGTTCGCTCAGCCATCTTTTCCTTCAGATCAGTACGCACATCAGCCATCACCTCTCGTATGATCTCTACTGCAGGGTTTAGGCCATAGAACGCCAGTCTGTTCTTTACCTCCCTCTGGAATTCGGTCTCCTCCACATTCACATTGGGGGGCGCTGCACTGTCGTGTTCCATGATGGCTGCTATCAAATCCGCTTTTGTTTTGTTGCTGGCGATCAACCCTCGGGCTTCCACCAGATCTTTTAATGTAGTCCTCTTTAACATCTGGTAGTTATTTTCCATTCATTCCTTTCCTCCTGTAGAAGGGGTATCATATCCCGCCGCTGCCACCAGTGTAACGGGGTCTACCCAAGCTGGGGTACCTCTGTCAGCACCACCCCGTGTTTTCGGAGGTCCGCTCTGCGTTGGCTGGAGTCTGAATGAATAACGCTGGCTGGAATTCCTTGGTTACATGGGCGCATATAAAAGATCACTGCTTCTCCACGTATTTCCAGTCTCATAACACTTTACTCACAGGACACAGAATATATCACACAGATACAGAGGGCCGGCCAATAGAAAAGCGGCAGGCCAGACATGCATTACAAAAGCCGCAGGTGGCCAGAGCCTGCCGATGTTTACTGTGGGAATTACAAAGGTGGGGGGAGGCCGAACAAAAGGAGAATATCGTGTCCCCTCTGCCCAGGGGAGCAGCCTGTAGGCTGATGCATTAGGGACATGCATCTCACATAGAACCTATTATACATACATATAACTGCACAACATATTCTGGGTGCTGAGTGGTTCTGTAACATGTAACACCTCAGAATTCATTCAGCTGCTTCTGTCCTGTGTCACATCATCAATAAACACTAGTGACCCAGTGCCACTGGCAGCCATGCATGCCCAAGCCATCACACTGCCTCCGCCATGTTTTACAGATGATGTGGTATGCTTTGGATCATGAGCTGTACCACGCCTTCGCCATACTTTTCTCTTTCCATCATTCTGGTAGAGGTTGGTCTTGGTTTCATCTGTCCATAGAATGTCCTTCCAGAACTGTGCTGGCTTTTTTAGATGTTCTTTAGCAGAGTCCAGTCTCGCCTTTTGATTCTTGATGCTTATGAGTGGCTTGCACCGTGCAGTGACCCCTCTGTATTTACTTTCATGCAGTCTTCTCTTTATGGTAGATTTGGATATTGATACACCTGCCTCCTGGAGAGTGTTGGTCACTTGGTTGGCTGTTGTGAAGGGGTTTCTCTTCACCATGGAGACTATTCTGCGATCATCCACCACTGTTGTCTTCCGTGGGCTCCCAGGTCTTTTTGCATTGATGAGTTCACCAGTGCTTTCTTTCTTTCTCAGGATGGACCAAACTGTAGATTTTGCCACTCCTAATGTTGTAGCAGTTTCTCGGATGGGTTTTTTCTGTTTTTGCAGCTTAAGGATGGCTTGTTTCACCTGCATGGAGAGCTCCTTTGACCACATGTTTCCTTCACAACAAAACCTTCCAAATCCAAGCAATCCTCAGATCAACTCCAGGCCTTTTACCTGCTTAATTGAGAATGACATAACGAAGGGATTGCCCACACCTGTCCATGAAACAGCCTTGGAGTCAATTGTCCAATTACTTTTGGTCCCTTTAAAAACAGGGTGGCGCATGTTAAGGAGCTGAAACTCCTAAACCCTTCATCCAATGTTAATGTGGATACCCTCAAATGAAAGCTGAAAGTCTGAACTTCAACTGCATCTGAATTGTTTTGTTTAAAATTCATTGTGGTAATGTCTAGAACCAAAATTAGAAAAATGTTGTCTCTGTCCAAATATATATGGACCCAACTGTACACACTGCACAGTACCACTCCTCCTGTATATATATACACTGCACAGTACCACTCCTCCTGTATATATACACTGCACAGTATCACTCCTCCTGTATATATACACTGCACAGTACCACTCCTGTATATATACACTGCACAGTACCACTCCTCCTGTATATATACACTGCACAGTACCGCTCCTCCTGTATATATATATATACACTGCACAGTACCGCTCCTCCTGTATATATACACTGCACAGTACCACTCCTCCTGTATATATACACTGCACAGTACCACTCCTCATGTATATATACACTACACAGTACCACTCCTCCTGTATATATACACTACACAGTACCACTCCTCCTGTATATATACACTGCACAGTACCACTCCTCCTGTATATATACACTGCACAGTACCGCTCCTCCTGTATATATACACTGCACAGTACCGCTCCTCCTGTATATATACACTGCACAGTACCGCTCCTCCTGTATATATACACTGCACAGTACCGCTCCTCCTGTATATATACACTGCACAGTACCGCTCCTCCTGTATATATACACTGCACAGTACCACTCCTCCAGTATATATACACTGCACAGTACCGCTCCTCCTCTATATATACACTGCACAGTACCGCTCCTCCTGTATATATACCCTGCACAGTACCGCTCCTCCTGTATATATATATACACTGCACAGTACCACTCCTCCTGTATATATACACTGCACAGTACCACTCCTCCTGTATATATACCCTGCACAGTACCACTCCTCCTGTATGTATACACTGCACAGTACCACTCCTCCTGTATATACACACTGAACAGTACCACTCCTCCTGTATATATACACTGCACAGTACCACTCCTGTATATATATACACTGCACAGTACCACTCCTCCTGTATATATACACTGCACAGTACCGCTCCTCCTGTACATATACACTGCACAGTCCCGCTCCTCCTGTATATATACACTGCACAGTACCGCTCCTCCTGTACATATACACTGCACAGTCCCAGTCCTCCTGTATATATACACTGCACAGCACCACTCCTCCTGTACATATACACTGCACGGTACCACTCCTACTGTATATATACACTGCACAGTACCGCTCCTCCTGTACATATACACTGCACAGTCCCGCTCCTCCTGTATATATACACTGCACAGTACCACTCCTACTGTATATATACACTGCACAGTCCCAGTCCTCCTGTATATATACACTGCACAGCACCACTCCTCCTGTATATATACACTGCACAGTACCACTCCTACTGTATATATACACTGCACAGTACCGCTCCTCCTGTACATATACACTGCACAGTCCCGCTCCTCCTGTATATATACACTGCACAGTACCGCTCCTCCTGTACATATACACTGCACAGTCCCAGTCCTCCTGTATATATACACTGCACAGCACCACTCCTCCTGTACATATACACTGCACGGTACCACTTCTCCTGTATATATACACTGCACGGTACCACTCCTCCTGTATATATATACTGCATGGTACCACTCGTCCTGTATATATACACTGCACGGTACCACTCCTCCTGCATATATACACTGCACGGTACCACTCCTCCTGTATATATACACTGCACAGTACCACTCCTCCTGTATATATACACTGCACAGTACCGCTCCTCCTGTATATATACACTGCACAGTCCCACTCCTCCTGTATATATACACTGCACAGTCCCACTCCTCCTGTATATATACACTGCACAGTACCGCTCCTCCTGTATATATACACTGCACAGTCCCACTCCTCCTGTATATATACACTGCACAGTCCCACTCCTCCTGTATATATACACTGCACAGTCCCACTCCTCCTGTATATATACACTGCACAGTCCCACTCCTCCTGTATATATACACTGCACAGTACCACTTCTCCTGTATATATACACTGCACGGTACCGCTCCTCCTGTATATATCCACTATTCAAAGTTCTGGGCTTGTATTTGTGAACCAGGAAGCTCAGGATGAGCACTGCTCTATGTCTCTGGGATCCCTGCTCTCTCCTGCTTCTCTCTATGTGGCCTAGTAACAGCAGGATAAGGTCACAGGAGGAGGAGGTTAAAAGATAAAATCCTTTTTCTACAGATGAAAGCCATCACCCACTGTCACCTGTGGGTGCCCATCTGTCTGTCTCTCTCCCCTCGCCCCTGTGCTCCCTGGTTTTCGCTTTGATCCCTGACCCCTGCTCTTCCTATTATTTAGCGGCAGGTGATGGACGGCTTTGTCACTGCTGCTTTCACCACTACATCGATAATGAATCTTTACAAAGTATAATAATCCCATTAAAACAGAATTATGTTATTACTTTTTTCAGGGTACAGCAACTGGAGGGAATTGGGTAAAGCGCTGGCCCACAATAATATTCTTGCCGTGGACCCGAATCTGCAGTTCTACCAACCGGACAGACAGCAGGAGGTGAGGACGGCGCTGTGCGTGTTCATGCACTTTGCTCTGTCATCAGATTTCATGGTATGGCATGCCCACATCGGTACAACTGCAAGTATGAGATTTTAATACCCACAGTACAAAATTGGCGCACAGTAACAACTTTCTTTATAATAAAAAGTTTGGACATGGATCAAATGTTCGAAAAAGTGTGTCCTACACGTCCCACCATAAAAGGTGACACCTTACATCCCATCCTACAAGGTGGCACATAGGACTAGAGCACCTTACAACCCATCCTACAAGGGGGCACATAGGACTAGAGCACCTTACATCCCATCATACATGGTGCCACATAGGACTAGAGCACCTTACATCCCATCATACAAGGGGGCACATAGGACTAGAGCACCTTACAACCCATCCTACAAGGTGGCACATAGGACTAGAGCACCTTACATCCCATCATACAAGGGGGCACATAGGACTAGAGCACCTTACAACCCATCCTACAAGGTGGCACATAGGACTAGAGCACCTTACAACCCATCCTACAAGGTGGCACATAGGACTAGAGCACCTTACAACCCATCCTACAAGGTGGCACATAGGACTAGAGCACCTTACATCCCATCCTACAAGGTGGCACATAGGACTAGAGCACCTTACATCCCATCCTACAAGGTGGCACATAGGACTACAGCACCTTACATCCCATCCTACAAGGTGGCACATAGGACAAGAGCACCTTACATCCCATCATACATGGTGACACATAGGACTAGAGCACCTTACAACCCATCCTACAAGGTGGCACATAGGACGAGAGCACCTTACAACCCATCCTACAAGGTGGCACATAGGACTAGAGCACCTTACATCCCATCATACAAGGTGGCACATAGGACTAGAGCAGCTTACATCCCATCATACAAGGTGGCACATAGGACTAGAGCACCTTATATCGCATCCTACAACTCTGCACATAGGACTAGAGCACTTAACATCCCATCTTACAAGGCGGCACATAGGGCTAGAGCACCTTACATCCTATCATACATGGTGGCACATAGGACTAGAGCACCTTGCATCCCATCCTACAAGGCGGCACATAGGGCTAGATCACCTTACATCCTATCATACATGGTGGCACATAGGACTAGAGCACCTTGCATCCCATCCTACAAGGCGGCACATAGGACTAGAGCACTTAACATCCCATCTTACAAGGCGGCACATAGGACTAGAGCACCTTACATCCTATCATACATGGTAGCACATAGGACTAGAGCACCTTACATCCCATCATACAAGGTGGCACATAGGACTAGAGCACCTTACATCCCATCATACAAGGTGGCACATAGGACTAGAGCACCTTACATCCCATCCTACAAGGCGGCACATAGGACTAGAGCACCTTACATCCCATCCTACAACTCGGCACATAGGAATAGAGCACCTTACATCCTATCATACATGGTGCCACATAGGACTAGAGCACCTTACATCCCATCATACAAGGTGGCACATAGGACTAGAGCACCCTACATCCCATCATACAACTCGGGACATAGGACTAGAGCACCTTACATCCTATCATACATGGTGGCACATAAGACTAGAGCACCTTACATCCCATCCTACATGGTGGCACATAGGACTAGAGCACCTTACATCCCATCCTACAACTCTGCACATAGGACTAGAGCACCTTACATCCCATCATACAAGGTGGCACATAGGACTAGAGCACCTTACATCCCATCCTACAAGGCGGCACATAGGACTAGAGCACCTTACATCCCATCCTACAAGGTGGCACATAGGTCTAGAGCACCTTACATCCCATCATACATGGCGGCACATAGGACTAGAGCACCTTACATCCCATCCTACAAATCTGCACATAGGACTAGAGCACCTTACATCCCATCCTACAACTCGGCACATAGGACTAGAGCACCTTACATCCCATCATACATGGTGGCAGATAGGACTAGAGCACCTTACATCCCATCATACATGGTGGTGGCACATAGGACTAGAGCACCTTACATCCCATCATACATGGTGGCACATAGGACTAGAGCAACTTACATCCCATCCTTCAAGGCGGCACATAGGACTATAGCATCTTACATCCCATCCTACAACTCGGCACATAGGACTAGAGCACCTTACATCCTATCATACATGGTGGCACATAGGACTAGAGCACCTTACATCCCATCATACAAGGTGGCACATAGGACTAGAGCACCTTACATCCCATCCTACAACTCGGCACATAGGACTAGAGCACCTTACATGCCATCATACAAGGTGGCACATAGGACTAGAACACCTTACATCCCATCATACATGGTGGCACATAGGACTAGAGCACCTTACATCCCATCATACATGGCGGCACATAGGACTAGAGCACCTTACATCCCATCCTACATGGTGGCACATAGGACTAGAGCACCTTACATCCCATCATACATGTTAGCACATAGGACTAGAGCACCTTACATCCCATCCTACATGGTGGCACATAGGACTAGAGCACCTTACATCCCATCATACATGGTGGCACATAGGACTAGAGCACCTTACATCCCATCATACATGGTGGCACATAGGACTAGAGCACCTTACATCCCATCATACATGGCGGCACATAGGACTAGAGCACCTTACATCCCATCATATATGGTGGCACATAGGACTAGAGCACCTTACATCCCATCATACATGGCGGCACATAGGACTAGAGCACCTTACATCCCATCCTACATGGTGGCACATAGGACTAGAGCACCTTACATCCCATCATACATGGTGGCACATAGGTCTAGAGCACCTTACCTCCCATCATATATGGTGGCACATAGGACTAGAGCACCTTACATCCCATCATACATGGTGGCACATAGGACTAGAGTACCTTACATCCCATCATACATGGTGGCACATAGGACTAGAGCACCTTACATCCCATCATACATGGTGGCACATAGGACTAGAGCACCTTACATCCCATCCTACAAGGTGGCACATAGGACTACAGCACCTTACATCCCATCCTACAAGGTGGCACATAGGACTAGAGCACCTTACATCCCATCATACATGGTGACACATAGGACTAGAGCACCTTACAACCCATCCTACATGGTGGCACATAGGACGAGAGCACCTTACAACCCATCCTACAAGGTGGCACATAGGACTAGAGCACCTTACATCCCATCATACAAGGTGGCACATAGGACTAGAGCACCTTACATCCCATCATACAAGGTGGCACATAGGACTAGAGCACCTTATATCGCATCCTACAACTCTGCACATAGGACTAGAGCACTTAACATCCCATCTTACAAGGCGGCACAATAGGGCTAGAGCACCTTACATCCTATCATACATGGTGGCACATAGGACTAGAGCACCTTGCATCCCATCCTACAAGGCGGCACATAGGGCTAGAGCACCTTACATCCTATCATACATGGTGGCACATAGGACTAGAGCACCTTGCATCCCATCCTACAAGGCGGCACATAGGACTAGAGCACCTTACATCCCATCCTACAACTCTGCACATAGGACTAGAGCACTTAACATCCCATCTTACAAGGCGGCACATAGGGCTAGAGCACCTTACATCCTATCATACATGGTGGCACATAGGACTAGAGCACCTTACATCCCATCATACAAGGTGGCACATAGGACTAGAGCACCTTACATCCCATCATACAAGGTGGCACATAGGACTAGAGCACCTTACATCCCACCATACATGGTGGCACATAGGACTAGAGCACCTTACATCCCATCCTACAAGGCGGCACATAGGACTAGAGCACCTTACATCCCATCCTACAACTCGGCACATAGGAATAGAGCACCTTACATCCTATCATACATGGTGCCACATAGGACTAGAGCACCTTACATCCCATCATACAACGTGGCACATAGGACTAGAGCACCTTACATCCCACCATACATGGTGGCACATAGGGCTAGAGCACCTTACATTCCATCATACATGGTGGCACATAGGACTAGAGCACCTTACATCCCATCCTACAAGGCGGCACATAGGACTAGAGCACCTTACATCCCATCCTACAACTCGGCACATAGGAATAGAGCACCTTACATCCTATCATACATGGTGCCACATAGGACTAGAGCACCTTACATCCCATCATACAAGGTGGCACATAGGACTAGAGCACCTTACATCCCATCATACAACTCGGGACATAGGACTAGAGCACCTTACATCCTATCATACATGGTGGCACATAAGACTAGAGCACCTTACATCCCATCCTACATGGTGGCACATAGGACTAGAGCACCTTACATCCCATCCTACAACTCTGCACATAGGACTAGAGCACCTTACATCCCATCCTACAACTCTGCACATAGGACTAGAGCACCTTACATCCCATCATACAAGGTGGCACATAGGACTAGAGCACCTTACATCCCATCCTACAAGGCGGCACATAGGACTAGAGCACCTTACATCCCATCCTACAAGGTGGCACATAGGTCTAGAGCACCTTACATCCCATCATACATGGCGGCACATAGGACTAGAGCACCTTACATCCCATCCTACAAATCTGCACATAGGACTAGAGCACCTTACATCCCATCCTACAACTCGGCACATAGGACTAGAGCACCTTACATCCCATCATACATGGTGGCAGATAGGACTAGAGCACCTTACATCCTATCATACATGGTGGTGGCACATAGGACTAGAGCACCTTACATCCCATCATACATGGTGGCACATAGGACTAGAGCAACTTACATCCCATCCTTCAAGGCGGCACATAGGACTATAGCATCTTACATCCCATCCTACAACTCGGCACATAGGACTAGAGCACCTTACATCCTATCATACATGGTGGCACATAGGACTAGAGCACCTTACATCCCATCATACAAGGTGGCACATAGGACTAGAGCACCTTACATCCCATCCTACAACTCGGCACATAGGACTAGAGCACCTTACATGCCATCATACAAGGTGGCACATAGGACTAGAACACCTTACATCCCATCATACATGGTGGCACATAGGACTAGAGCACCTTACATCCCATCATACATGGCGGCACATAGGACTAGAGCACCTTACATCCCATCCTACATGGTGGCACATAGGACTAGAGCACCTTACATCCCATCATACATGTTAGCACATAGGACTAGAGCACCTTACATCCCATCCTACATGGTGGCACATAGGACTAGAGCACCTTACATCCCATCATACATGGTGGCACATAGGACTAGAGCACCTTACATCCCATCATACATGGTGGCACATAGGACTAGAGCACCTTACATCCCATCATACATGGCGGCACATAGGACTAGAGCACCTTACATCCCATCATATATGGTGGCACATAGGACTAGAGCACCTTACATCCCATCATACATGGCGGCACATAGGACTAGAGCACCTTACATCCCATCCTACATGGTGGCACATAGGACTAGAGCACCTTACATCCCATCATACATGGTGGCACATAGGTCTAGAGCACCTTACCTCCCATCATATATGGTGGCACATAGGACTAGAGCACCTTACATCCCATCATACATGGTGGCACATAGGACTAGAGTACCTTACATCCCATCATACATGGTGGCACATAGGACTAGAGTACCTTACATCCCATCATACATGGTGGCACATAGGACTAGAGCACCTTACATCCCATCATACATGTTGGCACATAGGACTAGAGCACCTTACATCCCATCATACATGGTGGCACATAGGACTAGAGCACCTTACATGCCATCATATATGGTGGCACATAGGACTAGAGCACCTTACATCCCATCATACATGGCGGCACATAGGACTAGAGCACCTTACATCCCATCATACATGGTGGCACATAGGACTAGAGCACCTTACATCCCATCATACATGGTGGCACATAGGACTAGAACACCTTATATCCCATCATACATGGTGGCACATAGGACTAGAGCACCTTACATCCCATCATACATGGTGGCACATAGGACTAGAGCACCTTACATCCCATCATACATGGTGGCACATAGGACTAGAGCACCTTACATCCCATCATACATGGTGGCACATAGGACTAGAGCACCTTACATCCCATCATAATGTATTTATGGGGTTAACACCAATGGGGAATAAATCGGTGCTTTTCTGTGTTCAGTGACCTGCACATTGTCCTCGAGGGTGACCCCATAGCGTGATCATGCCGTGGGCGTCAGTTCTCGTCCTTCTCAGGTAACCTTCCTGTGCTGAAGCATTTGTGCGGTGCAGGATTGTGATCCGCCATCTGCCGCTAATCCCCTCAATGATGTCATGTGAATGCCAGACGATTTACCCTACCATTATTCCATCGGACTACAACTCTCAGCATGAGTCACCCATGCAGACAAACTCATAAGCACAAATAAACAGCCTCCAGGTTCCCCAGCTTTCGTAACTTACATATCTCACAACTGGCTGCTGTAGAAGCGGCTGCTCCTCTGTGCTGCACAGACTTGTTTATGGCTCCTCATAGCAGGCAAAACAATGGGGGAGAAATGGATGCAGAAAGCAGGCAATGGTAATGAGAGTGAGAGGGCCGACAGTGACAGCGCCGAGACTGCGTCTGATCTTATTTATGGCAATCACAGATATCGTCTCATCTCTGCAGCTCCAAGAATCCAGCACCTGCAATTTGTCCGTCCCATGGAAGCCAGAGGTAACAAATACATAGAAAGACCAGATAAATACAGGCGCATGTAAAAGTTTGGGCACCCCTGGTCAGAATTACTGTTATTGTGAACAGGTCAGCAACTTGAAGATGAGATGTTTTCTAAAAGGCCTAAAGTTACAGATGACACATTTCCTTTGTATTTTAGGCAAAAATAAAAAAAATAAAATCATTTTTTATATTTTAAAAATGACAAGAAGGAAAATGGGTTGATGAAAACGTTTGTGCACCCTTGGAGACAACTGTGACCAAGGTTTCAGACCTTAATTAGCTTGTTAGGGTTATAGTTTGTTCACTATCATTGTTAGGAAAGGCCAGGTGATGCTAATTTCCCAAGTTTATAAAAGCCCAGTCTACTCTAACCTTCTGCCAAAAACCAGCAGCCATGGGGTCTTCTAAAAAGCTGCTGTGTGCTCCAACAATGGTGGAGACCCACAATGAAGGAGAAGGCTATAAGATGATAGGAAAAATCATTTTTAAGTTGTCCTTTACCCAGTTCGAAATCTAATTATTAAATGGCAGTTACCAGGAACAGTGGTGATCAAGATAAGGTCTGGAAGACCAAGCAACATTTCAGTGTGAACTGCTCTTACGATTGCTGAGGCAAATCAGACGCCCCGCTTGACTGCAAAAGACTTTCAGAAAGATTTAGCAGACTCTGGAGTTGTGGTATATTGTTCTACTGTTCAGAGACACCTGCACAAATATGGCCTTCATGGAAAAGTCATCAGAAGAAAACTTCTCCTGCATCCTCACCATAATATTCAGAGTCAGAAGTATGCGAAAGAACATCTAAACAAGCCTGATGTATTTGGAAACAAGTCCTGTCGATCAATAAGGTTAAAATAGAACTAGTTGGCCACAATGATCAAAGGTATATGTGGGAAATAAGGGCACAGAATTTCAGGAAAATAATATCTCACCTACCATTAAGCATGGGGGGGTGGATGATTCACGCTTTGGGGTTGTGCGGCAGCCAATGGCATGGGGAACATTTCACGGGTAGAAGGAACAATGGATTCAATGAAATTTCAACAAATTCTTGATGCAAACATAACACCATCTGTAAAAAAGCTGAAGATGAGAAGAGGAAGAGGATGGCTGCTACACATGGGTAATGATCCTAAACAGACATCACAATCCACAATAGACGACCTCAAAAGGCGCAAGCTGAAGGTTTTACAATGGTCCTCACAGTCTCCTGATCTGAACATCATTGAATATCTGTGGCTACACCTCAAAATAGAAGAATTGAAAGATCCTTGGCTGTCTCAAAAAGTATTTACAAGCTGTGATACTTTCGAAAGGGGGTGCTACTAGGTACTAACCATGCAGGGTGCACAAACTTTTGCATCGGTCCATTTTCCTTTGTTTAATTTTTTAAATGTAAAAAATAAAAAAAAAAATTCTTTGCCTAAAATAAAAACAGGAAGGTGTCATCTGTAACTTTAGGCCTTTTAGAGATTATTTAATCTTCAACTTGCTCAACTGTTCACAGCAACAGTAATTTTGACAAGGGGTGCCCAAACTTTTACATGCCACTGTAGATAAATAGATAGATAGTAGATGCCAATCTGCCTTTATTTTTCTCTGTCTCTTTCAGTTTGCCGGTAGGGTCAATCTCCACATATTTGAAGATTGGTGTGGAAGCAGCATCCAGCAACTCAGACGAAACCTTCACTTTCCACTTTTCCCTCATGTAAGTAAATTTCACTTATGTTTTACCTACTGTAAAATTATTGCTGTAGTCACCAATACTTGTATGTGCAAGAATATAACTACTATAATACTGCTCCTATGTACAAGAATATAACTACTATAATACTGCCCCTATGTACAAGAATATAACTACTATAATACTGCCCCTATGTACAAGAATATAACCACTATAATACTGCTCCCTATTTACAAGAATATAACTACTATAATACTGCTCCTATGTACAAGAATATAACTACTATAATACTGCTCCTATGTACAAGAATATAACTACTATAATACTGCCCCTATGTTCAAGAATATAACTACTATAATACTGCCCCTATATACAAGAATATAACTACTATAATACTGCCCCCTATGTACAAGAATATAACTACTATAATACTGCCCCCTATGCACAAGAATATAACTACTATAATACTGCCCCCTATGTACAAGAATATAACTACTATAATACTGCCCCCTATGTACAAGATTATAACTACTATCATACTGCCCCTATGTACAAGACTATAACTACTATAATACTGCTCCTATATACAAGAATATAACTACTATAATACTGCCCCCTATGTACAAGAATATAACTACTATAATACTGCCCCCTATGTACAAGAATATAACTACTATAATACTGCCCCCTATGTACAAGAATATAACTACTATAATACTGCCCCCTATGTACAAGATTATAACTACTATCATACTGCCCCTATGTACAAGACTATAACTACTATAATACTGCTCCTATATACAAGAATATAACTACTATAATACTGCTCCCTATGTACAAGAATATAACTACTATAATACTGCTCCCTATGTACAAGAATATAACTACTATAATACTGCCTCCTATGTACAAGAATATAACTACTATAATACTGCAATACTGCTCCCTATGTACAAGAATATAACTACTATAATACTGCCCCCTATTTACAAGAATATAACTACTATAATACTGCCCCTATGTACAAGACTATAACTACTATAATACTGCCCCTATGTACAAGACTATAACTACTATAATACTGCCCCTATATACAAGAATATAACTACTATAATACTGCCCCTATGTTCAAGAATATAACTACTATAATACTGCCCCTATATACAAGAATATAACTACTATAATACTGCCCCCTATGTACAAGAATATAACTACTATAATACTGCCCCCTATGTACAAGAATATAACTACTATCATACTGCCCCTATGTACAAGACTATAACTACTATAATACTGCTCCTATATACAAGAATATAACTACTATAATACTGCTCCCTATGTACAAGAATATAACTACTATAATACTGCCCCCTATTTACAAGAATATAACTACTATAATACTGCCCCTATGTTCAAGAATATAACTACTATAATACTGCCCCTATATACAAGAATATAACTACTATAATACTGCCCCCTATGTACAAGAATATAACTACTATAATACTGCTCCCTATGTACAAGAATATAACTACTATAATACTGCCCCTATGTACAAGAACATAGCTACTATAATATTGCCCCCTATGTACAAGAATATAACTTCTATAATACTGCTCCTATGTACAAGAATATAACTACTATAATACTGCTCCTATGTACAAGAATATATTTCAACTATAATACTGCCCCCTATGTACAAGAATATAACTACTATAATACTGCTCCTATGTACAAGAATATATCTACTATAATACTGCCCCCTATGTACAAGAATATAACTACTATAATACTTCTCCTATGTACAAGAATATATCTACTATAATACTGCCCCCTATGTACAAGAATATAACTACTATAATACTGCCGCTATGTACAATAATATAACTACTATAATACTGCTCCTATGTACAATAATATAACTACTATAATACTGCCCCTATGTACAAGACTATAACTACTATAATACTGCCCCTATGTACAAGACTATAACTACTATAATACTGCCCCTATGTACAAGACTATAACTACTATAATACTGCTCCTATGTACAAGAATATAACTACTATAATACTGCTCCTGTGTACAAGAATATAACTACTATAATACTGCTCCTATGTACAAGAATATAACTACTATAATACTGCCCCTATGTACAAGAATATAACTACTATAATACTGCCCCTATGTACAAGAATATAACTACTATAATACTGCCCCTATGTACAAGAATATAACTACTATAATACTGCTCCTATGTACAAGACTATAACTACTATAATACTGCCCCTATGTACAAGAATATAACTACTATAATACTGCCCCTATGTACAAGAATATAACTACTATAATACTGCTCCTTATGTAGTTAAATAAGCCGCCTTTCCATCAAAGTTTTTATCCTCAAAATATATCGCCGTCACCATGTTATACACTCACTGGCCACTTTATTAGGTACACCTGTCCAACTGTGTGTTAAGACTTAATTTCTAATCAGCCAATCACATGGCGGCAACTCAGTGCATTTAGGCATGTAGACATGGTCAAGACAATCTCCTGCAGTTCAAACCGAGCATCAGTATGGGGAAGAAAGGTGATTTGAGTGCCTTTGAACGTGGCATGATTGTTGGTGCCAGAAGGGCTGGTCTGAGAATTTCAGAAACTGCTGATCTACTGGGATTTTCACGCACAACCATCTCTAGGGTTTACAGAGAATGGTCCGAAAAAGAAAAAAAATCCAGTGAGCGGCAGTTCTGTGGCCGGAAATGCCTTGTTGATGCCAGAGGTCAGAGGAGAATGGGCAGACTGGTTCGAGCTGATAGAAAGGCAACAGTGACTCAAATTGCCACCCGTTACAACCAAGGTAGGCAGAAGAGCATCTCTGAACGCACAGTGCGTCGAACTTTGAGGCAGATGGGCTACAGCAGCAGAAGACCACACTGGGTACCACTCCTCTCAGCTAAGAACAGGAAACTGAGGCTACAATTTGCACAAGCTCATCGAAATTGGACAGTAGAAGATTGGAAAAACGTTGCCTGGTCTGATGAGTCTCGATTTCTGCTGCGACATTCGGATGGTAGGGTCAGAATTTGGCGTAAACAACATGAAAGCATGGATCCATCCTGCCTTGTATCAACGGTTCAGGCTGGTGGTGGTGGTGTCATGGTGTGGGGAATTTTTTCTGGGCACTCTTTGGGCCCCTTGGTACCAATTGAGCATCGTTGCAACGCCACAGCCTACCTGAGTATTGTTGCTGACCATGTCCATCCCTTTATGACCACAATGTACCCAACATCTGATGGCTACTTTCAGCAGGATAATGCGCCATGTCATAAAGCTCGAATCATCTCAGATTGGTTTCTTGAACATGACAATGAGTTTACTGTACTCAAATGGCCTCCTCAGTCACCAGATCTCAATCCAATAGAGCATCTTTGGGATGTGGTGAAACGGGAGATTCGCATCAGGGATGTGCAGCCGACAAATCTGCGCCAACTGTGTGATGCCATCATGTCAATATGGTCCAAAATCTCTGAGGAATGCTTCCAGCACCTTGTTGAATCTCTGCCACGAAGAATTGAGGCAGTTCTGAAGGCAAAAGGGGGTCCAACCCCTTACTAGCATGGTGTACCTAATAAAGTGGCCAGTGAGTGTACAAGCACTGTGTATTTACAATTGCTCATTTTGCCTTTCTACCCAGCTAATTCATCTCTTTCTATGTAGAAACAGGAAGTCTCTTGTCACTGCATTTATCATTTCCCTCTTAAACTCCTGACCCAGCTGCTCCCGGACTTTTGCAGTGGCTCATGTCTTGAGCAGGGGAAAATTGACCTCCTGTTTCTACATAGAGCTTAGAAGGATTCAGCTCTTCAGTTAATAATGACAGTGATGTCATAGACCTATTGGAAAAGAGAAGAATTATCTGGGTAGAAGAGAAAATGTAAGTACACAGTGCCATATAATATGGTAACTGCAATATATTTATCCTTGGTGGGTGAACTTCTTTAAGTTTTGCCAAAATTATTTAGGACCTATTTTCTACTGTTTTCCCAACTTGTGCAGCCATTGTGATCTATGTCTTCTACCCGCGTCGATGACTCAACTACCAACCATGATGTCACAGCTCACCTCCTCCTCCTGTACAATGACTGATAACACCTCTATGTTCAGTAGATAACCCAGGATCCACCATTCACAATAGGTGATGTCCCAGCTCACCTCCTCATCATCCTGTACAATCACTAATAACACCTCTATATACAGTAGATAACAGTAGATAACACAGGAGCCAGCATGCACAGTAGGTGATGTCACAGCTCACCTCCTCCTACTTCCTTCACTGTAACTTTTACAGACGCTCATTAGCTGCTTCCATAGTCAGTCTGTTGCTGCTAATGTACATGTGAATTCTGTCAAACAATCGATAGTGTGAGTGTAGCATAGCCCCAGTGGCTGGCATATAAAGAGTTAGGCGCCAGTGGTGCTTTTAGGATTTGACTTTCAGAAGTAGAATGCTGGTAAGAACCTTTGACCTGAATCAGCCTTGCTGTCACGTGGACCCGTCCTGTGTGACACGGCCCGCAGGCCGGTAACTAAAACAACAAGACAAGAGGAAGGGAAAGCAGTTACAACGGTGGGCCCTGCGATAGGGAAAGGGGAAGTGGAGACCTCCTGCACTCCCCTGAGTCAGTGTCCCTAACGCTCCTAACGTTCCCTATGCCGGTTCCGCACCGGGCGCCGCTCAGGATACCTGTCGCCGTAGCACACCCTACACCTATCCCTTGCTAGGGAGCTGGGTGGCGCAGGCACTGGCCCCACCGCTGTACTAATACACACGAAGGAAAAACACAAACAGGGAAACACCACTTGCTCCTGGCAATAGAGTCCACCACCAGAATGCAGCTCTCCTCCTGAAACGCTGCCACCAAGCTCTGTCAGAGCTACAAGGAAATCCCCTATGACTCCTTCCACACCAGGGCTAAGACAGTGCTGCAAGGAACATTCTCCAGCTCCTTCCTCCACCAAGGATGGTTGAAATGAATACTATCACCAACGCTGATTGCAACACCTGTGACTCTTTTATAGCAGAGCCAGCAATCACACCTGCATTATAAACGTGCACTTAACTAAAGAAAGAGTGCAATGACGCTCACTACCACCGGGGGCAAACTTATAACAAACGACACCACAGTGCAATAATCCAAATGGCCACCGGGGGCAAAAACCACACTTAAGCACAGCTTAAGGAAAAAAAAAAAGGTTACCTGTGCTTTTATTTGTCCTGATCCTGCATGGATCATCATGACACCTGTTTGTACTTTTATAGGACTTTTTCACCGTGTACAATTTATGGTTAGTCATGAATGATTGTCAGTTTTTAGATGTGTTTCAGGAAGTATAGGATAGAAGAAAGAAGACTTTATTATGTGAAACGCGTCAGTTACATTTATGGGTTTTTCTATGATATGCATGACTTTGTTAATAGAAACCTTGATTTGAAACACATTAACCAAGTTTGTGCTTTTTAAAGATAAATTGCAATACAATGAGCTGTGAGTAAAAGTCTGTGATGTGAAACGCATCGGCCACATTTCAGTTTCTGCAGATCTTTTTTAGTGTCTAATCATTACGAGTAAGAATGTTTGATATCAGAAAGTATCAGCCTCATTGGTGCTGTAAGCCTTACAGTGTAAGGGATCTTTTTCAATACTTATGGGTAAGAATTCTTGACATGAAACGCATCAGCCATGCTTGTTGTGCTGGTAGGGAATTTTTTTTTAAGTGCGTTATGTTATAAGTTTTTACCTGAAATGTGCGTGTTAAGCTCAAGAAGTATCATGGTGGTAAGAATCTTGATTCGAAACGCGTCAGCCATGCTTGCACTTTTCGAGATCTTTTTCACTTTGATTTATGAGTAAGAATCTTTTAATGTGAAAAGTGTCAACAATTTTTGTACACTAATGAATATGTTTAAAGAAGTATAAGCTGCCAGGAAGAATTTGTTACATGAAACGCGTCAGCGTACATGTATGAGTCCTTTTCCTTAGGTATGACGTGACATTACGAGTCTCGCTTTGAGACACATCAGCCATGTTTGTGCTTTTAAAGATTCATCCACAATACAGTGAGCACAAATCTTTGGCGTGAAACGTGTCAGCCAGGTTGAAGGGTTTTGTTTGAGACTCCTTGGATATTTCCGATTTTTCTGTTTCCCCAGATTCGCACAACGGTCAGTAAACTGGCAATAACTCCACAGTGGACCAACTACGGGGTCCGCATGTTTGGGTTCCTCCACCCGGCTTCGGATGGTAAGTTCTTTACTGAGGGTCTCTATGTCTGTCTCATCTTAAGTCATGTCTTCCTGCAGGACAGGAAGTGTTATCTTAGGGGCACAGCCAATCTTCTTGGCCTCCATAGCTTGTGCTACGACAGTGGGTTATAATGTAACGTGCCGATATTTCTGCTGTTCTTTCCGGCAGATGATTTCCAGTTCGCAGTTTCTTCCGATGACAACTCCGAGTTCTGGCTCAGCGACGATGAGTCGGTGGCAAAGCTGCGGCTCCTGTGCCGAGTAGGACCGGTAAGGATAGGCGAGCCCTCTGCATCAGTACATAACCATCACTGCGCCAGGCAGGACATAGATATAGAGAATAAAGGGGGACCCCGAATCTTCTGACTACGCTTACAGTTCTGCACTGATACATTGTAACAAACCCTCAGCTGTGAGAGGTCTGCACATTACTATCTCTCCTCATCCAAAAAGCATCTTAACGATTTTTCTATTTCTGTATTGCAGGCAGAAAAGCATTGGACTGCCCCTGGGGAGTATGGGAAATTTCATGGTCAAATTTCGGCATCAGTCAGGTAAGATACAAGGATAAATGTCTGTACCCCAAAGAGGCTTATGCTGTGGAGGTAGCACCCCGATAACAGAACGAGAATCCAACCCTTCATATTGATTATCTGAATCTTTTTTTTCCCATTCAGCTATTCCTGGGGCTCTGCGTGGGTGGGGAGTAAACAAACCCCGCCCCCGCCCAAGAGCCTCAGCCGTGACAGAGTACTACAACAGATAGGAGGGGAGACCGAGCGCCCCTCACCCAAGTGTCAATACTGACATACACCGTGCCCGTCTTCACATACATGTGTCTCTACATATTGCAGGTTGTTGGCATTCAAGCGATATTACTTTGAGCTGCTACACAAACAGGATGACAAAGGAACAGATCATGTGGAGCTGGCGGTGAGTGGCAGTATATAACTATATATGTACAGCTGGTATAACCTGGGTATCTCCAGTATATAACTATATTTGTACAGCTGGTAAAACATGGGCATCTCCTGTATATAATTATAAATGTACAGCCGGTATAACCTGGGCATCTCCTGTATATAATTATATATGTACAGCTGGTATAACCTGGGTATCTCCAGTATATAACTATATTTGTACAGCTGGTAAAACATGGGCATCTCCTGTATATAATTATAAATGTACAGCCGGTATAACCTGGGCATCTCCTGTATATAATTATATATGTACAGCTGGTATAACCTGAGCATCTCCTGTATATAATTATATATGTACAACTGGTATAACCTGGGCATCTCCTGTATATAATTATATATGTACAGCTGGTATAACCTGGGTATCTCCAGTATATATACCCAGTATATAATTATATATGTACAGCTGGTATGACATGGCCATCTCCTGTATATAATTATATATGTACAGCTGGTATAACCTGGACATCTCCTGTATATAATGATACATGTACAGCCAGTATCACCTGGGCATCTCCTATATATAATTATATATGTACAGCTGGTATAACCTGGGCATCTCCTGTATATAATTATATATGTACAGCTGGTATAACATGGGCATCTCCTATATATAATACATGTACAGCTGGTATAACCTGGGCATCTCCTGTATATAATGATACATGTACAGCCAGTATAACCTGGGCATCTCCTTTATATAATTAGATATGTACAGCTGGTATAACCTTGGTATCTCCAGTATATAGCTATATATGTACAGCTGGTATAACCTGGGCATCTCCTATATGAAATTATATATGTACAGCTGGTATAACCTGGCCATCTCCTGTATATAATAATATATGTACAGCTGGTATAACCTGGGCATCGTCTGTATAATATTATATATGTACAGCCGGTATAACCAGGGCATATCCTGTATATAATTATATATGTACTGCTGGTATAACCTGGGCATCTCCTGTATATAATTATATATGTACAGCTGGTATAACCTGGGCATCTCCTGTATATAATTATATATGTACAGCTGGTATAACCTGGGCATCTCCTGTATATAATTATATGTGTACAGCTGGTATAACCTGGGTATCTCCTGTATATAATTATATATGTACAGCCGGTATAACCTGAGCATCTCCTGTATATAATTATATATGTACAGCTGGTATAACCTGGGCATCTCCTGTATATAATTATATATGTACAGCCGGTATAACCTGGGCATCTCCTGTATATAATTATATATGTACAGCTGGTATAACCTAGGCATCTCCTGTATAATATTATATATGTACAGCCGGTATAACCAGGGCATCTCCTGTATATAGTTATATATGTACTGCTGGTATAACCTGGGCATCTCCTGTATATAATTACATATGTACAGCTGGTATAACCTGGGCATCACCTGTATATAATTATATATGTACTGCTGGTATAACCTGGGCATCTACTGTATATAATTATATATGTACAGCTGGTATAACCTGGGCATCTCCTGTATATAATTATACATGTACAGCTGGTATAACCTGGGTATCTCCAGTATATAACTATATTTGTACAGCTGGTAAAACATGGGCATCTCCTGTATATAATTATAAATGTACAGCCGGTATAACCTGGGCATCTCCTGTATATAATTATATATGTACAGCTGGTATAACCTGGGTATCTACAGTATATATACCCAGTATATAATTATATATGTACAGCTGGTATAACCTGGGCATCTCCTGTATATAATTATATATGTACAGCTGGTATAACATGGGCATCTCCTGTATATAATTATATATGTACAGCTGGTATAACATGGGCATCTCCTATATATAATTACACATGTACAGCTGGTATAACCTGGGCATCTCCTGTATATAATGATACATGTACAGCCGGTATAACCTGGGCATCTCCTGTATATAATTATATATGTACAGCTGGTATAACATGGGCATCTCCTATATATAATTATACATGTACAGCTGGTATAACCTGGACATCTCCTGTATATAATGATACATGTACAGCCAGTATAACCTGGGCATCTCCTATATATAATTATATATGTACAGCTGGTATAACCTGGGCATCTCCTGTATATAATTATATATGTACAGCTGGTATAACATGGGCATCTCCTATATATAATTACACATGTACAGCTGGTATAACCTGGGCATCTCCTGTATATAATGATACATGTACAGCCGGTATAACCTGGGCATCTCCTGTATATAATTATATATGTACAGCTGGTATAACATGGGCATCTCCTATATATAATTATACATGTACAGCTGGTATAACCTGGGCATCTCCTGTATATAATGATACATGTACAGCCGGTATAACCTGGGCATCTCCTGTATATAATTATATATGTACAGCTGGTATAACATGGGCATCTCCTATATATAATTATACATGTACAGCTGGTATAACCTGGGCATCTCCTGTATATAATGATACATGTACAGCCAGTATAACGTGGGCATCTCCTATATATAATTAGATATGTACAGCTGGTATAACCTGTGTATAATTATATATGTACAGCCGGTATAACCTGGGCATCTCCTGTATATAATTATATATGTACAGCTGGTATAACATGGGCATCTCCTATATATAATTATACATGTACAGCTGGTATAACCTGGGCATCTCCTGTATATAATGATACATGTACAGCCAGTATAACGTGGGCATCTCCTATATATAATTAGATATGTACAGCTGGTATCACCTGTGTATAATTATATATGTACAGCCGGTATAACCTGGGCATCTCCTGTATATAATTATATATGTACAGCTGGTATAACATGGGCATCTCCTATATATAATTATACATGTACAGCTGGTATAACCTGGGCATCTCCTGTATATAATGATACATGTACAGCCAGTATAACGTGGGCATCTCCTATATATAATTAGATATGTACAGCTGGTATAACCTGTGTATAATTATATATGTACAGCCGGTATAACCTGGGCATCTCCTGTATATAATTATATATGTACAGCTGGCATAACCTGGGCATCTTCTGTATAATATTATATACAGTGGGGCAAAAAAGTATTTAGTCAGTCAGCAATAGTGCAAGTTCCACCACTTAAAAAGATGAGAGGCGTCTGTAATTTACATCATAGGTAGACCTCAACTATGGGAGACAAACTGAGAAAAAAAAATCCAGAAAATCACATTGTCTGTTTTTTTTTTTCATTTTATTTGCATATTATGGTGGAAAATAAGTATTTGGTCAGAAACAAGCAATCAAGATTTCTGGCTCTCACAGACCTGTAACTTCTTCTTTAAGAGTCTCCTCTTTCCTCCACTCATTACCTGTAGTAATGGCACCTGTTTAAACTTGTTATCAGTATAAAAAGACACCTGTGCACACCCTCAAACAGTCTGACTCCAAACTCCACTATGGTGAAGACCAAAGAGCTGTCAAAGGACACCAGAAACAAAATTGTAGCCCTGCACCAGGCTGGGAAGACTGAATCTGCAATAGCCAACCAGCTTGGAGTGAAGAAATCAACTGTGGGAGCAATAATTAGAAAATGGAAGACATACAAGACCACTGATAATCTCCCTCGATCTGGTGCTCCACGCAAAATCCCACCCGGTGGGGTCAGAATGATCACAAGAACGGTGAGCAAAAATCTCAGAACCACGCGGTGGGACCTAGTGAATGAACTGCAGAGAGCTGGGACCAATGTAACAAGGCCTACCATAAGTAACACACTACGCCACCATGGACTCAGATCCTGCAGTGCCAGACGTGTCCCACTGCTTAAGCCTGTACATGTCCGGGCCCGTCTGAAGTTTGCTAGAGAGCATTTGGATGATCCAGAGGAGTTTTGGGAGAATGTCCTATGGTCTGATAAAACCAAACTGGAACTGTTTGGTAGAAACACAACTTGTCGTGTTTGGAGGAAAAAGAATACTGAGTTGCATCCATCAAACACCATACCTACTGTAAAGCATGGTGGTGGAAACATCATGCTTTGGGGCTGTTTCTCTGCAAAGGGGCCAGGACGACTGATCCGGGTACAGGAAAGAATGAATGGGGCCATGTATCGTGAGATTTTGAGTGCAAACCTCCTTCCATCAGCAAGGGCATTGAAGATGAAACGTGGCTGGGTCTTTCAACATGACAATGATCCAAAGCACACCGCCAGGGCAACGAAGGAGTGGCTTCGTAAGAAGCATTTCAAGGTCCTGGAGTGGCCTAGCCAGTCTCCAGATCTCAACCCTATAGAAAATGAAAGTCCGTGTTGCCAAGCGAAAAGCCAAAAACATCACTGCTCTAGAGGAGATCTGCATGGAGGAATGGGCCAACATACCAACAACAGTGTGTGGCAACCTTGTGAAGACTTACAGAAAACGTTTGACCTCTGTCATTGCCAACAAAGGATATATCACAAAGTATTGAGATGAAATTTTGTTTCTGACCAAATACTTATTTTCCACCATAATATGCAAATAAAATGAAAAAAAAACAGACAATGTGATTTTCTGGATTTTTTTTTCTCAGTTTGTCTCCCATAGTTGAGGTCTACCTATGATGTAAATTACAGACGCCTCTCATCTTTTTAAGTGGTGGAACTTGCACTATTGCTGACTGACTAAATACTTTTTTGCCCCACTGTATGTACAGCCGTATAACCAGGGCATATCCTGTATATAATTACATATGTACAGCTGGTATAACCTGGGCATCACCTGTATATAATTATATATGTACTGCTGGTATAACCTGGGCATCTACTAAATATAATTATATATGTACAGCTGGTATAACCTGGGCATCTCCTGTATATAATTATATATGTACAGCTGGTATAACCTGGGCATCTCCTGTATATAATGATATATGTACAGCTGGTATAACCTGGGTATCTCCTGTATATAATTATACATGTACAGCTGGTATAACCTGGGCATCTCCTGTATATAATTATATATGTACAGCCGGTATAACCAGGGCATATCCTGTATATAATTATATATGTACTGCTGGTATAACCTGGGCATCTCCTGTATATAATTATACATGTACAGCTGGTATAACCTGGGTATCTCCAGTATATAACTATATTTGTACAGCTGGTAAAACATGGGCATCTCCTGTATATAATTATAAATGTACTGCTGGTATAACCTGGGCATCTCCTGTATATAATGATATATGTACAGCTGGTATAACCTGGGTATCTCCTGTATATAATTATACATGTACAGCTGGTATAACCTGGGCATCTCCTGTATATAATTATATATGTACAGCCGGTATAACCAGGGCATATCCTGTATATAATTATATATGTACTGCTGGTATAACCTGGGCATCTCCTGTATATAATTATATATGTACAGCCGGTATAACCTGGGCATCTCCTGTATATAATTACATATGTACAGCTGGTATAACCTGGGCATCTCCTGTATATAATTACATATGTACAGCTGGTATAACCTGGGCATCACCTGTATATAATTATATATGTACTGCTGGTATAACCTGGGCATCTACTGAATATAATTATATATGTACAGCTGGTATAACCTGGGCATCTCCTGTATATAATTATACATGTACAGCTGGTATAACCTGGGTATCTCCAGTATATAACTATATTTGTACAGCTGGTAAAACATGGGCATCTCCTGTATATAATTATAAATGTACAGCTGGTAAAACATGGGCATCTCCTGTATATAATTATAAATGTACAGCCGGTATAACCTGGGCATCTCCTGTATATAATTATATATGTACAGCTGGTATAACCTGAGCATCTCCTGTATATAATTATATATGTACAGCTGGTATAACCTGGGCATCTCCTGTATATAATTATATATGTACAGCCGGTATAACCTGGGCATCTCCTGTATATAATTATATATGTACAGCTAGTATGACATGGCCATCTCCTGTATATAATTATATATGTACAGCTGGTATAACCTGAGCATCTCCTGTATATAATTATATATGTACAGCTGGTATAACCTGGGCATCTCCTGTATATAATTATATATGTACAGCCGGTATAACCTTGGTATCTCCTGTATATAATTATATATGTACAGCTAGTATGACATGGCCATCTCCTGTATATAATTATATATGTACAGCTGGTATAACATAGGCATCTCCTGTATATAATTATACATGTACAGCTGGTATAACCTGGACATCTCCTGTATATAATGATACATGTACAGCCAGTATGACCTGGGCATCTCCTATATATAATTAGATATGTACAGCTGGTATAACCTGGGCATCTCCTGAATATAATTATATATGTACAGCCGGTATAACCTGGGTATCTCCAGTATATAACTATATATGTACAGCTGGTATGACATGGCCATCTCCTATATATAATTCTATATGTACAGCTGGTATAACCTGGGCATCTCCTGTATATAATTATATATGTACAGCTGGTATGACATGGCCATCTCCTGTATATAATTATATATGTACAGCTGGTATAACCTGGGCATTGCCTGTATATAATTATATATGTACTGCTGGTATAACCTGGGCATCTCCTGTATATAATTATATATGTACAGCTGGTATGACATGGCCATCTCCTGTATATAATGATATATCTACAGCCGGTATAACCTGGGCATCTCCTGTGTATAATTATATATGTACAGCTGGTATAACCTGGGCATCTCCTGTATATAATTATATATGTACAGCCGGTATAACCTGGGCATCTCCTGTATATAATTATATATGTACTGCTGGTATAACCTGGACATCTCCTGTATATAATTATATATGTACAGCTGGTATAACCTGGGCATCTCCTGTATAATATTATATATGTACAGCCGGTATAACCTGGGCATCTCCTGTATATAATTATATATGCACAGCTGGTATAAGCTGAGCATCTTCTGTATAATATTATATATGTACAGCCGGTATAACCAGGGCATATCCTGTATATAACTATATACATACAATACATATGGTATAACTCTGTGTACTTATGTGTGTAGTAAGGGTATCCGCAGCAGTTTTCCATGCGGTGTACAGTACCATGTTATCCTATGGAAAACAAAAACCGCTGTGCACATGCTGCAGAAAATTCCGCTTGGAAACACAGAAGTTTATTTTCTGCAGCATGTCAATTCTTGGTGCGGATTCCGCAGCGTTTTTACACCCATTCCATTATAGGAATCCGCAGGTGTAAAACCGCAGGCGAAATCCGCACAAAATCCACAATAAATCTGCAGGTAAAACGCAGGTCATTTTACCTGTGGGTTCTGCAGATTCTGCTTGGAAAAATCCACACAGCAATCTGCAACGTGTGCACATACCCACGGTGCGGATTCTGCTGTGGAATTTTCCGCGCAGATTTTGCAAAGGCTATGTGCACACATAGTGAAATCTGCTGCGTTGTACAGTACCTTTATTTTCAATGGAAAAAAAAAACCGCTGTGCACATGCTGCGTTTTTTTCCGTGCGGTTTTGCTGCGGTTTACAATCCGCAGCATGTCAATTGTTTGGTGCAGAAACGCTGCAGTTTTACACCTCATCCATTATGAGGTGTAAAACCGCAGATAAACCGCAGGACTTTTGTCCTGCGGATTTACCTGCGGTTTTCTCTCCAAAATCCGCACACCAAGAAAACTACGTGTGCCCATAGCCTAAATCTGCAGGTAAAATGACCTGCGTTTTACCTGCAGTTTTAGTGCAAATTTAGTGCAGTTTTTGTGCTGATTTCCCCTGCAGTTTCCACCTGCAGACTTCTATAATGGAGCAAATGAAAAACTGCTGCAGAACTGCACAAAAGAAGTGACATGCTGCAGTTTTAAATCTGCACCAAATGTGCACGGAAAAACCTGCAGCATGTGCACAGCGTTTTTTGTTTTACATAGCCTTAAATGGTACTGTACACCACTTGCAGTTCTGCAGGGCCAAATCTACTGCAGAACTGCACAGAATCTGCACCGTGTGCACGTACCAAATAGTTGCAGTCAATATCCTTTTTTCACATTTCTCGTCTTCCTCCGCAGTGGCGGCCATCTTCAGTCGGCTCTCAGTTCTTGCTCATAGACTCGCAGTTCCTGTCTCTTTTCTCTGGTAAGTTCCTTCTAGCATATACCAGATATTAGTGACGATGTGCAAAATATCTTCAGGATTGTCTATCGTCTTAGACCACACCCACTTTAGCATCAATTCTTAGACCACATGCACTTTAGCCTCTATTCTCTTAAACCAGACCCACTTTGGCCCCTATTGTCTTAGACCACACCCTCTTTAGCCTCCATTGTCTTAGACCACATCCACTTTAGCCTTTGTCTTAGACCACACCCACATTGGCCTCCTTTGTCTTAAGGCCCCGTCACACATAGCGATCTCACCAGCGAGATCGCTGTGTGTGACAGCGATCAGCCCCCCTGCCGGTATCGCTGCAGGAAAGGCCAGGACTTTTTTTTGGTCGCTGGTCTCCCGCTGGCCAGCACGCATCGCTGCGTGTGACAGGCGGGAGACCAGCGATCTGCTGGTAACTAATGTACACATTGGGTATCCAAGGGACGTGCGTCCCTTGGATACCCGATGTGTACGTTAGTTACCAGCTCCCTGCATCAGCGCGCTGGTTACTAACGTGCACAGCGATGGCGGGCGCTCGGCGTCGCTGTGCTGATTGCTGGTGAAGCTGTCTGTGTGACAGCTCACCAGCGATCACATAGCGACTTACCAGCGATCCTGACACATTGATATCGTTGTCTGGATCGCTGGTGAGTCGCTCTGTGTGACTTCAGCCTTAGACCACACGTTTTATAAATGCTCCTCCCATTGATCATTATGCCGCACTGTGATGGCGGCTCCGACCTCATTGTTTTTTCTTGCTAACTATAGATGACATAAACCTGCCGCTGGGAAACACGTCACTAATTCCAGTTAGTAAAGCAAGTCATTACAAGGAGCAGCTGGAGCAACACCCGGCGGACATGCTCAAAGAAGATCCCAGAGACAACGTCTATAAAGGTGACACCGCTGTGTCCGGTACCGGCTCATAGCACATTAAAGACGTCTTAGGCCGGGGTCACACTAACCGACGCAAAATACGGTCCGTAGTTTACAGGCGTAATACGGATGAATGACCCCTATATAGTGCTCCGTATGTCATCCGTAAGCAAGGTGTGGTCGCGTATTTTGCACAAGTCTGTATCCATATGTAATCCGTATGGCAAGATTTTCTCGCAGGCTTGCAAAATGGACATATAATGGAGCCCTATGACAGGTTTTATAACAGAAACCAAATAGATATAGACACATAGAATGCATGTATATATATATATATATATACACACGAGTCATTGAGACAAACATATATATATATATTTATATTTCACAGAGTTCTTCATAGCAGAATAGCCGCTAATTAAATTGCCGGCTTCTATCAAATCCTTCCCCAACCCGACATGAAATGACACATGGTTTACATTCAGTAAAGCATTTCATTTCATGTTTTTTAATATGTCCCTGACTAATAATTAGATGAGCGTTTGTGTGCAAAATTTGTGAGTTGTAGTTGTTATTTTAAGGGGTTAAATTGTTGTTAAAAAATGCGTGGGCTTCCCATTGCCCTGTAGCGGTGGCGAATGGGTTAATTTAACAAAGGGTTGATGTCACCTTACAATCGAATGGTGACATTAACCCTTTGTTAGATTAACCCACTCGCCACCACTATAGGGCAATGGGAAGCCCACGCATTTTTTAACAACAATTTAACCCCTTAAAATAACAACTACAACTCACAAATTTTGCACACAAACGCTCATCTAATTATTAGTCAGGGACATATTAAAAAACATGAAATGAAATGCTTTACTGAATGTAAACCATGTGTCATTTCATGTCGGGTTGGGGAAGGATTTGATAGAAGCCGGCAATTTAATTAGCGGCTATTCTGCTATGAAGAACTCTGTGAAATATAAATATATATATATATGTTTGTCTCAATGACTTGTATGTATGTATATATATATATGTGTATTCTATGTGTCTATATCCTTTATTTCGTTTATTGAACCTGTCAGTGTGAGTTTACTGTATCGCGCACTGAATTGCCGGCTTTGCTAAAAGACACCGGGTGCGTATTTCTCACAAGTCACATGTGTGTTCCGTGTGTAATCCTTTTTTTTTGCGCACCCATAGACTTGCATTGGCGTATTACGGGTGTAGTACGCTGACAGTCCCAGCATGCTGCGATTGGCACGGAGCGTAGAATACGGATGAGAAATATACGGCTGGTGCGAGGGACCCCATAGAGAATCATTGGTCCGTGTGTAATGCGTGCTTTTAGCGCCTCTCACTCGGCCGTATTCCTCACCAGGGTGACCCCGGCCTTACAGTCAATAAAGCTTTGTTATTGAAGGCCCTCGTTTATGAAAACTGTATGACATTACCTGTAGCTCCGCTTTTCTTCAACCAACCAATCAGAGCTCAGCTTTCATTTCTTAAACTGCCCTGAGAAAATGAAAGCTGCTCTCTGATTGGTTGCTATAGGCAACCAAGACCGTTTTTATAAATGAGGCCTAAAAATGTTAGGATCCCTGCTTGCTGTGACTAAATAAGAAGTTTCTTATATATATATATCCATAGACTGAATCCCCCGCCCCTGATAGTTCTCACAGCACTTGTGTCCAATATCTGACCTCTCCTCTTTATCGTTTGCAGTCCCCCTTCTGCCCATGAAGCGGGTGCACAGCGTCCTTCCTCGCTGCCCGTATAGACCCAGCTACCTGGTGGAGGGATACCCGCTGCAGCGATACCAGGGGCTGCAGTTTGTAAGTGTGGAGGATGGCAGGAAACGCGGGTGCGGCTGGTGTGCTGTCTATTGCTGCCTGTCAGATCAGGCTGTCTCCAGAAGAAGCGGATTCAGTCCTTTGCTCCCTGTTATCAGCCATTTCTGTCTAAGGGACAGGAGAGAACATATTTAACTCTCTGTGTGGAGACGATCAGATTGATTCATAAACAAATAGGTTTAGTTATAAATTTCCCCCAAAATATTGTTTTTTAGGGTAACAGAAGATTTTGGTGATTCAATTTGCACAATTCCAGCAAAATGTTGGACAATTGGATTCTTCTGATTGCTTGAAGCCCAGTGCGTGCCGCTAAAACCGTAGGGAGTGAACGGGTGATCGGTCAGGGAGCTGGGGCGGCAGTAGAACAAGTCCGCAGAGACCCTTTTTTGTTTCCACTGCAATCTGTCATTTTGGGGCACTTTTTATTGGGAACAAATTGAGCCCACCACTGGCCGAATGGAGTAAGTCTGCCCCAATATGAATTTTGGGAGATTCGCTCATCTCAGCCATTTTGGGCTGTTTTTGTAGGACTACCGTGGAGGCAGCCCTGACATGGATATTCATGAGGGGAGCAGTGCTGTACATCATAGCGGTGTATACGGCGTTCATTAGGTCCTCCTTATGACGGATTCTGTCCCCCGCAGGTTCGCCTCACATACGTGTACCCTAATGATTACACACGGCTCAGTCACATGGAGAAGGACAACGAGTGCATGTACCAGGAGACCCTGCCGTACAGACACAGGTACCGGAGCCTCGCCAGCTGCGCAGAAAAGCAGGCACACGGCTCGATGCGGGATGGGCATGTGGGTACTACTGCCAAGTGGCATGGCATGGGGTAGGTCACAGGGCAGGCGCCAAATTTAGTGGCATTAGGATTGAGGCTAGGATAAAAAAAATTACACATAAAAATGTAATAAGAAGTAAAAAAAAAAGCATAAAAATATACTATTTTTTTTTTTTTTTTTTTTTTTAATTTTGTCAGATTTTACCAAAACGAATGCAAAGAAAAAAAATGTATGTTCAGCTCTCCCTTATGCAGTTCTACTGGAGCGCAGAGCTCATAGCACGGATCACGTCTCTGCCAGACGCAACGAGAAACACTTGTAGAGGAAGAAAGATCCAGCAGAAAAAAAAGGGCCAAAGTGCAAACTCTAATGACATTAGTAATTTTTCAAAATACAATACAAGTGGTAGAAGGAAAAGGGGTTCAGAAGAGGGTACTCAGGGAGTACAAATGGTCCAGGGTTAGGGGGTGCAAAATGCTAGCTGGTAACCCATGCTATGCTATTGGGCCTGAGACATAAAATACCAATTACCCATAACATTGTTGCTTTGCCCCACCATCCTCCTAGACTGGCATTAGAAGGGGCACTGGCACCTAAAGCAGTAACATCGATGGATTTTCCATTGACTCTTATCTTTTATCCCGCAGGCTGAAATATAATAAATACATGAAGGTGGACCAATCGCACTTTGGACCTGCAGAGCACCCGGGTAATACTTTGTGTTACTTTTATACTGTAGATTGTAGATAGTGGTATATCAGAGCTTACATACTTTTTTTTAGGATGCATCTAACTGCATGAGTTTCTTTTTTTGGGTCAGTAACAAAGGGAAAGATAAAATATAGCTTAGTGTAATGAATTAACATGACTGGTCATCCAAGGAGATGTCGGTCCCCAAAAAGTCACTCTTCTACTAAACCCAGCAACCACTTTAAATTTCTGTCATTGGTCTTAGTGAAGAGTTACCACATTTGCCACCACCTCTCTGGGCCATTGTTTTGATCACGGGGAGGTCACTGATCGTCGTATCATGATATGTAAATTTTGGGGATTTTTTTCTAACTTATAAACGTAATCTTCTGTTCATATAACAGGTTGGCCTGAGGACTACAACCCTTCTGATTTCCAGTATGAGGACAATGAAGATGATTTCATTGATAGGGAAGATCAGGAAGAACCGAGAGAAGATGATGTGATAAGGCAGAGGAAACTTTTTTTTGTGGCAGATGAAAGCCTACAACCAAATCCCGTGAGACCTAATCGCCAAAGACGAGAACGACCACGGGAGAACATCAGAATCATGGAAGATCTAAAAATTCCAGATCCAAAACAATCCAACGGTCACCTAAACCAACTCCCCAAAATGGAGCAAGACAACTGGAATACCCCTGTCCCTGGTGATTCTAGACTTCGAAAGAGGAAACGTACAAACCTCCAAAATACAGGCAATGAGATCGAAGCCCAAGGTCCTGTTGAGGTAGAGAGAAACGCGTCAAGGATCTCAAGGAAGAAGGAAAAACAAAACCAAGTTCTTCAAAGAAAAAATAAAAAGGTGCAACATAATGGTAGACAAAGAAACACTCCCCAAGGGGTGTCCCAACATGAGATGAATCAAAAGAAGGTATCGGATCAAGAACTAAATAGGATCAACATGGAGGAGCAACCACCAGCAGCAAAGTTAAAACATAGGCCCAAAGTCAGGCAAGGTCTTGATCTCGAAGGAAGGAGGATACAAGATGACATACAACAACCCAGTTGGGTTGAGGAGAGTAGACTCAAGTTGAAGATAGATGAAACCGTAAAATCAGAGAATGACAAGATTCAGGATTCTCAAATGATCCATAGAAAAGGAGAAGCGGACAGAAGTGAGAAACGCAATTTTGCAGGTGACAATTTGATGCTAAAAAGAAATACTGGGATGGAACAGAATCCCCGATTTAATCAGTTTATTACTTATCTTAATGACAATGCCACTCATTCTCCAAGAAGGCAACAACTTGATAAGGAGCAGAAGTCTCAAAACTTTGCATGGACCATAACAGGTCTTCAGAGAACTGAGGAGAAGAATGAAGGACAGGAAGATCATATTGAAGGAAAAGATCAAGGACAGAACATGGGGTTAAAAGAAAATGTGGAGAAAAGGGAAGACCTGGAACCAGTTCAGTTTGAAAAACAGAAAATAGAGCATAGAGTAGTAAATCCACCAATCACTGACTCTTATCAAGATGGGAATCAAAGGTTTGAAGATGTAGGAAGGAAGAACTATATGACACTAGCTGAAAACAAAGACATGAATGGAATTGGTGTGAGGGACCATAATGGAGAAGTCAACCAAGGAGAAGCTCAACGTCAACACAAAATGATGGACGAGAAGAAAGAAGCTGCAATGGGAGAAAAACAAATACTACAACATGCCAACTCTAATAAGTATGCCAGAGAAGATCCAGACAATAACGTCGGAGTGGAGGAGGATCCTGAGGAAGAAGATGAGGAAGAGGAGGATCTGGAATATCCTTTTATTTTTGAAGAACCTGTGTCCTGGAATCGGACTTTCCATGTGAGTCAGACCGATTTCCAGATTCTGAGGTCAGACTATATTGATCTACAGTGTAATACGTCTGGGAATCTCCAGCTGAAAGAAAATGAAGCCCTGTTCATAGTGGGATCTTTCATGAAGAAGCTCAACCAGTGGCATAGAGGGTGAGAATGTGGGGCAAGTCACGTAAGGTCATCCTGAAGTAGACAGGGAATTTGGGCAACAAATAGATAAAATGTGGACATAGAGAGTTACAATGTAGGAGAGGAGTTCAACAGGTTCTAAGACACCATAGAGAATATTAACCATCAGAGCAATCTGGAAAACTAGACCAAGGGTGCCAAAGCCATAACCAGTATGTATATGTAGACCATGAAAACCCATCTAAATATCTAGAACATGAAAACCAAGTATATTGCGATGAGAACTACTCTACATGACCCGTAATATTACATATCTAGAACAAGGCCATGAGAATCCATGTATATTTCTAGAACATGAGAAATGAGACTATGGGAGGCAATCTACAGTCATGGCCAAAAGTGTTGGCATCCTTGAAATTGTTCTACAAAATGAAGTATTTCGCCAAGAAAATTATTGCAATTACACTTTTTTATGTTATACACATGTTTATTTCCTTTGTGTTTATTGGAACAAGACACAAAAAAAGAGAAAAAAAATGCAAATTGGACATAATTTCTCACAAAACCCCCCAAATGGGCCGGATAAAATTGTTGGCACCCTTAACTTCATATTTAGTTGCACACCCTTTGGATTAAATAACTGCAATCAATTGCTTCCTATAACCATAGACAAGCTTCTTATACCTCTTAGCTGGTGTTTCGGGCAACTCTTCTTTTGCAAACTTCACTAGGACTCATCTATGTGAAGGCGCCTTCTTCCAACATCTCTTCACTGGTGATCAATGGGATTTAGATCCGCACTCATTGCTGCCACTTTATAACTCTCCAGCGCTTTGTTTCCATCCATTTCTGGGGGGGCTTCTTAACATTTATTTTGGCTGATTGTCCTGATGGAAGACCCATGACCTAGGACACACACCCACCTTTCTGACACTGGGCACTACATTGCGACCCAAAATCCTTTGGTAATCCTCAGATTTCATGATGACTTGCACACAATCAAGGCACCGAGTGCCATAGACAGCAAAACAACCCCAAAACATCTGTGACCCTCCACCATATCTGATTGTAGGTAGTGTGTTCTTTTCTTTACAGGCCTCATTTTGTTTTCAGTAAACAGTAGAATGATGTGCTTTACCACAAAGATCTATCTTGGTCTCTTCTGTCCACAAGATGCTTTCCCAGAAGGATTTTGGCTTACTCGCATACATTTTGGCATCCTGCAGTCTAGCCGTTTATGTCTCTATGTCTGTGTGGACCTCCTGGGTCTCCTACCATAGCGTCTTATTTCATTCAAATGTCGACTGATAGACCGTGCTGACATTGATGCACCCTGAGCCTGCAAGGACAGCTTGAATGTCTTTAGAACTTGATTGGAGCTTATCCACCATCAGGACTATCCTGCGTTACAAACTTTTATCAATTTTTCTCTGCTGTACACGTCCATCAAGATTAGCTACAGTGCCAGGGGTTGTAATTTTCTTAATTATGTTGCACACTGTGGAGAAGCAACCTCAAGATCTCTGGACTTGTAACCTTGAGATTGTTGACATTTTTCAACAATTTTGGTTTTCAGGTCCTCAGACAGATCTCCTCTCCTCTTTCTGTTCTCCGTGCTTAGTGTGGCACACACAGACACACAATCCAAAGATTGATTCAACTTCTCCCCTTTTTATCTGGTTTCAGGTGTGATTTTCATTTTGCCCACACCTGTTACTTGCCACAGGTGAGTTTGAATAAGCATCAGATGCTTGAAACAAAGTTATTTACCCACAGTTTAGGAAAGGTGCCAACAATTTTGTTCAGCCCATTTTAGGGGTTTTGTGAGAAATTATGTCCAATTTGCCTTTTTTCTGTTTTTTTGTGTTGCTCCAATACACACAAAGGAAATAAACATGTGTATAACAAAACATGGGGAATTACAATAAGTTTCTGAGATAAATACTTCATTTTCTGGAACAATTTTAAGGATGCCAACACTTTGACTGCATATATCTAGAACATAAGGACCAAGACTTTGAGAGCCAGTCCATCAATCTAGACCATGGGAATGAATCTACATGTCTAGAATATCAGAAGATGAGAACCAGTGCACTATCGTGCTAGAGGATAATATGTGAACATCTTTTTGGTGGCAGGATGTACAAGCTCCAGAGGATCGTTAATATCGAGAAGCGCCTGGACTACTCCCGTGGGAGCCGATATTTCCTAGACCTGGAGTTCAGAGACAGATTCAACCATCCTGTGAGATTTGCTCATTATGTGTTCGCCCCTGGCTGGACCGGACTGACCCAGGAAGTACGGGAACAGGAAAGGGACTTGAGGAGTAAGATGTGGGGGCCACACCGAAGACTGATGGAGAAGGAAAATACGATCGAGCTGTGCTGGCCCACCGGCCTTGTCTGGAACCCACAGGCTATGGTCTATTTTATAGTGCCAGGTAAGTGGCGTAAGGCACCATAGGTGTGAGGCACAGCCGAGGATTTAGGGGTAAATGGTCACTGAGTGGGTGCGGCATTAAATATGAAGCAACGTCTGTAGAGCGTGCAATTCTTTGTAGTGAAGAACCAAGCTCGCTGGGTGCAGAAGTTTATCCAGGACATGGAGTCATTACACAAGGCCACAGCGGACCCCAAATTCGGTGTCATCATTGTGGATTTTAACAGTACTGACCTGGATGTTCGAGACGCCCTGAAACGATCAAATTTACCTAGGCAAGTATCATAGTTCTCATGGATCCAATTTTTCTGCATAGGTTCACTTACAGGAAGCTCCCCCTAGTGGTGACTGCAGACAGGATCTTATCATGTATCTCTGTATACAGGGAGCTCCCCCTAGTGGTGACTGCAGACAGGATTTTATCATGTATCTCTGTATACAGGGAGCTCCCCCTAGTGGTGACTGCAGACAGGATCTTGTCATGTATCTCTGTATACAGGGAGCTCCCCCTAGTGGTGACTGCAGACAGGATCTTATCATGTATCTCTGTTTACAGGGAGCTCCCCCTAGTGGTGATTGCAGACAGGATCTTATCATGTATCTCTGTATTCAGGGAGCTCCACCTAGTGGTGACTGCAGACAGGATCTTATCATGTATCTCTGTATGCAGGGAGCTCCCCCTAGTGGTGACTGCAGACAGGATCTTATCATGTATCTCTGTATTCAGGGAGCTCCCCCTAGTGGTGACTGCAGACAGGATCTTATCATGTATCTTTGTTTACAGGGATCTCCCCCTAGTGGTGACTGCAGACAGGATCTTATCATGTATCTCTGTATTCAGGGAGCTCCCCCTAGTGGTGACTGCAGACAGGATCTTATCATGTATCTTTGTATACAGGGAGCTCCCCCTAGTGGTGACTGCAGACAGGATCTTATCATGTATCTCTGTATTCAGGGAGCTCCCCCTAGTGGTGACTGCACTCTTATCATGTATATCTGTATACAGGGAGCGCTCCCTAGTGGTGACTGCAGAGAGAATCTTATCATGTATCTCTGTATACAGGGAGCACCCCCTAGTGGTGGCTGCAGACAGGATCTTATGTATCTCTGTATACAGGGAGCTCCCCCTAGTGGTGGTTGCAGACAGGATCTTATCATGTATCTCTGTATACAGGGAGCTCCCCCTAGTGGTGGCTGCAGACAGGATCTTATCATGTATCTCTGTATACAGGGAGCTCCCCCTAGTGGTGGCTGCAGACAGATTCTTATTTTTCTCTGTGACAAGTTGGGTTGCTGATAAGAGAAGATGCACTTTGATGAATACTTTTCCTCTCTCCTATCTGCAGATACCAGTTTGTACAACTTGATGGAAACTTTGAGCGATCTGCAGGTTTACAGGCTGGAATAGACCTGGTGAAGGTCAGTGTGAGGAGTGCTCAGTCCTTGGTCTGCAGTGTAAATTAAGGGGACGGTCAAGGCTTCTGGAAAGCTTAATGCAATCTTGTTAATGTTTTTAAGAAATTTGTCCTCCATATTATTAACCCCATATTGTCCCCTCCAGAACCCTCACAGTATCCTCTTCCTGTGTGACCTCCACATGCAATTTCCCCCATCAATCATTGACTCGTTGCGGACTCACACGGTGGAGGGTAAGACGGTGTACGCCCCCATGGTTATGAGGCTGAACTGCGGATCTTCTCCTCAGTGGCCCGATGGTGAGACCTCGCCTTGATTATGGAGGTTATATCTGTACCCCCAGTCTATTCCTCCAGTCTGGGGGATATTAATCAGGTGATGATGTTCTGTAGGATACTGGGAAGTGAATGGATTCGGCCTGTTGGGAATTTACAAGTCAGACTTGGATCTTATCGGAGGAATGAACACTGAGGAATTTCGGGACCGATGGGGAGGAGAAGACTGGGAGCTGCTGGACAGGTGGGTGGTTATAAGGATTATAGTCAGGGGTGGGACCAGGGGGGGTGTACACTAAGAAAGGCCCGCCCCAGAGGAACATCCAAAATCACTGTTACATGAAACTATTTATTGCTTTCCCATTAGGATTCTCTTTGCTGGGCTGGAGGTTGAGCGGGTGGCAGTCAGGAACTTTTACCACCATTTTCACTCCAAGCGCGGCATGTGGAACCGCCGGACAGCACCAAAGACTGAAGAGAACGTCTGAAAAAGTTTGCAATACCTAGGGCAAGTATGGGAGATACCCGAGATACCGCAATACCCTCCTTCACTCCATGATAAGATCATGGTGGAGGAACCTTGGTCAACGTGTGGATAGGTTTTATCCCAGGGGGTAAAAGTTGGATCCACCTTGTGGTGCAAGACACTTGGTATGTCTGATCTAGACCCATTGCCAGGGCTGTGCCGTACATAAGAGATCGGACATATCGGTGATCGGGTCGGAGTGTTTAGTGTCTTATGGGGATAAGGACTTTGCCCTGTTAATAGAATAGCGCACTCTACTGTACCATAATGGGACTGCAGGAACGTCTGTGTCGTGCCTCCTTTATTTATCCTTTCCATCATAGAAATTATTGTAGAAAGCACCGCCACACACTGCACTATTCTGCCCTCTACTGGACACATAACATGTCTTCTTAAAGAGGCAGTACGACTATAAAAAAACATGGCTACCATGAATCCACCAAAACAGGGCTGGGGTGTACTACCGAAGCTGGCGCTATTTCTGGAAGACAGCCGGAAGAAAAACTCAGTTTTGGGAACCAAAGTCGATTCGGAGATGCCATGAAACCGTAGATAAAACTGGTGTCATTATTACTATTTTGTTTTTATATACTGTATATTTAGATTTTTTTTCTTACAAAATTGTTTTTATTTAATTTTTTTTTAATAAAATGTTTCTTTTGTTTAGATGTATTTGTAGCAGATTGTCAACCTCTAATGCGCAGACGATAAGTAACACCGCACCCCCCGGTTTATTAGAAGGGCCCCGATAGGCGGACGGAGTCTGTGAACGGGGTGCAGCTGTTTATAATGTCACAGCGGAGATTATACAACTGATCCGCTCCTTGGGTGTGAATATATATACAATCAATCTGCTCCCATCCGCTCGCTCTATAGAATTAGGCTTCGGCCGCCCCGACACCAAATCCCTGCTCGTTACTCCACCCCACCACAGCAGTAATGAGAAGACCCTCGTGAGGTCCTAGGAACTTTGCCAAATTTAAGAGAGGTTTCTCCTTAGACAACACTCAAGAAGCAGCTGAAGATTGGCAGAAATGTTCACAGGTGTGGCACTACCTTTTGTAAAATTGCTTAAACTGGGATTTGGGTGGGTGGGGCTCAAATGTGGGGTCCTCATAAGTAACAAATGCCTCTACAACTGTGCTGATATAAGCCACCAGAAGGCTACTCTGTGGCCTCTATACCAAAACCTTTCAGACTCCATATACAGTACGTGCCATAACACTCATTAGCGCTAACACTGAGCTCCGCGTGGGCGGGTCTAACTCCGGACTCCGCCTCCTAGGGGAAATAAGCAGTGAATTATGTTTTTTTGGCTGTTTGACATTCCTGTTGTATACAGCGGCTCAGAAGTATTTAACCACAGGAGGGTAAACAGGTGTATCCTAAAAGTGGGGACCCCTAAAATAGAGAAATTTAAAGGGGAACACTCACAATTACTGTAAGGATGAGAAAACATGATGGTTAACCCTCACCACTTCCCCTAATTAACCTCTCTACAAACGCCTGTGTGTAGTAAGTGTTGGCAGGGTAGAATGTGTTCATTTTGTCCCAGATCCCATCCCTCGCAGTCCACAGATCTACACAGAATATTTTATCTTTTATATTTAAATGTACGATGCAGAAGTAAAACAATAGAAAATAAATTAATGTGCAAAAATCATAAACAGGCAAGAAAACTGGAAATACGACTAATAATTAATATCCAGAATCACAGAAAGTTTAGTCCAAAGAGAAAAGGTGAGAAGAACCAAGGAGGATCCAAAAGTCTGCACCGCGGGGGAGGGGCTGCGGAAAGAAGGAGAGCAAGGTCAATCTTATGTCTGTACTCAGAGCTGGGCTCAGGCGTCACACCGGAGGGGCTTAGATACATGTGGTCAGCAGTCAGTATCACACAGGAGAGGATTAGATGCGCAGCTCACCAGACAGTATCACACAGGAGAGGATTAGATACACGGCTCTGCAGACAGTATCACACAGGATATGATTATATACACGGCTCAGCAGACAGTATCACACAGGATAGGATTAGATACACGGCTCAGCAGACAGTATCACACAGGATATGATTAGATACACGGCTCAGCAGACAGTATCACACAGGATATGATTAGATGCACGGCTCAGCAGACAGTATCACACAGGAGAGGATTAGATATGCGGCTCACCAGACAGTATCACACAGGATATGAGTAGATACACGGCTCAGCAGTCAGTATCACACAGGATAGGATTAGATACACGGCTCAGCAGACAGTATCACACAGGAGAGGATTAGATACACGGATCAGCAGACAGTATCACACAGGAGAGGATTAGATACACGGCTCAGCAGACAGTATCACACAGGATAGGATTAGATACACGGCTCAGCAGACAGTATCACACAGGAGAGGATTAGATACACGGCTCAGCAGACAGTATCACACAGGAGAGGATTAGATACACGGCTCAGCAGACAGTATCACACAGGATAGGATTAGATACACGGCTCAGCAGACTGTATCACACAGGATAGGATTAGATGCACGGCTCAGCAGACAGTATCACACAGGATGGGATTAGATACACGGCTCAGCAGTCAGTATCACACAGGATAGGATTAGATACACGGCTCAGCAGTCAGTATCACACAGGAGAGGATTAGATACATGGCTCAGCAGACAGTATCACACAGGATAGGATTAGATACAAGGCTCAGCAGTCAGTATCACACAGGAGAGGATTAGATACACGGCTCAGCAGACAGTATCACACAGGATAGGATTAGATACAAGGCTCAGCAGTCAGTATCACACAGGAGAGGATTAGATACACGGCTCAGCAGTCAGTATCACACAGGATAGGATTAGATATACAGCTCAGCAGTCAGTATCACACAGGATAGGATTAGATACACGGCTCAGCAGACAGTATCACACAGGATAGGATTAGATACACAGCTCAGCAGACAGTATTACACAGGAGAGAATTAGATACACGGCTCAGCAGTCAGTTTCACACAGGAGAGGATTAGATACACGGCTCAGCAGACAGTATCACACAGGCGAGGATTAGATACACGACTCAGCAGACAGTATCACACAGGGTAGGATTAGATACACGGCTCAGCAGACAGTATCACACAGGAGAGGATTAGATAGACGGCTCAGTAGACAGTATTACACACTATGTGATTAGATACACAGCTCAGCAGACAGTATCACACACTGTGATTAGATACACTGCTCAGCAGACAGTATCATACAGGATAGGATTAGATACACGGCTCAGCAGTCAGTTTCACACAGGAGAGGATTAGATACACGGCTCAGCAGACAGTATCACACAGGCGAGGATTAGATACACGACTCAGCAGACAGTATCACACAGGGTAGGATTAGATACACGGCTCAGCAGACAGTATCACACAGGAGAGGATTAGATAGACGGCTCAGTAGACAGTATTACACACTATGTGATTAGATACACAGCTCAGCAGACAGTATCACACACTATGTGATTAGATACACTGCTCAGCAGACAGTATCATACAGGATAGGATTAGATACACGGCTCAGCAGTCAGTTTCACACAGGAGAGGATTAGATACACGGCTCAGCAGACAGTATCACACAGGCGAGGATTAGATACACGACTCAGCAGACAGTATCACACAGGAGAGGATTAGATAGACGGCTCAGTAGACAGTATTACACACTATGTGATTAGATACACGGCTCAGTAGACAGTATCACACACTATGTGATTAGATACACGGCTCAGCAGACAGTATCATACAGGATAGGATTAGATACACGGCTCAGCAGTCAGTATCACACAGGAGAGGATTATATACACGGCTCAGCAGTCAGCATCACACAGGATAGGATTAGATACACGGCTCAGCAGACAGTATCACACAGGATAGGATTAGATACACGGCTCAGCAGTCAGTATCACACAGGAGAGGATTAGATACACGGCTCAGCAGTCAGTATCACACAGGATAGGATTAGATACACGGCTCAGTCAGTATCACACACTATGTGATTAGATACACGGCTCACCAGACAGTATCACACAGGATAGGATTAGATACACGGCTCAGCAGACAGTATCACACAGAAGAGGATTAGATACATCGCTCAGCAGTCAGTATCACACAGGATAGGATTAGATACACGGCTCAGCAGACAGTATCACACAGGATAGGATTAGATACACAGCTCAGCAGTCAGTATCACACAGGATAGGATTAGATACACAGCTCAGCAGTCAGTATCACACAGGAGAGGATTAGATACACGGTTCAGCAGACAGTATCACACAGGATAGGATTAGATACACGGCTCAGCAGTCAGTATCACACAGGAGAGGATTAGATACACGGTTCAGCAGACAGTATCACACAGGATAGGATTAGATACACGGCTCAGCAGTCAGTATCACACAGGAGAGGATTAGATACACGGCTCAGCAGACCGTATCACACAGGAGAGGATTAGATACATGGCTCAGCAGTCAGTAACACACAGGATAGGATTAGATACACGGCTCAGTATACAGTATCACACATGTGATTAGATACAGTTTAGCATATAGTATCACATGTAATACGATTAGATACAGCACTTTAGAAGAGAGTATCACATATGGTAGGATTAGATACACTGATTTAGCAGACAGTACCAAACTTGGTAAATTTAGATACAACGAAGCAAACAGAAATGTAGTTTTGTTTCCAGATTATACCTTCAGTCGTTCCCACTCAGTGCAGCCCCCGCGGCCCCCGTGATGGGTAAAGACCTGATTTTTGTACACCAAATGCTGTAATAAAGATGTTGATGAGGACGGTGACGAATACGAGGGCTGTGGCCACATTATTCATCACGTCCAGACGTGGCTGCTTGGAAACGTCGTTCAGATTTTTGCGAGCTGTCGATAGAAGGGACATGAGGGGTTAAATCTCCAGAAAAATCAATAACTGAAATAATGACCATGGGGAAAGCCCAGAAGCAATAACACTGCCACCTACAGGTCAGACTGTGGTACTACATACAATGAAATTGTGGATATCTCGCCATCTTGTGGCCAAGAGTCTCACTGCAGTTACTTAAACTCCAGTGACGCTCAATGCAATCTATTACTCCCTGTTATCATCCACATTAAACTGGGAGATGGATATTGCAGGACAGGGAAATTAAGTCTTTTGCTCCTAGTTTAAGGCCATTTCAGGTCCTCAAGCTACAGAGAGAATGGCAAGGATTGTTCTTTATAATCACGCAGCACATATTAAGTTTTCTTGAATCGAGGACTTTTCTCCATACAGAGACTTACCGATAATAATCAGCAGGATCCCAATAACGACCTGCAGAGTCAGAGACAGGCTGATGAGAGCGATGAGCGTGACGTAGTAGGTGAAGCTCGGACCTTGCTCCAGAACCGCCTTCAGCTGCGCAGCATTCGCCATGAACAGCGCCACGTCCAGCATGCTCTCCGCCAGACTCTTCTTGGTGGCATAATGGTTAATATTGATGGCAGATCGAACTCCGCGACCAACAGGATTACCAGCCACCTGGATCACAAATCAGAGAAAACATCAAGTCAGATTGCTCGTAGCACGGATCCCCGCATGTGTTGTGGCTGGGTAACTGTCTGGAAACACATGGCCGTGGGGACTCGAATATATTATTCCCGCACACCGAAGACATCCGGTTAGCACCCGAGCACGGTTGACTCCTTCCAGAACGTTCGCTCATCACTCTTTTTCCTTAGATTCTACCTGTGTAACCTGAGCGGGCCTTGTAGTGACAGAGACACTAGCAAAATCCGTGCCCTCATTACGACATCTGTCAGTTACACGTGTTTTCACAGCCAGAACACGTCCCCGCTATAGGCTTTGGGGCCGTTCACATGTCAGTGGTTTTATTGTAGACCGAGATCACAGAACATGTTGGTTTTGATCCTAGGTACAAGTCTGTGACTTGCTGAAAATCATGGACAACGCACGGATGACATCAAATGCAGTTTATTTATAATCCCTGATTAAACGGATGGTAAAAACTGACCAAACACTCATGAATCTTGGGTGATGGGATGGGTGCAGACACAGCATGGGGAGCGAGGGTGATGGGGTGGGTGTGGACACAGTATGGGGAGCGGGGGTGATGGGATGGGTATGGTACAGTATGGTGAGAAGGGTGATGTGATGGGTACACACACAGCATAGGGAGCGAGGGTGATGAGATGGGTGCAGACACAGCATGGGGAGCGAGGGTGATGGGGTGGGTGTGGACACAGCATGGGCAGCGAGGGTGATGGGGTGGGTGTGGACACAGTATGGGGAGCGAGGGTGATGGGATGAGTAAGTACACAGTATGGGGAGCGGGGGTGATGGGATGGGTATGGTACAGTATGGTGAGAAGGGTGATATGATGGGTACACACAGCATAGGGAGCGAGGGTGATGAGATGGGTGCAGACACAGCATGGGGAGCGAGGGTGATGGGGTGGGTGTGGACACAGTATGGGGAGCGAGGGTGATGGGATGAGTAAGTACACAGTATGGGGAGCAGGGGTGATGGGATGGGTAAGGTACAGTATGGTGAGAAGGGTGATGTGATGGGTACACACAGCCTAGGGAGCGAGGGTGATGAGATGGGTGCAGACACAGTATGTGGAGCTAGGGTGATGGGATGGGTATGGACACAGTATGGGGAGCAAGGATGATGGGATGAGTGCGGACACAGTATGAGGAGTGAGGGTGATGGGATGGGTATGGTACAGTATGGTGAGAAGGGTGATGTGATGGGTACACACAGCATAGGGAGCGAGGGTGATGAGATGGGTGCAGACACAGCATGGGGAGCGAGGGTGATGGGGTGGGTGTGGACACAGTATGGGGAGCGAGGGTGATGAGATGAGTAAGTACACAGTATGGGGAGCGGGGGTGATGGGATGGGTATGGTACAGTATGGTGAGAAGGGTGATGTGATGGGTACACACAGCATAGGGAGCGAGGGTGATGAGATGGGTGCAGACACAGTATGTGGAGCTAGGGTGATGGGATGGGTATGGATACAGTATGGGGAGCAAGGATGATGGGATGAGTGCGGACACAGTATGAGGAGTAAGGGTGATGGGATGGGTATGGTACAGTATGGTGAGAAGGGTGATGTGATGGGTACACACACAGCATAGGGAGCGAGGGTGATGAGATGGGTGCAGACACAGTATGGGGAGCCAGGGTGATGGGTACGAACACAGTATTAGAAGCCAGGGTGATGGCATGGATACAGGTCTAAGGGGTAAGGTTTCTCCTTGTGGAGAGTGACATACCAGCTCTGGCTTGTCAAGGAGGGTTATTCGCCGTGCAATGCTCCTTTGGGAAATTTTATATGCAAATTGCCTCTTCAGAAAGAAAGAGGACTTTTACTCTACAGTGCCACCTATTGGTAGTAGCGATCCTACAAGTCACAATCAAGCCTTTAACGAGTCTTGTAATATGACTTAGGATAACAGCCAAATCAGAATCTCAATTTGCAGACACGGTGTTTCGAGCTATTGGCTCTCGTCAGTGCATGGATACAGACACAGTATAGGAAGCAAGGATGATGAGATAGGTGCGGACACCGTATGGTGAGCCAGGGTGATGTGATGGGTACTGACACAGTACGGGGAGCGAGTGGGATGGGACGGGTGAAGACACAGTATGGGAACCGGGGGAGTGTGTGAGGAAGCAGTATGCCGAGTTAGTGGGTAAATATATGAGGAGACTATGGTTAGTAGGGGGATGTGAGAGGAGACAGTATGAGGAGGGAGGGGGAAATGTGTGAGGAGGCTATTGAGGGGAATAGTGTGGGAAGACAGTATGGAGGTGGGGGAGAAAAGTGCAAGTGGACACAGAATAAAGACTGAGTAGTGTGGGGACAGTGTAAGGGCACAACCAGGAGGGGGGCAGTATGCCATGGAGAGGGAGTGTGATAAGGGGGCAGAGCATAGAGACTGGGTCCTATATGGGGGACACAGTGTGAGAGGACTGTGTGAAGAGGGGGCCCAGTATGTAAAGGAGAGGGGAGTGTGGAGAGCATGTACCATAAGAGAGACAGTGTGTGGGTTATATTTTGTGCAGGGAATATAGTGAGGGGCAATTTTTTTTTCGGAGCCTCAGTGTAGGGCAGATATTTTCATTCAGGAGCATTATGATAACACAGTTATTTTTAAAGGCATCATGTAGGGATGTGCAGCAGAAGACCGGAGAAGATGGAAGTCTGCAGGGACAAGCTGCGCATGAGAAAGCTCATCATGGGGTCTGGACAAGATGAACGAAAGAAAGAACGACTCCAGATACAACATCATCTATTAAGTACCTGGATGGAAATGTTTCTTGTGATACTGACTAATTCTCATGCTTTTATTTATGTTAGGAGCATTAAAGTGGTTCTCCAGGTCTGTGCTGAGTCTGCAGCCATTCTAAGTGACTGCAGACTTGTGAATTCTCACAGTGCTCACTGCACGCTGTCAGAATTCTCTGGTGCCGGCGAGTTGTGTACATGCGGTCACATGCTGACTAGACGTGCCTGGCCTCACGCAATGAAACCGAACTGAGCGAGGCCAGGCACGTCTAGTCGGAATGTGACCAGAACTATACAAATCACATACGTGTGCTCACATGACCATCCATTCTCCCTAAAAGTGTGCAGTGCATGCTCTGTAAGAATTTAAAAGCCTACAGCCACCTATGGACCAGGAAGAACCCTGTAATTACACAATGAAGCCCTGTAGCCAATCCTAACAGCGTGTAATATCCTCACTGTCAGGATTCAGCTCCAGAGATTCCAGCAGTCATCGCAAGGAAACTTCACTCATATGCTATGTTCACACTTACGACGAGCTTCTCTTCCTGCTTCTCTTCCTGCTTCTCTCAGGTTTTCACCGAACATAGAGAGAAATAGGGAGAGCAGCTCATCGACAAGTGACTAAGTGTGCAAATCGCATATGTGCTGGGGGGGGGAAACTGAATTATTGCCCCGAGTGCCGGAAAACCTAGATACACCTCTGACACAGGGGTTATATTCTTGTACATAGGGTTAGAAATAAACCCAGTTGCATAATGATGCCAGGTAAAAAAACACACCCAGTGGTGAGTCTCCCAATAAAAAGGCTACACCAACTCCAAGAAACATAGCAACACCAGAGAATAAAGGAGTACTAGGTGAACTTGATTTTAAAAAGAGGTTATCAATTTTATTCAGGTAAAAAATACTTGTATCTAAAAGACATATTAACAAAGTGACCTGTGATAGCCGTGTGCCGGCAGTGCGTCGCATCCCTCCGTCCGCTGACATACTGGTGCCAGTGGTGGGATCGTGACGTATTGGTGGCACAGGGTGCTGTGCTGTCGTTCGTCACAATTTGGTGGCGGCGGCGTGCTTTCGTTACAATGATGTGAAGAATAGGACCTGTTATGATTAGGTCACCGAGGAGGATAGCCGGGAAATAAGCTAGGCAACCAGAACACAGAAAGGTTGGCAACTTAGCAGATTGCAGACCTCTAAATCTAACAACAACACAACTAGAATTAGCCGTGGGACGTTCCTACGATGCCCTAGACGCCTCGGCACAGCCAAAGAGTTAACTAAGCCTGAAGCAAGAAAGGGGAAAGCTAAACTGCCCGGGAGCAGAACCCCAAAGGAATAGATAGCCCCCAAACAAATATTGCCGGTGAGACAAGATGAGGCACACACACAGGCAGAAAACAGAGTAAGCAAATGATGGGGCCCAAACTGTCTTGATAGCACAGGACAGAAAAGGTACTGTCTGCAATCACACAAAAATCCTAAAAAATCCAACACATCTGATATGCAAAATTACTGAGGCCATACGACCTCCCCCAACAAGATCAGCATTCTGATGTGAACTGGAAGCAAATCCAAAGACACTGCGATAACAGGGGACTAGCAATACTGAACAGACTGACATAAGTTGTGGCATATGGAACGGGGTCCAGCACCGGTCCCAGCAGGGAACAATGCAGAACCCACACAGCAAAGCAGAGAAAGGCAAAACTGGATCAAATGCAAAAAGATTCCAGCAAACAAATAACTTATCTGAATGATGCGGGACCAAGCAGGGGACAAGCAGACTTCAAGATACACAGGAAGGAAAACAAATCACCAGCAGCAACTGAGGGAAGTCTGCTCACTTAAATCTTCCCAGTCTGTAACACCTGACTTCCACTCATCGTCATCAGGTGATGGACTTCTGTCAACCCGACCAGCTCTACTACCTGTAACAACCACCAGAGGGAGCCCAAACTTAGAAGTCAAGTTAAGAGTGTTCACAACAAGGGCCTTAAAGAAGGCATCCCTGGGGGTTGAGAGCATCCTTGTGGATTTTGGGAAGAAGGTAAAACGTTGGTACCCTGGGGCAAGTAATAACTAAACCCTCAAGAACTTTTTTTTTTTATTTTTAATAATATTGGACTCATAAGCCCTGTATAAGATCTTTAGGAGTTCAGTCGAGAAGTAAGTCATGGGACTGAATGTTAACTTAGTATAAGTGTTTGAATCCCTGAGCTGCCAAAAGGCCTCTCATTCATACATGTCGCTTGGCCAGATGACGATGTTCCCTCCCTTGTCCGATCTTTCGTGTATTCATTGATTTGCGTGAATTTTTTACCTATCAAATTGTATATGCTAAAAGAATCCTTAAGGTCTAACATTCTATGTCTTGCTTTACATGCCATCTGATACCTTTGGGACCTATATGATGCATACTATTGGTATTTTTTGGGTCATGTGAACTTACACAGTATGCAGTTATTATGCATCCCATTGTTAACATTATTAAATACTATGGCGCCCCTTGTCTGTCTCGGATGGCCACTGTGAGTGTGCGCATCCGCGGTGTTGTGTTTCTGTGTCCTCGGGCTGCTGGGAATCTCTATGTCTCTGTGTGCAACGGACTGTGTTACATCCTGTGTGCGCATTTGGATACATGACACCTGTGCAGTCTTGAGGACCTGGCGCGCACACCGTGCATGCGCCAGTATACCCATTCCCATTGGCTCTCCCACCCCATGTGACACGCCACATGGACTACTTTAAGGTCCTATTCCTCACAACATATCATCACCTTGAGAAAGCAGCGTTGTGCCAGCGAAACGCGCGTTGGGGTGGACATCTGGCCTTGGGATCCCTCTCTGATACCTCTACTACCCTGGTAAGCCCGGATACTGGCGTCTTTGGTTGATTTTTCACCTTGTCATTTGTAGTACGCTTTATAAGTATGGGTCACTTGGCCTGGGCTTCCTATACTTGATGAGGTTAAGTTTTCAGAGGGGTTGTCCCTGCTTCTGTCTGTATGTTGCTGGTGCACTATGGTCACTTTGTTACTATATCTTTTAGATACATATATTTTCTACCTGAATAAAATTGATAATCTCTTTTTAAAATCAATTTCACCTAGTACTCCTTTATTCTCTGGTGTTGCCTTGTCTTGTACATAGGGGCAATATTATAGTAGTTATATTCTTGTACATGGGGGGCAGTATTATAGTAGTTATATTCTTGTACATAGGGGGCAGTATTATAGTAGTTATATTCTTGGACATAGGAGCAGTATTATAGTAGTTATATTCTTGTACATAGGGGGCAGTATTATAGTAGTTATATTCTTGTACATAGGGGGCAGTATTATAGTAGTTATATTCTTGTACATAGGGACAGTATTATAGTAGTTATATTCTTGTATATAGGGGGCAGTATTATAGTAGTTATATTCTTGTACATAGGGACAGTATTATAGTAGTTATAGTCTTGTACATAGGGGCAGTATTATTATAGTAGTTATATTCTTGTACATAGGGGGCAGTATTATAGTAGTTATATTCTTGTATATAGGGGGCAGTATTATAGTAGTTATATTCTTGTACATAGAAGTATTATAGTAGTTATATTCTTATACATTGGGGGCAGTATTATAGTAGTTATATTTTTGTACATAGGAGCAGTATTATAGTAGTTATATTCTTGTATATAGGAGCAGTATTATAGTAGTTATATTCTTGTACATAGGGGGCAGTATTATAGTAGTTATATTTTTGTACATAGGAGCAGTATTATAGTAGTTATATTCTTGTACATAGTGGCAGTATTATAGTAGTTATAATCTTGTACATAGGGACAGTATTATAGTAGTTATATTCTTGTACATAGGGGGCAGTATTATAGTAGTTATATTCTTGTACATAGGGACAGTATTATAGTAGTTATATTCTTGTATATAGGGGGCAGTATTATAGTAGTTATATTCTTGTACATAGGGGGCAGTATTATAGTAGTTATATTCTTGTACATAGGGACAGTATTATAGTAGTTATATTCTTGTATATAGGGGGCAGTATTATAGTAGTTATATTCTTGTACATAGGGACAGTATTATAGTAGTTATAGTCTTGTACATAGGGGCAGTATTATTATAGTAGTTATATTCTTGTACATAGGGGGCAGTATTATAGTAGTTATATTCTTGTATATAGGGGCAGTATTATAGTAGTTATATTCTTGTACATAGAAGTATTATAGTAGTTATATTCTTATACATTGGGGGCAGTATTATAGTAGTTATATTTTTGTACATAGGAGCAGTATTATAGTAGTTATATTCTTGTATATAGGAGCAGTATTATAGTAGTTATATTCTTGTACATAGGGGGCAGTATTATAGTAGTTATATTTTTGTACATAGGAGCAGTATTATAGTAGTTATATTCTTGTACATAGTGGCAGTATTATAGTAGTTATAATCTTGTACATAGGGACAGTATTATAGTAGTTATATTCTTGTTCATAGGAACAGTATTATAGTAGTTATATTCTTGTATATAGGGGCAGTATTATAGTAGTTATATTCTTGTATATAGGGGCAGTATTATAGTAGATATATTCTTATACATAGGGGGCAGTAGTTATAGTAGTTATATTCTTGTACATAGAGCAGTATTATAGTAGTTATATTCTTGAACATAGGGGGAAGTATTATAGTAGATATATTCTTGTACATAGGGGCAGTATTATAGTAGTTATATTCTTGTACATAGGGACAGTATTATAGCAGTTATATTTTTGTACATAGGAGCAGTATTAAAGTAGTTATTTTCTTGAACAGAGTGGCAGTATTGTAGCAGTTATATTCTTGTATATAGGAGCAGTATTATAGTAGTTATATTCTTGTACATAGGATCAGTATTAGTTATATTCTTGTACATAGGGGGCAGTATTATAGTAGTTATATTCTTGTATATAGGGGCAGTATTATAGTAGTTATATTCTTGTACATAGGGGCAGTATTATAGTAGTTATATATGTGACGAACAGCCCACCGCCGTTCGTCCACTTACGGGCGACACTAACGGGAGTCCCGCTGCCACCAAAACGCGACGGACAGCGGACCCTGTGTCACCACTATGTCACAGTCCCACCACTGACACGGGTGTATCAGCGGACGGAGGGGCGTGACACAATGCCGGCACACGGCTATCACAGGCGCAGTGGGGCTTATCTTAGTTATCCCAACACTGGCACCATGTGACCAAAAATATCCAGCAAGCTAATCTCGCTCTACAATTTGCCGCAGGGGGAGTTTAATTTGGATGCCCCACCACTGCTATCAATCTTCCAAGTACTGCGGGGATTTATGTATATCCCACTTTCTCAGTTCCACTTTGGAACTCGCAGCTCTCCGGCGCCCCCCTTACCCTCAGGTCAGTCAGGGAACTGCACCTAGGATAATTAGTCGCCGGACGGGCTGCCTGTTGTGAACCGGCAATTAGGCTTCTGCAGTAAGGGAATTATCAATGCTGTGGCTGAAGCCCCTTACTCAGCAATATAAGACCCTTCTAGACTGCCAGCAAGCCGTAATAGCCGTACACAACGCGCTGCCACCAGTCACGGTTACTTAATTCACAGTGTTAAATTAAGAGGGTCCGTGGCAAACCCCTTGAATTAGTAGCGATTATCTATCAAAGGCGTATAGTTCGATTCTTAGAGCATGGAGACAGATCTAAATAATTTCATTTATTTTCCGAAAGAGGACAGTGATTACAGATAAAAGTTGCTATAAAATTGAGACATAAAATATGTACAGTACAGGTATAAAATAAAAGTGGAGAAAACAAAGAGATTACACTCACAGTTCCATATTGTTCCTTAGGCAGACCATGCGGCTAAGGTGGGTGGAGGCGGAGCTGCACTTCTCCGCTCATTGGGGTCCTTCTAGCACGACGACTTGAGCTGTTCTGAGCTGGTTTGCCCAGGAAATGCCTTATAGACTTTCCTATGTGACATCACAGAGAGGTGCATTCTGGGTTGATCCCACCTCTCTTATCCAAGTTATGTTTTGGCTACAAAACTTAGATTAGCTATAACTTTATGGGAGAAGCTGGTATGGACTCATCAGTGGTATCATGTTTCCCAGCGTAATGAGCCCATCAAGAAAACATCAAACATCTATGCGATATGACCGTCCATTTGGGCGCAAATCCTATCTCATGTTCTGGACAGGGTAGAACTTCGAAACATACGCGGTCTCGAAGCTGGGACCGCTCAGGTTACAAAAATATGATTTTCATATCTCTAGGGTATTTGGTTCTTATGGTATAGTCTCTCATAGTTTTATTCGTTTCAAACAAAGAAGTTTTTCCCGCTCTGAAGAGGAGAGAAGGCAAATGGTGTGAGGAAGATGGTCTAGCTAATTAACATTCCTGCTCTTCCAGAGGAAGTGGCAGGGTTGATAAAACCTGGGGGGAAGGAATTCCTACTACTGAGAGTTTACAATGTCCTAGGATGGAGGATTTGTTAGCACATTGCAACAGAAAACATATCTTGCAGACATGGTACATCACACCTCCCCCCTTAAGAGGGCGCTAAGGAGGCATTACCTCTCGGTAATCGGCCATGCGCACCTCAGCGGGTTCGCCCCGGCGGGACAACCCATCGGCATTGCCGTTTTCACTGCCCTTCCTGTGTTTTACAGTAAAATCGTACTGTTGAAGGGCAAGGCTCCAGCGGAGCAATCTTCCATTGGTTCCCGACACGGTGTGCAACCAGCTCAGTGGGTTGTGGTCGGTTACCACCGTGAAGGCGCGCCCATACAGGTAGGGCTGCAAACGCTGCAGTGCCCACACCATGGCCAGACACTCCTTCTCGATGGTCGAGTATGCCATTTCCCTCGGCAAAAGTTTCCGGCTCAGGTACAACACGGGGTGCTCTTGGTCCCCCGAGTCGACCTGGCTAAGCACAGCACCGAGGCCAAACTCGCTGGCGTCGGTCTGTACCAGAAACGGGCGACTGCTGTCGACTGCTCTCAACACTGGAGAGTTGCACAGGGCTGCTTTCAAAGCTTGGAAAGCCGCCTCACAGTCATCTGTCCAGTTGACTGTTTGGGGTAGCCTCTGCTTGGTGAGGTCAGTCAAGGGTTTGGCAAGGGCGCTATAGTCCTGTACGAACCGCCTATAGTACCCTGCAGTGCCCAAGAAGGACTTCACCTGTTTCTTGGTCCTGGGGGTGGGCCAGGACACGATTGCGTCCACTTTTTCTGGCTCCGGACTCATGGAACCCCCGCCTACCCGGTGCCCCAGGTGGTGGACCTCGCGCATGCCTATCTGGCACTTCCCCGGCTTGATGGTCAGGCCTGCCTGGTGAAGACGCTTGAGCACCTCCTGGAGGTGCTGAAGGTGTTCCTCCCAGGTGGAACTGAAGACGGCAATATCGTCTAAGTACGCCACTGCGTACTCCTCCAGTCCCCGAAGCAGGTGGTTGACCATCCGCTGGAAAGTGGCAGGGGCATTCTTCATGCCGAAGGGCATGACCGTGGACTCGTACAGTCCAAAGGGGGTGATAAAGGCGGATTTCTCCTGCGCCTCAGGGCTCAGGGGAATCTGCCAGTATCCCCGACTCAAATCCATGATGGATATGTAGTTGGCGTTTGTCAACCGCTCGAGCAGATCCTCGATGCGCGGCATCGGGTGGGCATCAGAGGTTGTGATGGCGTTGAGCCCCCTGTAGTCCACGCAGAACCGGGTGGTTCGATCCTTTTTAGGCACGAGGACTACAGGTGAAGCCCACACACCTTTTGACCGTCGAATCACTCCCAGCCTTAACATCTCATCGACCTCTTGGCGCATGACTTGTTGCACCGTTTCAGAGATCCGATAAGGTGTTCGCCGTAATGGGGCATGATTCCCGGTGTCCACCTCATGAACCGCTAACTCCGTCCTCCCAGGACGGTTGGTGAACACGGGCCGGAAGAGTTCCAGGGTGGCCATCAACTGCAACCGCTGGGACACGGTGAGCGAACCACTTATCTCCATGTCCTCAATGGACCCATTGGCCTTGGCCCGGGCCAGCATGTCCAGGAGGGAATCTTCCTCCCCATCCTCTGGCAGATTGCAGACCGGTAGGACGCAAGCTTCACGTTCGTAGTGCGCCTTCAGCATGTTGACGTGAAAGGCCTTGCGCCTACCCCGAGCATGGTCAAGCGTGACCACGTAGGTGACCGGGTTGAGCTGTTGGTGGACGACGTACGGGCCTTCCCAGGCTGCCTGAAGCTTATCCGTTGGTACCGGGACCAACACCCACACCTTTTGACCCACCTGGTAGGTCCGCTCCCGGGCGTTCTGGTCGTACCAGTGCTTCTGGTCAGCCTGAGCCTGCGTCATGTTGTCATGCACCAACTGCGTCAAGGTCTGCATCTTGTCACGGAAGCGCATGACATAATCCACGATGGACACTTCTGTGGGGTTTGGCTCATCTTCCCAGGATTCTCTTATCAACCCAAGGGGTCCCCGGACTCGCCTGCCATACAGGAGCTCGAAGGGGGAGAACCCGGTCGAGGCCTGCGGAACTTCTCTGTAAGCGAACAGCAGGTGTGGGAGGTACCGCTCCCAGTCGCGCCCTTGGGTCTCAACCAGTATGCGGAGCATCTGTTTGAGGGTACCGTTGAAACGTTCACACAAACCGTTAGTCTGTGGGTGATACGGACTCGATACCAGCTGCGTCACCTGCATTTTCTCACAGAGAGCCTCCATTAGGCGAGACATGAATTGGGGCCCTTGATCGGTAAGCATCTCCCTGGGAAATCCTACTCTCGAAAAGATGGTCACCAGTGCGTCAGCCACCTTATCTGCCCTGGTTGAAGACAGAGCTACTGCCTCTGGGTACCGGGTAGCGTAGTCTACCACGGTGAGAATGTATCGCTTTCCGGAGCTGCTGGGGACGGACAGCGGTCCTACAATGTCCACCGCGATTCTCTGGAAAGGCTCCTCTATCACCGGCAAAGGAATAAGGGGAGCCTTAAGAGCAGGCCCCGCCTTACCCACTTTTTGACAGGTGGCGCAGGAGCGGCAGTAGTGTGTTACATCTGTCCCCATCTTGGGCCAATAGAAGTGTTGAGACAGCCGTGCCTTTGTTTTGCTGATCCCCAAGTGTCCAGCGAGTGGAATCTCATGGGCAATCCGCAACAACTCAGTTCTGAACTGATAGGGGACGACCAGCTGTCTTTCCCTCAACCACTCCTTTTTAGGATCTCCGGGTACTGTCTCCCGGTACAACCTTCCTCGTTCCCAGAACACCCTCTCCTTATCAGACTTGGAGGTGGGCGTCCCGGCGAGACCTCTCAATTTCTCCAGGCTGGCATCTGAGTGCAGAGCAGCCTGGAACTCCATGCTGGAGGCTGCCAGAAGTGACGTCAGGGTCCCCTCTTTACTGGGACCCTCTGGAACCGGCTCTGGGTTCACCTCTGGTTCAGTCTCTCCTGTAGCAGCAGAGGGTCCAGAAGACAGGGCGTTACCTGCGATCTGGGCACTCTGACTGCGTGTGACAGCTGCTATGTATGCTGTCTCCCTGGGGATTTCTGCAGACCCACCAGCTGGTGCTGCCCTGGGCTCTACCTCCCCATCCACCCCCAACACTTCAGGAGCAGTGCTACTTATGGGCCAGTTACCTTCCTCGGTGGCACTGGTCAGCTGCATGGCATTACCTTCCTCATGGTCCCCATGCACCTCCCCATTTCCTTGAGCACCGTTGCTTACTCCTGCCAGGGGTTCCTCAGCCGTCTCACTCCGCAGAGTGACGGGGCTGAGCACTTCGGTACCTGTGGACACATCTACCGCTTCAAAGAAAGGGTTAACGGGTTCAGTCGGCACAGATACATCAACATCATCATCATCCTTCCTAGGAGAAGAATGGTTATCAGTTTGCTTTGGTACATTCACATCAGCATCGTACCTGGGGAAAGAATGGTTGTTAGTTGCATCATTACTCATCAAGGCATTAGCAGGTAACACATTCAGTTTCCCATCATCAACATCATCAGGGTTAACGTTACCCTTATTATCAGTTTGGGGAAGGGTGTCAGGGACATAGTATGCAACCATCCTCCCCAAGTCAGTCCCCAATAAAACATCAGTGGGCAAATTTTCAGACACTCCCACCTCCCTCAACCCGCTCCCGGCACCCCAGTCAAGAAAAACTCGTGCCACTGGCAAGGGACAACGGGTGCCTCCAATCCCGGTGACAGTCAGGGTTTTCCCCTCAACAAACTCTTCAGGGGCCGCCAGTCCAGGACGGATGAGGGTTCGTTCAGCCCCGGTGTCCTTGAGGCCTGTAGCAAGACGGGCCCCCACCTGAACAGGTTGAACGTTGTCGTCAGCCCTCCCAACCACACCTCCCACCAAAAGAACAGAGGCGTTGGGCCCGGGGGCCTTGGCTGGGGGGTTCTTCGGCCTGTTCGGACAGGTGTAAAAGAAGTGACCAGGCCGCTGGCAGTGGTGACACAGGCGACTGTCAGTAGCCGGCCTGTTGTTGGCAACAGGGACAGGGCCTCCGGAGGGACGGCTAGCTGGGGCATTGGGGTTGGTTGCTGGCTTACCCCCTTTCCAGCTGGTGGCGACTGGCCTCCGCGTCTCGGGCTTCCGGTTGGCCTCGTGGTTGTCGGCGATCTGCGCCGCTTTGTCCGCGTTCGTTGGTTCGCGGTCCAGGATGAACTGTCGGACCTCAGCTGGGCAGAGATGCAGGAACTGGTCTTTGATCATCAGGTCCCGTAGCTGCTCAAAGGTTTCAACGGACAGTCCATGGATCCACTGGTCAAAGTGGGTCCTGAGTCCTTGCACCACATCACTGTAGCTATCGTGTGGGCCACGTTGGAGGTGTCGGAACTTCTTTCGGTATACCTCAGGTGTCAGCCGGTATTTGGCGATCAGCGCCTGCTTTATGGCGTCATAGTCATCATCGGCTTCTGGCGGAAGAGAAGCAAATGCCTCCAGGGCTTTGCCTTTTAGCCCTGGGGTCAAGTACCTTGCCCATTGGTCTCTAGGCAGCTGGTACTGTCTGCAGGCTTTCTCAAAGGCTCGCAGAAATGTGTCCAAGTCCCCGTCCTTTTCCATCACGGGAAAATGCTCTGGCCGGGGTTTAGGAGTCTGGACGCTGCTGGGCTCACGGCTTCGGGCTGTGAGGGCATTCCCACCCCGCTGGAGTACCTCCAGTTCATGGGCCCTCTGCGCCTGGCGCTCGGCTCTCTCAGCCTCAGCTTGGCGCTCAGCTCTCTCCGCCTGGCGCTCGGCTCGCTGCTCTGCTCTCTCTCGAGGTTGCTGGATCAGCCTCACCCGCCCATCACTGTCTTCGGCGGGGAGTTCGTCCAAGGCCATTTGCAGATAGGGGTCCACCCCGTTCTGGTTGAATGTGGGGCCAGCGCTCAGGAGTGGAGCCTCTGCTGCAGCCCCATTGCAACTTGGGCCAACTTCTGCGCTCGCTGGATTCTGGTCGTTGTCCAGCTGCACTAGAGCCGCGATCATTTGAGCTCTGTTTTTGTTCGTGGCGTCAAGGCCTTGGTACGTGCATAACGCAGCAAGAACTTCCTTTGTCTGCCGGGTGTACCAAGGTTCTCCTTTTGCCGCCATGGTTGCCAAATAAAAGATAGAAAAAGAAAAACGAAGAAACGGGAGGGGGATACTTGCAAGTACACACTAATGTCTCAGGACTAGTAACCACTGAGTCTGTTCTCCAAAACCTATGATGCAGGATTCCCGCAGGAACCGTGCAGGTTTTTAGTGAGAGGAATGATTGCTCAAACCAAATCACTAATGCTCTAGTATTATCCCACCGCGCTGCCACCAATATGTGACGAACAGCCCACCGCCGTTCGTCCACTTACGGGCGACACTAACGGGAGTCCCGCTGCCACCAAAACGCGACGGACAGCGGACCCTGTGTCACCACTATGTCACAGTCCCACCACTGACACGGGTGTATCAGCGGACGGAGGGGCGTGACACAATGCCGGCACACGGCTATCACAGGCGCAGTGGGGCTTATCTTAGTTATCCCAACACTGGCACCATGTGACCAAAAATATCCAGCAAGCTAATCTCGCTCTACAATTTGCCGCAGGGGGAGTTTAATTTGGATGCCCCACCACTGCTATCAATCTTCCAAGTACTGCGGGGATTTATGTATATCCCACTTTCTCAGTTCCACTTTGGAACTCGCAGCTCTCCGGCGCCCCCCTTACCCTCAGGTCAGTCAGGGAACTGCACCTAGGATAATTAGTCGCCGGACGGGCTGCCTGTTGTGAACCGGCAATTAGGCTTCTGCAGTAAGGGAATTATCAATGCTGTGGCTGAAGCCCCTTACTCAGCAATATAAGACCCTTCTAGACTGCCAGCAAGCCGTAATAGCCGTACACAACGCGCTGCCACCAGTCACGGTTACTTAATTCACAGTGTTAAATTAAGAGGGTCCGTGGCAAACCCCTTGAATTAGTAGCGATTATCTATCAAAGGCGTATAGTTCGATTCTTAGAGCATGGAGACAGATCTAAATAATTTCATTTATTTTCCGAAAGAGGACAGTGATTACAGATAAAAGTTGCTATAAAATTGAGACATAAAATATGTACAGTACAGGTATAAAATAAAAGTGGAGAAAACAAAGAGATTACACTCACAGTTCCATATTGTTCCTTAGGCAGACCATGCGGCTAAGGTGGGTGGAGGCGGAGCTGCACTTCTCCGCTCATTGGGGTCCTTCTAGCACGACGACTTGAGCTGTTCTGAGCTGGTTTGCCCAGGAAATGCCTTATAGACTTTCCTATGTGACATCACAGAGAGGTGCATTCTGGGTTGATTCCACCTCTCTTATCCAAGTTATGTTTTGGCTACAAAACTTAGATTAGCTATAACTTTATGGGAGAAGCTGGTATGGACTCATCAGTGGTATCATGTTTCCCAGCGTAATGAGCCCATCAAGAAAACATCAAACATCTATGCGATATGACCGTCCATTTGGGCGCAAATCCTATCTCATGTTCTGGACAGGGTAGAACTTCTAAACATACGCGGTCTCGAAGCTGGGACCGCTCAGGTTACAAAAATATGATTTTCATATCTCTAGGGTATTTGGTTCTTATGGTATAGTCTCTCATAGTTTTATTCGTTTCATACAAAGAAGTTTTTCCCGCTCTGAAGAGGAGAGAAGGCAAATGGTGTGAGGAAGATGGTCTAGCTAATTAACATTCCTGCTCTTCCAGAGGAAGTGGCAGGGTTGATAAAACCTGGGGGGAAGGAATTCCTACTACTGAGAGTTTACAATGTCCTAGGATGGAGGATTTGTTAGCACATTGCAACAGAAAACATATCTTGCAGACATGGTACATCACAATATTCTTGTACATAGGAGCAGTATTATAGTAGTTATATTCTTGTATATAGGAGCAGTATTATAGTAGTTATATTCTTGTACATAGGAGCAGTATTAGTTATATTCTTGTACATAGGGGGCAGTATTATAGTAGTTATATTCTTGTATATAGGGGCAGTATTATAGTAGTTATATTCTTGTACATAGGGGCAGTATTATAGTAGTTATATTCTTGTACATAGGAGCAGTATTATAGTAGTTATATTCTTGTATATAGGGGCAGTATTATAGTAGTTATAGTCTTGTAGATAGGGGCAGTATTATAGTAGTTATATTCTTGTACATAGGAGCAGCATTATAGTAGTTATATTCTTGTACATAGGAGCAATATTATAGTAGTTATATTCTTGTATATAGGGGAAGTATTATAGTAGTTATATTCTTGTACATAGGGGCAGTATTATAGTAGTTATATTCTTGTACATAGGGGCAGTATTATAGTAGTTATATTCTTGTACATAGGAGCAATATTATAGTAGTTATATTCTTGTATATAGGGGCAGTATTATAGTAGTTATATTCTTGTACATAGGGGACAGTATTATAGTAGTTATATTCTTGTACATAGGAGCAGCATTATAGTAGTTATATTCTTGTACATAGGAGCAATATTATAGTAGTTATATTCTTGTATATAGGGGAAGTATTATAGTAGTTATATTCTTGTACATAGGGGCAGTATTATAGTAGTTATATTCTTGTACATAGGAGCAGTATTATAGTAGTTATATTCTTGTACATAGGAGCAATATTATAGTAGTTATATTCTTGTATATAGGGGCAGTATTATAGTAGTTATATTCTTGTACATAGGGGACAGTATTATAGTAGTTATATTCTTGTACATAGGAGCAGTATTATAGTAGTTATATTCTTGTATATAGGGGCAGTATTATAGTAGTTATATTCTTGTAGATAGGGGCAGTATTATAGTAGTTATATTCTTGTACATAGGAGCAGCATTATAGTAGTTATATTCTTGTACATAGGAGCAGTATTATAGTAGTTATATTCTTGTATATAGGGGCAGTATTATAGTAGTTATATTCTTGTACATAGGGGCAGTATTATAGTAGTTATATTCTTGTACATAGGGGGCAGTATTATAGTAGTTATATTCTTGTACATAGGGGAAGTATTATAGTAGTTATATTCTTGTACATAGGGGCAGTAATATAGTAGTTATATTCTTGTACATAGGGGCAGTATTATAGCAGTTATATTCTTGTACATAGGGGCAGTATTATAGTAGTTATATTCTTGTACATAGGGGCAGTATTATAGTAGTTATATTCTTGTACATAGGGGCAGTATTATAGTAGTTATATTCTTGTACATAGGGGCAGTAATATAGTAGTTATATTCTTGCTTTTAGGGGCAGTATTATAGTAGCTATATTCTTGTACATAGGAGCAGTATAGTAGTTATATTCTTGTACATAGGGGCAGTATTATAGTAGTTATATTCTTGTATATAGGGGCAGTATTATAGTAGTTATATTCTTGTATATAGGGGGCAGTATTACAGTAGTTATATTCTTGTATATAGGGGCAGTATTATAGTAGTTATATTCTTGTACATAGGAGCAGTATTATAGTAGTTATATTCTTGTATATAGGGGCAGTATTATAGTAGTTATATTCTTGTATATAGGGGGCAGTATTACAGTAGTTATATTCTTGTATATAGGGGCAGTATTATAGTAGTTATATTCTTGTATATAGGGGGCAGTATTACAGTAGTTATATTCTTGTATATAGGGGCAGTATTATAGTAGTTATATTCTTGTATATAGGGGGCAGTATTACAGTAGTTATATTCTTGTATATAGGGGCAGTATTATAGTAGTTATATTCTTGTATATAGGGGGCAGTATTACAGTAGTTATATTCTTGTATATAGGGGCAGTATTATAGTAGTTATATTCTTGTATATAGGGGGCAGTATTACAGTAGTTATATTCTTGTACATAGGAGCAGTATTATAGTAGTTATATTCTTGTATATAGGGGCAGTATTATAGTAGTTATATTCTTGTATATAGGGGGCAGTATTACAGTAGTTATATTCTTGTATATAGGGGCAGTATTATAGTAGTTATATTCTTGTATATAGGGGGCAGTATTACAGTAGTTATATTCTTGTATATAGGGGCAGTATTATAGTAGTTATATTCTTGTATATAGGGGGCAGTATTACAGTAGTTATATTCTTGTACATAGGGGCAGTAATATAGTAGTTATATTCTTGTACATAGGGGCAGTATTATAGCAGTTATATTCTTGTACATAGGGGGCAGTATTATAGTAGCTATATTCTTGTACATAGGGGCAGTATTATAGTAGTTATATTCTTGTACATAGGGGCAGTATTATAGTAGTTATATTCTTGTACATAGGGGCAGTAATATAGTAGTTATATTCTTGTATATAGGGGCAGTATTATAGTAGTTATATTCTTGTACATAGGAGCAGTATTATAGTAGTTATATTCTTGTACATAGGGGCAGTATTATAGTAGTTATATTCTTGTATATAGGGGCTGTATTATAGTAGTTATATTCTTGTATATAGGGGGCAGTATTACAGTAGTTATATTCTTGTATATAGGGGCAGTATTATAGCAGTTATATTCTTGTACATAGGGGGCAGTATTATAGTAGTTATATTCTTGTACATAGGGGCAGTATTATAGTAGTTATATTCTTGTACATAGGGGCAGTAATATAGTAGTTATATTCTTGTATATAGGGGCAGTATTATAGTAGTTATATTCTTGTACATAGGAGCAGTATTATAGTAGTTATATTCTTGTACATAGGGGCAGTATTATAGTAGTTATATTCTTGTATATAGGGGCAGTATTATAGTAGTTATATTCTTGTATATAGGGGGCAGTATTACAGTAGTTATATTCTTGTATATAGGGGCAGTATTATAGTAGTTATATTCTTGTACATAGGAGCAGTATTATAGTAGTTATATTCTTGTACATAGGGGCAGTATTATAGTAGTTATATTCTTGTATATAGGGGCAGTATTATAGTAGTTATATTCTTGTACATAGGGGGCAATATTATAGTAGTTATATTCTTGTACATAGGAGGCAGTATTATAGTAGTTATATTCTTGTACATAGGGGGCAGTATTATAGTAGTTATATTCTTGTACATAGGGGGCAGTATTAGAGTAGTTATATTCTTGTATATAGGGGCAGTATTATAGTAGTTATATTCTTGTACATAGGAGCAGTATTATAGTAGTTATATTCTTGTACATAGGAGGCAGTATTATAGTAGTTATATTCTTGTATATAGGGGCAGTATTATAGTAGTTATATTCTTGTACATAGGAGCAGTATTATAGTAGTTATATTCTTGTACATAGGAGGCAGTATTATAGTAGTTATATTCTTATACATAGGGGGCAGTATTATAGTAGTTATATTCTTGTACATAGGGAGCAGTAGAATAGTTAAGTTGTTGTGCTTATTAGCAGTATTAATCACAGTTTCATACATACTGTATATGCTTTTAGATGTCTTTTTTATTCTCTACTAGCTGAAGAGCCGGGCGCTGCCCGGGCATAGTAACTAACTGTGGTTAGTTATAAAAAATTATAATGATTATATCTATATAAAGTTGAGTGTATAGCCCCGCCCACTCCACATAACCACACTCACTCTAATATCCCACATCATCCTGTCAGAGCCAACATTGTTAGGTTGGCGCTGTTACACCAATTAAAATGAAACCTGGGTTGGAGAAATCCATCTTGTGTTTCTTTTTTTAATCTTGTAATGTACTGTAAGATATGTATGTTACGTAAAGTATGATGTTTCTAGAACATTCTAGAAATCTCCCATGTCACCCTGATGAGAAATTCAGCCAGTCACAAGCCTGCAGCAGCCCCCCTTGCCCCTCCTTAGCAGCTGTGTGTGTGTACAGCTCTCGGCCTGCTGGTAACAGGATACCGTCCATTTCCTGTTGGAGAAAGGAATGTGAAGTAGTTAAGGGAAAGCATTTCTTTGTGTGAAACATGTGTCTGAATAAAACAATAGGAAACATTAAAGAAGCCTAGCGTGCACTTCGCTCCTGACAGAGATATAAAACTTACATTTCTACAAAGGGCACGAGGCCAGCTTTCTAATTCCTAATTTTCACGATTCTAATCCCTCCAGAAACTGAGATATGGATTGCTCCCAAACGGAGTGTCCTAAGTATGGCATGTCTGATGTTGTTTTATAATATTCGTTAAACTACCACCAACTAGACCCTCCGTGAGCGTATACGAGCTTTTCTCGTCTAGATATAGTTAGTATAAGTTTTGTAGCCAAATCATAACTTAGAGAAAGGGGTGTGGAACCTCCCCAGCCGGCCCCTTTTGCTGAGGTCACACAGCCAAGACCATAAGGGATGCGAGGGGACAATGAGCTCAGTTGGAGCTGCAGAGTCTGTGCTGATAAGAACCCCAGATGAGTGGAGACGTGTGGCTCCACCTTCTTTCCCCACATGGTCTGCCTAATGCCACCTAAGCACATGTAAGTGTTACTTTCTGTTCTTTAATCCTTTGTTGTTTTAGATTTGTATTGTACATATTTAATGTCTCAATTTATAGCAACTTTATCTATGTAATCACTGCCCACATTTTGGGGAATAAATGATAAAATTATTCAGTCTGCCTTCATGCTCTAAGAAATGAACTATGCGCTTTTTTTAGATAATCGCTACTAATTTCGGGGTTTGCCACGGACCCTCTTAATTAACTCTTTGATTAAGTAAGGCGTGGCTGGTGGCAGCGTGGTGTGTGCGGTTGGTTAGGCTAGTTGGCAGTCTGGAAGGGTGGTTGTGATGGTGTGATATGCTATGTGGATGTCATTTTTTGTATATTCCTATTTTTCTATTTCAGTTATTTTCATAGTGTTTTTCTTATTACATTGTAAGTCTACAGCCTCACTGTGTCTGTCTCTTGACGACCCCCTGTAGTGCATTAATCCCTAAGGCCCTTTGTTCTCCTCTGGGAGGCCTGGAAACCGCCTCAACTTGTTTGACTTTCCCTGGACAAGGAAGGGGGTCGGGGGAGAACAGGAGCTGGGCAAGTCAGTTCCGGTGTGGACAGGATCGTGTAAAGGCTGCATTTCAGAGAGAAGGACCCATTTTATCCTCTGGTGCTAGAGTTCTGGAATCTCGTTTCCCTGGACATTTTATCTTGTTACTGGACTGCATTCTTATTGTGGACTATCTTATCCTTTGTGTGGTGGACTGAATATGGACCTTTTCGTATTTTTGCCTGAATAAAGGTCTTGGAATTTTTCACTCTTCGCTTGCTCTGTTGATTGTGTGATACCAGAGAAGGACCCCTTGACAACTGGTGGCAGCAGTGGGATCAACAGAGCGTAACCCAATGGAGAACCACCCACAGAGTGAGTACAGAAATCAGACTGTATGCAGTTTACAGGAGAGAGCCAGAGACCTGGGCCTGGACTACCAGGGACTGACTAAAGAGGCCTTAATCGATATACTGGTGGGCGCTATCCCGGCCACCTCCTCCCAGATGTCTGAAGGACGAGCACTGGAGACAGGGATCCCCTTCCAGAAAAGCCAGATGGCGGTTCTGGGCCCCGGCGTCTCTCAGGAGTACAAGGAGGAGGCTGAGACAGGAAGCAATGGAGCTTGAAAGAGGGAGTAACGTAATGTGGAGTGTAACCCCAACAATCCGGGAGCCTGTACGGATCACCCGGACAGAGTTTAAGCCATTTGATGAGGCTTCTGGAGCTGTGGAGGGGTTCTTCAAGGACTTTGAGCAGCAGTGTGCTGTGATGGAGGTGCCCCACTATAGCTGGATGCGTTTGTTAGTGGGGCTCCTGAACGGAAGCTTGGCGGAGGCTTACCGAACCATTGATGCACTGCGGAATTGGGATTATAACATTGTAAAGCGGACTATCCTGGATTACCATGCTATCACCCCAGACTTATATAGGGCCAAGTTCCGAGACCTCCCATGCACCACGGGGGGATCGTTTAGGATGTATGCACATAAGATGTCCGAGGCATGTCGGAGATGGCTGGAAGCAGAAAACGCCTTTACTATGGAAGATGTTATACAGGCGTTCCTTATAGAACAATTTCTTGCCAAGTGCCCTGCAGAGGTACAGGAATGGGTCCGGGAGCGCACGCCGTGTACTGTGGATAGAGCTGCAGCCCTGGCCGATGAAGCCCTTACTATCCGGCCGCAATGGAGGAGGCTTCTGGACAATGAACCCCGGCCTGCTTCCGCGCCCCGTCCCCCTCCAATTATATCTGCCCTTCCACCTAGTCGCAAGCCGATGACAATCACGCCTCACAATCCTAGGCCCCAACAGTTCCGACCACGACCTGGGGGTATCACAGAGAGGAGGTGTTATGGGTGTGGGCAACCTGGACATTTGCAGTCTGGCTGTCCCTCCAGGATTCGGAGGGAGCCCCACCTCGTCCAGTGCATCTTGTACACTCCACCACACCTGAGGAAGAGCTACCACCACCCCCACCAGAGTGGACCACCGACCACGGCACCATAGATACCCCTCCTGGAGTGTACAGACTCCGGCCTCTGTCCTTTAGCTACTCAGAGCAACGGCAACGCCACCTGCAGGATGTCTTTATTGATGGATACAAAGTGTCAGGATTTAGAGACACGGGGGCATTCTTGACTATCGCTGCCCCCAGTGTGGTTCGACCCGAGGCAATTTACCAGGGTCCGGGAATTCCCATTGTCCTGGCGGGGGGTGCCCGCAAATATATACAGCGAGCTTCTGTGCGTTTGGATTATGGTTGTGGAGAAAAACTGTGTTGGATTGGAGTTATGGGAGGACTTCCTGCAGATATCCTCCTTGGGAACGACATTGGGGAGTTACAGTGCCAATTTGTGGGAGCAGTCACCCGGCTACAGGCCCTTCAAGCACTACGTCATCCGGACCCCACCGGGGAGCAACCACCACGAACCGCATCAGAGTCGGTAAGCAATACTTTCGCTGCTACTACATTGGGAGAGTCTTGGGACAGAGAGGAGTTTAGGAGAGAAATAGAGGGTGACACTACCTTAGCAGCCCTTAGGCGAAAGGTAGAAACTGGGCACTTGGGAGATAATGGGGATGGCTTCACTCGAGAAAACGGACTGTATTATCGTGTAACAAAGGGCATTGACCAGGGCCACCCTGACGCAACGACCAGGCAACTCATTGTCTCTCAGAAGTACAGGGCACAGCTACTTCAACTGGCCCATGACATCCCCTTGGCTGGGCATCAAGGGAGAAAAAGGACTGAAAAGAGACTCACCCAAAGTTTTTACTGGTCGGGCGTCTCGCAGTCGGTAGACCATTATTGCCGCACCTGTGATGTGTGCCAGCGAATGCGGCATCCAGGAGCTCGACATAAGGTACCCCTGCAATCCCTGCCCATAACTGAGGAACCATTTCAACGTGTAGCCGTCGACATCATAGGTCCTCTGGCCCACCCCAGCAGGTCAGGGAAAAAATATATCCTGACCGTGGTGGACTATGCCACTAGGTATCCTGAAGCTGTGGCCCTGTCCAGTATTACAGCAGTAAAGGTAGCCGAGGCCCTTGTTACCATCTTTACCCAGGTAGGGTTTCCTAGTGAAATATTGTCGGATCAAGGCACTCAGTTCATGTCAGATCTGGTCCAGTCCCTATGGCATACCTGTGGTGTTCGAGCCATTCGCTCCACCCCATACCACCCGCAGACCAACGGACTATGTGATCGCTTTAATGGAACCCTAAAAAATATGCTGAGGGCTTTTGTTGACGTTGAGAAAGACTGGGAAAAGTACCTGCCACATCTCCTCTTCGCCTATCGGGAGGTTCCCCAAGAGTCCACAGGGTTCTCTCCCTTCGAACTACTGTTTAGCCGGAAGGTCTGTGGGCCTCTCACTCTTCTGAAAGAACATTTGTAGGGAGACATCTGATACCGGAATGCCCATCGTTCTCTATGTTCTAGAGCTCAGAGACCATCTCGCCCTGCTAGCTACCTTCGCTAAAGAACATCAGCGAATGGCCCAGTCCTGACAAAAAACCTGGTATGACCGTAATGCCAGGAACCGGGAATTTATGGAAGGACAGCAAGTGCTCATGATTACTGCTTCCCCTGCCAACAAGCTTCAAGCAGTGTGGGAAGGCCCTTATCTGGTTGTCAAGAAAATTAATGACACTATGTTATTGCCCTGGACTCTAGTGGTCGATGACAGAAAACCGCCCACATTAACATGCTGATAGACTACCACGACCGATCTCTGCCTGTTCTAGCTGTCTGCCACCCCCCTAGTGATACCGCCGACGACGAGTATCTCCCAGATCTCCTCCAGGTTACCCAAGCGGGAGGATCACTGGAACAAGTGCCCCTGGGCTCCCATTTATCGGATATACAAAAGGACGATATTGTCGCCGTACTAAGGCCGAGGGCTGCTGCTTTCTCCTCAAAGCCGGGGAAGACTACTCTCACCAGTCACCATGTGGAAACCCCCAGACAACGCCCCATCCAGCAGGCTGCCTACCGGGTTCCAGAGGCTGTTCAAGGCATGATAAAGAATGAACTGGAGGAGATGAAACAACTGGGAGTTATTCAGCCACCTCACAGTTCTTGGGCCTCCTGTCGTCCTGGTCCCCAAGAAGAATGGTACAACACGATTCTTTGTTGATTACAGACGACTAAATGATGCCACCAAGAGTGATGCTTATCCCATGCCCAGGATTGATGATCTATTGGATCGTCTGGCCAGTGCCCAATTTGTGACCACGTTAGACTTGAGCAAGGGGTACTGGCAGATACCCCTAATGGAGGACGTTTGGGAGCGCTCAGCCTTCATTACTCCATTTGGGCTTTATGAGTTCCTGGGAATGCCCTTTGGGATGAAAACTGCCCCCACTACTTTCCAGAGACTGGTGGATCGACTGTTACAACAATGTCAGGACTTTGCCTGTGCTTACTTAGACGACATCGCCATTTTTTAGCACAACCTGGGAGGAACATCTTAAACACTTGGGCACATTGCTGGACTATATCCTTACTGCAGGACTGACCATTCGCCCTGATAAGTGCCAAATAGGGATGGCTGAGGTGCAGTACCTCGGCCATAGAGTAGGGGGTGGGACACTAAGGCCTGAGCCTGCCAAGGTGGAAGCCATTAGCAACTGGTGTAGACCCCAGACTAAAAAGCAGGTACTTGCATTTTTAGGAACTGCTGGATACTATCGCAAATTTGTTTCTAATTTCAGCACCTTGGCCAAGCCCCTAACCGACCTGACCCGCAAGAACATGCCTAGGAATGTGACGTGGACGACGGCATGCGAGGATGCCTTTTCAGCGTTAAAGACTGCCCTCGTCACTGCTCCTGTCTTGGCTGCACCGGATTATAAACGCAGGTTCCTCGTGCAGACAGATGCATCCACCTTTGTGATTGGGGCAGTACTTAGCCAAGTGAAGGCCCCCGAGAACATCCTGTTGCTTTTGCCATTCGGAAACTACTGGATAGGGAAGTTGCCTATGCCACTATTGAAAAGGAGTGCCTTGCCATCTTATGGGCGCTAAAAAAATTGCAGCCATACTTGTATGGCAGAGACTACAATTGTTACAGACCACAACCCCCTCACATGGCTGAATCGCATATCAGGGGACAATGGAAGATTGCTGCGGTGGAGCTTGTCCTTACAACCCTACAGCTTCTCCATCCAATACAAGCGGGGAAGCCAACACCAGAACGCCGATGGACTGCCTCGACAAGAAGAACCATAGGCTCCCCAGGACGACCTACCCCTGCCACTGTACAAGGAACTACAAATAACTGAGCAATGTGGACTAAAGTGAGCAGGCCAGACAGAGGTCTGTGTAGACCTCATGGCGTGCTCACTTATTATGGGGGGGGAGAGGTTGTGATGGTGTGATATGCTATGTGGATATCATTTTTTGTATATTCCTATTTTTCTATTTCAGTTATTTTCATAGTGTTTTTCTTATTATATTGTAAGTCTACAGCCTCACTGTATCTGTCTCTTGACGACCCCCTGTAGTGCATTAATCCCTAAGGCCCTTTGTTCTCCTCTGGGAGGCCTGGAAACCGCCTCAACTTGTTTGACTTTCCCTGGACAAGGAAGGGGGTCGGGGGAGAACAGGAGCTGGGCAAGTCAGTTCCGGTGTGGACAGGATCGTGTAAAGACTGCATTTCAGAGAGAAAGACCCATTTTATCCTCTGGTGCTAGAGTTTTGGAATCTCTTTTCCCTGGATCTTGTTACTGGACTGCATTCTTATTGTGGACTATCTTATCCTTTGTGTGGTGGACTGAATATGGACCTTTTCGTATTTTTGCCTGAATAAAGGTCTTGGAATTGTTCACTCTTCGCTTGCAGTGTTGATTGTGTGATACCAGAGAAGGACCCCTTGACAGTCTTATATTGCTGACTGAGGCGCTGCGGCCACAGCATTGATAATTCCCTTACTGCAGTAGTCTAATTGCCCGTGCACAACAAGCAGTCCATCCGGCGACTAATTATCCTAGGTGCAGTTCCCTGACTGACCTGAGGGTAAGGGGGCGCCGGAGAAGTGCGAGTTCCAAAGTGGAACTGAGAAGGTGGGATATACATAAATCCCCGCAGTTCTTGGGAGGTTGTTAGCAGTGGTGGGGCATCCAAAATAACCCCCCTGCGGTAAATTGTTAGAGCGAGATTAGCTTGCTGTATATTTTTGTCACATGGTACCAGTGGCGGGATAACTAAGATAAGCCCCCACTGTGCCTGTGATAGCCGTGTGCCGGCTGTGTGTAGCATCCCTCCGTCCGCTGACATACCCGTGTCAGAGGTGGGATCGTGACATATTGGTGGCACAGGGCGTGCTGTCGTTCGTCATCACAAATCTGTGTTTGAATTTTTAAGTTAATGAGATGCTTCATGCCAGACAAAGAAGTTCCTGATTCTGGGCTCCCCCTGCAGTCTGTGTCAGAGGGTGGTCTGTGTCGGGACAGTAAAAAATTGCATTGTTTTCAGCTTTACAGAAGTACGATAACACCATAGAAATGATAAGAATAATAGGTCTCAGTTATTACAACTGTCTACAAGGAAAACTGTTGCTCGTAGCAACTAATCACAGCTCAGCTTTCATCTTTTAAACAGCTCTGGTGAAATGAAAGATGCTTAGTGACTGGTTGCTATGGGCAATACAGACAGTGTGCCTATGAAATATATATATTAGATATTATACGGGGCTTTGAGTGTGGAGTGGGCACGGCTATGTGGAGTGGGCATGGCTTGATACATACACACATACATACAATTAATTTTATATATATAGATTTTTGCATATAAGTTTTGTGATGCGTTGTGGCCTTGATGACTGGCTTGTTGCTCCCCATTTCTCCCGTTTGACCATTGTTTCTCAGCGGATGTGAACTTGTGGGTC